>NC_059338.1:47344166-47650277 GCF_018350155.1 Leopardus geoffroyi | reverse complement strand
TCACAGTAATTCATGTTATATCAGTGCATTTTTCGTTGCAAATAATTGAATATTTCCATCAATAGAGGATATTCCACACAACAGTACATTCATACAATGGTCTATTACGTAGCCATTGAAAATAATTACTTTAAGCTATTCAAATTGACATAGAGGGATTTCTGTAAGGTGATGTGGCAACAAATACTAACAATGACTAATTACTGAAAGCTTAGTATATACCAACATTTTCATATATTATTTAAAATCCCCAACCAAATTCTATCATTATTATCTCATTTTAAATTAAGAAACTGAGATACAGAAAGGTTAAGAAATTTGCTCAGAGCTACACATGTAGTAAGTGGCAGAACCAGGATTTGAACACAGCAGTCTGCCTCAAGATTCAAACCTCTTAACCACCACCCACTTAACTATACTGCTGTCTAAAGCCAAGGTTGGGTTTGCTAAAATCTCTATGTGGCTGGTAATATCATTTTGTTTATTTTTTTGCCAAATTCCATGATTATGGCATTAAACCTAGACAATCAAATGGCTACTTGCAAAGTGCTATGAATTGTTAGTACTGGGGGTATAAAGTATTTGGTTTACTTTTTTTTTTTCCATTTAGCATATTTTTGGTAAAGCTGCAGAGAGCCATAATGTAGCTGCTAGTTGAGACAAGAGGGTTTCAAATGGTGCTAAGTTATAAAGAAATAGAATTTCATTTTTCCCTATTTGTCCCATTTTTGCTTTATATATTGTTTTCTCCTTTGCTCTACCCCAATGGTTGAAATCTAGCAAGTACTACAATTTCTCTCTTTATTTTTTATAAATATAAGGGTGATTTCTACTATCTAAAGTAGTTTTGTTTTAGTGATTGACATGTCCAGAACTGAACAGCAAAATGCCAAAAGCATTTGAAGTTAAAATTTGTTCCTTCCCTAACTTCTGCCTGGCCTAAGGTGAAGAGCCTGTAGGAAAGTGGGTAAAGAAAAGGGAAGAGCCAGCTGATTCCCTTTCTTTCTATTTCTCTACCTAGTGTTCCTAGTTATCTTTGTGCTACTGGTTTCTGGCTTATTTGTACTGTGCTTTGAAAATACCCTGGAAATTTGTTTCATGGCCCAGGGTAAAGTCAGTTTTTGCAAATGGTCTTTCTATACTAGAAAAAATATACCCTACCACTGTTACGGGCTATGTTCTACCTATGTCCATTAAGTTGAGTTTCTTAACCATACTGTTCAAATCTTTCATATAATTTTTACTTTTTTTAGTATGCTAAAGTCTCTTACAATAATTGTGTATTTGCTTATTTCTCTTTATATCTGCACAAACTTTTGCTTCATACATTCTTAAATTATGTTGTGAGATGCATTCAAACTTAGAGTTACTCTATCTTCCTAACGAATGGAACCTTACATCATGATTAACTGATCCTCTTCATCTATGGTAAATTTTTGCCTTGAAGTCTGTTCAACTTATTAAGACAGCTATACTGGCCTTTTTGATTTTTCATAGTTTATCTTTATTTCATCCTTTTATTTCCATTAGTTCTATATCTTTGTGTTTGTTTGTATTGTAAGCAGTATATAGTTAGGTTTTGTATTTTTATCCAATCTAACATTCTCTGCCTTTTAATTGGATTTACACTTAATGTAATTATGATATATGTGTGTTAAATCTGCCGCTTTTTATTAGTTTTATACTTGTCCTGTCTCTTTTCTATTTTTCCTCTTGTTTTCTTTTAGAACAATTTTTAAAAAATTGTTCATTCTTCCCCACTATGAGCCTAGCAGTAGACACTCTTTTATTATTGTTTCAGTGGTAAACCTAGAGTTAGCCTTACATCATTAAAGTTTGATGTGAATCTGAATCCTTTACTCCATTTGCTCCCCTCCTAACTCACATGCCATTTTTATCTTATATTTTAACTCATATATCATACATTACCAACTACATTATTATTGTTAGTATCGCTGCTATTTTAGGCAGTGCTTTTTCATTTAGATTGACCCCATGTTTACCCTTTGTTTTTGTTTTGTCTACACCTCTGTCTTTAGAACTCGATAATTCCCTTCTGGCAAGCAATCTTTTCAACCCTATTGTCAAGAAGACATTCTGTTTTTATCAAGAGCTTTATGGTTTTAACCCTCACATTTAGGTCTAGGATGTATGGTGTGAGGTTCCATAAGGGTAGCTAGTTATTCTGACATCATTTGTTGAATTATGTAGGCACCTTTATAAAAAAGTTAAGTGACGGTACATGTGTATCTATTTATGGACTCTGCTTTGTTCCACTGATCTATTTTTCCATGTATAAACTGAACTAATGAGTTTACACTAAGTCTGAAAATATGGTACTATTAGATCTCAATTTTGTTTTTCTTCAAGCTGGTTTTGCTTATTCTAGACCTTTTTATTTCCATATACATTACAGAATCCACTTGAGATATCAACTTAAAAAGTCTGCTGTATATATATCAGTATATCTATACATCTATGTCTCTATCTATGTATCTAGATCTAGCTCTTCCTGAAAGACTGTGTAAATCTATCTTTCATCTTATCCTCTCAGCTGCCTCCTCTGGAATTGGAAGAAACTTCTAAGAAAAGAGCAGCCCCAAATGCTGGGCTTATCTCCCTATGCTTTCTTCTTCTCTCTAATGCTGGTCCTGTACATCTTCAATGCCTCGTTAGTTTTCTCATGTTTTTAAGCAGATCATTTAACAATATTTTCACCATGCTTTCCCACTGCTGGCAGTGAGAACATTGATTTGGTTTCCTAGTTCACCATTACTGGAAGTGAAAAATCTCATCTACAATTTTACTTTTCGTTCTTCCATTTGCTAGGCTGTCTCTGATTCTTCCGGGGTTGAAGAAAGGATGGACAGATAGCAGAAGTAAGAGGCAGAAAATGTCTTATTCGCCTGACACCAATATAACCCACTATTGGTTTCTTCTGTCTGATGCTAGAGTTAAAAATGGTCTCTTTTTTCTCTTAAGCATGTTGTGGGACTCATCATATGGCACCTTGTTTCAGGCAACACTCTTGAGCTAATACTGTATGACTCCCTTCTGCATCCAAAGGTTTAGTTTAGGATTCTTCTGTTGAGGTTGCCTGGCTCCTTATAAGAAGTCTTCTGCAGTGGGATCCTTTTCTAAACAATTTCAGGATAAAATTCCTACTTCAGATTCCACATCTGATCTCTAAAAATCCACTAATCTTTGACACTCTCAGGAGGACACACTTCCCAAACAGTCCTCAGCTACTCTGCCAGTGAAGGTTTTAGCCAGCTTCTGTCCTATGAACTCCCTTTTCTCAAGCATGAATCAAATATAAGTCTCTGTGGCCCTTTCACCCAAGGGATTCACAGAAAGCTCTTCAAATGATCTTCATAAGTTCTCTATTACTGTGCTTCAAGTGAGGGGAAAGACCCTCCATTTATCCCTCAGCACGGATGGACCTCATAACACAATAATTCTCCTCAGAGAAACCCTCAATTTCCAGCAACTCCAAACCACTTCACTTTTTATTATTTTATATCTGAATGGGGGTGAGGAGCTAAGAATAGCAAAACTACTTGATACCATCTTCTTTGAAGACCTGAAAAAGGAGTCAACTTCTCATTTTGGAATTTGGGGTTAGTTGGTTCCTATTGCTTGAAATCTCAGTCCATTAGAGTGGGAGAAAGCCAAAGCATAAGAGACTGTAAAAAACTGAGAACAAACTGAGGGTTGATGGGGGGTGGGAGGGAGGGGAGGGTGGGTGATGGGTATTGAGGAGGGCACCTTTTGAGATGAGCACTGGGTGTTGTATGGAAACCAGTTTGACAATAAACTTCATATATTGAAAAAAAAAAAAAAGAAATCTTAGTCCAAAAGTAGGTATATCAAGTCCCAATTTAATAGTGCCTATTTTAGGCAAGACATATGAGGAGAATTAACATTTACAGATTACTAATCTACACCTACTCTATGCCAGTTCCTATTCTAGGTACTACATACCTAGTTTTTGATATATTGCTTATAGCTTTGTGAAGCTCCAGTAATGGCTGATTGAAAATGCACTTTTTAAAAATGGTTTATTTCTTTTTTTTTTTTTTTTGAGAGAGAGAAAGAGTGAGCAGGGGAAGGAGAGAGAGAGAGAGAGAGAGAGAGAGAGAGAGAGAGAGACTAAGTCCGAAGTAGGCTCCAGGCTCCAAGCTGTCAGCACAGAGCATGACACAGGGCTCAAACCCACAAACTGTGAGATCATGACCTGAGCTGAAGTCAGACGCTTAAATGTCTGAGCCACCCAGGCACCCCCACATTAAGTTAAAATGTATTTCTATCTTAAAGTTGGATGAAAGAATTATAGAAGGAATGTAAACTTAAGAAACGTGGAAAATGTGCTTCATATATTTGACTTAGAAATAGCATATATTTTGAAACTTCTTCAAACTTTTCCTTAAGCCCAAAGTAAACTTTTTGCCTGCAATCTAGTCTGTTGCATAACAGGCAAATTACAGCAAATAGTATTTGTCTTTGTCTTTATTTCCTGTATTCATGCAATCACAGTGTCCCATTTTATTTTTCTTTTCCATTCCCATGAATTCACTGGTTTGGTTGCTCATTACCACATTCTACAACAATTTCTTGGTTAATTTTCTAGTTCTGGTATTAACTTCATTCAATTGTCCCTGAACACTGCTTTAGTCTTGAAGCAGTGCACTGTTTTCATTGTATCACTTTTTAATCCAAAAAATGTACCAGGACATCCTACTACTAATTCTATCTCCTGGGAGAAGTAATTAAGGATAAATCCACTAATTCTTGACCAGCTATTTGCTAGTGAATGATACCATAGCTACATATGCAAGAACAATAAAATAAAGCCCAATAAAATGTATTTTGTTCTTTATTTTTACCTCAGGTTTTGGGTCCCAGTCCCAATCTCATTCTACTCAAATGTAGTATTATTCCATGCAGCCTGGACTACCTCAGATCTATATAGTATTTCTCTTGGGCTCTACTCCGGTTCCTTCCTAGTTTTGCAAGAACAGGAATGGTTACTCTGATTAGGAACCTACTCATAGGCTGTCTACAATTCAACCAAAATTACATGACACAGAAGTGCAAGAGAAAGATTTAGGGAATTTTCATTACCATTCCTTTACTACTCCCACCAAAAGTTCTAGACCTAGCAGAGGCTTATGTTTATCTGAGCTCCCCCTAAATGTTAGAATATTCATTAACACTTGTTATCTATCAAAATAAATTCATAATTCTCATTGTACTTAGAGCAGACCATACTTATCCCAACATCTGTTTGTGACTAACAGAAATACAAGCAGAATGCTGAAGAGATTGAAAAGGATTCATAAATATCTAGGAAAGGGTTTTATTGACTGTTTCACTATTCATTCATTCATTAAACATATTGGGCTGTAGGATAAGTTTTAGCTTTCAATTTTAGCAGAATTGTTTTTCCAATAGGTACAAATTATAGGGACTAGTAGAAATAAAGGACACACTGGATAGGAATCTGGAAAGGGGAGTGTACTGAAGAAAACTCTCTTCAGACAACAAAGATGAAATGTGCCTGGGTGGGTCAGTCGGCTAAGCTTCCAACTCTTGCTTTTGGCCCGGGTCATGGTCTCGCAGTTCATGGGATTGCGCCTGACATTAGGCTCTGTATGCTGACAGCATGGAGCCTGCTTGGGATTATCTCTCTCCATCTCTCGCTGCTCCTCCCCTGCTCGCGCTTTCTCTCTTTTCTCTCTCTCTCTCTCTCAAGAAAAAAGACTCAATGTGTCTAATTCATTAATTTATTCATTCATTCAATATTTTGTGAGCTTTTTCTGAATGTCAGGGCTCATCTGGTATAAGAATTGAACATTGAACAAGGTACAGCACCTGCCCTCATGAGGTTAACAATCCAGTGGCAGCTGAGGTCAGATGACAAGAAAGGAGCCACAAAAAAAAGAATGGTAGAGGGGAAACAAGAGCAGAAAGCAAAAGGAAACAGGTATTTGAGAAGAATGTGACATTTGAGTTGAACTTTAAAGGATGAATAGATTTGGATTAGTTAGGAGTAGGGGAAAAGGGCAACTGGTGATGTCATATAAATACATCATGAATGTATCATAGACCAATAACAAACTGGAAATTTACATTTTAATTCCAGTAAGATTTTTATTACAGATTTCTTTTTAACTTTAGAGGAAAGTTAGGAAAGAAAAAACCCTGACCAATGCCCCCAAAATAAAAATTATTTGAAACAGTAGAAATTCAGAGGAGAGGTATTGAGAAAGAATGGGGTACATTAACAATAAAATTGTCTTATTTAAATTATTATTTGGGACATCTTTGCTTACCATAATGGTATTATATGGAGCTTAAAAAAAATCCCAGTTCAATTCATACAATAAACAGGCTTCCTTCTACCAACACAACCTTGTTGATAACCCAATTCCTTGCATTTGTAGACTCTAAAGGTCACAAAAATCTTACTTCGACAATGAGAAAACAAAGACCCAGAGAAGTTAAATAAATAAAATGATACAGCACTTTATGGCAAGGGGCAAGTGAGTAAGAGAAAATTCAGTGCCACATCTACCATACCAGGCTGAATAAATCAAAATATTGCAGGAGGGAAAGATTATGTAGAGCTTCATTAAAACCATCCCCACCCCCCACCCCCCGCCACCTGACGATCACATGTTAAGCTAAGCTTTAAATATTCCCTCCACTATTTATAATGAAAGAACTGCTAGAACATGTTGGTAGCAATAAATCTTTGAGATTATTAAAAGCACACAATTTTATTAATCAAAAATTTTTTTTAAAACTGTCTCTGAGGATTTGGAATTTTCCACTCTCCAAGTTCTCACCATGTTCAAATAAGAATGGAAAAACACAGATTCATTAAAAACCTCTTCACAGAGACAATGCATTCTCATTTAAAATATATAAAGTTGGGTCTCTCTCATTGGAAGTTACTTTTTATTAATTATAATTCAACAAAGATTTATTGAGCACTCAATATGTGTAAGGACTGTGTCAAATGCCAAGGATAAAGCAGTGAAGACAAACACAAAACACACCTATATCTTGTTTTTGTGACAAAAAGTCTTGTGAATAATGTCTCAGAAATGGTATGTTTGCAAAACTATTTCAAACATAAGACTTTGTTGTCTTTCAGTGTTGCAGTAGTTTAACTAAAATTAGAAAAAGAGCTTCTCTAATCATAAACAGATTTGTTTTATAAACTTCCAGATACTGACTTTTGAATTGTTGACAATCTGATGGATATAAATGATATAATACTGGGTTTATAATTTGCATACACCTCATAACTTAAGAGGTGGAGATTTTCATATATTTATTAACCATTTGTGTTTCTTCTGTGAAATGTCTGTCTGTCCCTATGTTTACTGAACTGTTGATCTTTTACTTTTTAATATTTAGGAATTCTTTATTTTTATTGATAGTAATCTTTAGTTATCAATTATATTCTTGTGTATAATACAAAAGGTTGGAAGGCTTGAGCTGGCCTGTGTCCCTTAGTAGATTCGCTCTCACAATATTGTTAGCCTAAGCCGCTCTCACCTTTGCATGCTCACATCAGACTTTCCCCTACTCCCCAAATTTCCTGTCTTGAATTTGTCACCTACCACTAAGGACATTCATCCTGTCCTAAAGGCCCTAATAATATTTCAAATATATCATTACATTAATACATCTCCACACTTACAGGAGTGTGTGACACACTGTGGTTACTTAATAACTTAGATGAATAAACGAATGACAGTAACTGTCGAGGATCTACATCTCCCAATGTTGGGGCTACTTCATTATTCTTTCATACAACAAATTTATGCTTAGTATTTACTGATAATGAGGAATTCAGAGACTATAAAGTTTTATTTAAAAATGTATTCAAAGCCTTGTGGAGGAAACAACACATTACATGTTACTATTAGAGTAATAAGAATGATAGTAGGATGGAATCATTTGTTTGGTTATCTCCTACTTCTTCCTGCAAAGGACCAAATGGAGTTTTCAGAAAAAGACAAAAACAAAAACAAAAACAACCTAGCATAAAACTTTAAAATTTAAATATAAGTTTAAAACTCAGGATCAGGTGAATGTGAATTGGAGTGTCAAAATCAGAAACCTGAATGTGTAATTCATAGATCATACATAGTTGCTGCCTCAGATTTGATTTTAAAACTATTGGCAAACAATGAAGAAAGAGATATAGCATACATTTCAGGTCTTTTGCATTAAATGGAGAAAACATAATAGCATTTTAGACAATGTCTTCCTAAAGCTCGGTTCTGAGTAAATTTCCCAAATGGCACTTCATGTTGCAGCAATCACGGCCTAGAAAATGGCCTCCCCACAGCCCTTCAGAATGCATCAAAGAGCTGTGTGGAGTGCTTTCCTGTGTAGGTCCTAGGCATGTACGAAGGATCTGGGGAGAACTGGGGAGACCTTAGCCCATTCTGTCAACTCTGTCCAGGAAATAGAGAGGTGACAGGAATTCCAAAAAGAGGACTGGATTCAAATTAAAGAAAAGGAAGGAGTAGATCAGGTGTCAAAATCATTTCTATGAACTGAAAATAGAGTACAGCACAAGCCCATTTCTGATGGTGGGAAAATAAAACAAATGTAAGCATAGGTGAGAGCAAGGATCAGGGTTGTGTGGACATCTGAGATTAAGGAGATGATATATAAGTTACTGTAACAAGTCACCAGAGCTGTGACTTGTTGCTTCAGGGTTTCTTTTGAAGTCTATATTTCATGCATTGGGCTACCAGGTCTTAAAGGTCTACTGAACCTGTAGAATTATCCCATTCTCCACTCCTTAGGACTAAGGTCAAATTGAGTTGGAGAAAAGAGAACGGGTACTTCTATTCATTGATTCTATTATGCACCAGGCATTTTTCACATATTATGCCATTTAATATTCAAAAAATGTCTGTAAAGTATAACCTTCATCTTGCAGAACAGGAATTATAAACTAATATTTATTTGAGATTACTGTGAAGAATTCAAATGAGTAAAGTAAGACCAAAAAAAGATAAGCTACTTGTTTGAAGTGACCAGCTTGTGATCTGGTAGAGCCAAAGTTCAAAATCAGGTGTTATCATGTTAAACGAGTAAACTACATGGTTAGATTTTGCATCAATCCATTCTTAATGGTAATCCATACCTGACCTTGTGCCCAAGGTTTTATTACTAAACTTCTATTTTGGATCAGAGTCTGCTTTCTAATAATAGAAACATTATCCCGGGATATCCTCATCCTAGGCCCAAGGCTCTACTTTCTTCTTATTAACCATGCCCCCTACTCAGAGTGTTGTGATCCTGAGAGATTGCCCACTAAGTGAACTACAGTATCACTTCCTGCTTTCTGATTTTCCTGCACTAAAAAACTGCTAGGCAGCCAGGGTTTTCAAATACAGTATCCCTTAGAATTCCCTCTCCTTATTCACTCCTCATCCATTAGGACCTGGTGTTTATTATTTACTTTTTTTACGTGTATTTATTTATTTTGAGAGAGAGAGGGAGAGAGAGAGAGAGAGAAAGAGAGAGAGAGAGAAAGCATGAGTGTGGGAGGAGCGGAGAGAGAGGGAGAGAGAGAATCCCAAGCAGGCTCCACACTGTCAATGCAGAGCTTGATGCAGGGCTCAAACCCATGAACCGTGAGATCATGACCCAAGCTGAAATCAAGAGCCATATGCTTAACTGATTGAACCACCTGAATGCCCCAGGATCTCGTAGTTTAAAACTGTTTTGTCCTTTTGCTGAAAATCTATGTATTGATAACATACACTTTGGGCACCATACCTTGCTTAAAATTTGAATTTTTATTAGTGTTTATAGGACTATAGTGTTTAGAGGACAATGTCTCTCAACCATATAATTAACATATGCTGCAATAAAAGTCACTCTAAGCTTCATACACAATCAAAACTATTTTTAAAATTAATTTTCTTACTATCATCTAAGAAATATTAAGGATATATATTTTCTTAGACATTGAAAACCCCAAGAAGTTAGAAACTAGATTAGTGAGGATTTGGTACATATTATGAGAAATTAAATATTTTATAGTCAGTCATAATCTCTTAACATAAAATTAAGCCATAATAGGAAAAATATCCATATTCAGCTTTACTATTTGGTATTATGATGTTATATCTTCCAACAATGATCTATTAGCAATTTTAGTATATGAAGAAAATTTTTTTATTCCCCTTATCAGCCTCTTCCTCTCTGTTTCATAATTTCTGATCAATTATACTTTTACATATAATTTTATCTTGAGATAAATGTCCCATTAGAACAATCACACTTGAAGGGAAATTCCAGCTGGTTAACTGTATTGAGTCAGATAAATATTAAAGATCATATTTCCTTATTTCTCAAAAGGTTTCAATTATTCTAAATTTTTGCATAAAGCTGTTATTCTTGGGGATGGTGGTAACTGATCTGAAAAACAGCTTTCATTATAGAGGGCTCAAAAGTTTGATTCCCTGTTGCTTATACCCATTAGTTAAAAAAAAAAAATTACAATACTAGATTAACAGAGACAAGAGTATACACTTTAAACAGTGAATTCAGCTTAAGGTTATCAGATGATGTCTCTCCTCAAACCTTCAAAAAGCCTCTGAAACATCTAAACATCTAAACCTCTGGTCAGCAGTTGCCACAAAAGATGGCAACTTTAGTCAAGTGCTTGCCTCACTTTATTCCATACAAACTTAGTACTAAATTATGCCACTGACTAATGTAAAATGTGTAGTTACCCACTCTTGCCACGGCTAACATCCTTCCTCATCCTTTATCTACAAAGGATGTACTTCCGTTTATTTCAGGGGCAACCAATATTCCCAGAAAACAAGGGTCCATATCGTCACTAGTTTAGTACACAACAGGAATTTTGTTATCATTTCAACTTGAAGAAAGACCCCTGGACATCCATAAGTTTGTATTTAGCTCTCTGAAAATGCATGCTATGTGATGATTTGTAAAAATGTGTTTAAATATTCATTTAACCATTCCATTTCTAAAGTCCTAAGAAATACTTACTGGTGAGGAACTAAAAGAATGTAAAAATGCCTAACAACTAATTAAAATACACACATATACATACATGCAAGCTTGTGTGCTTTCTCTCTCTCTCTCTCTCTCTCTCTCTCTCTCTCACACACACACACACACACACACACACAGGCACTTTTTATATTAGAATAAGGCTTGAATAAATGCAAGTGTAAATAAGGAGACATACTGCTTTGCATTTACAGTTTATCTTAATGGTAATGCTTTAGTCCTTAATTCCCAATCTAATGAAAGGTAGTCATATATATATTTTGCAAGATTTACAAACCCATATAATAATACTACTTTATATTCATGTATCATTCTGTATTACATTCTCTCATGATCACAATAAACCTCATGAGAAACTTTATAATTCCGATATTATCTATGTTTATAACTGAGGAAGCTAAGACTCAGACAAATTAATAGATTTGCCTAAAGCCAGAGTGTCAGGAGTGGGACTCATTCCTGGCCTTCTGCTCAGAGTCTGGTTCTACTCATTCCGTAAAGCCTGCCTCATGTTCCCATGAATAGCAGCTTCTCAGACATCATCATGGAATCTGGACATCATACAGAACTTGAGCAAGTTACCAAAAATACATCTTTAAATGAGTGAGAGAGGAGATGCTGCATAGTGTGGTACAGACAACGATCTTTGGATTCTGTCAACACTGGATGCATGTCCTCCCCTGAACTTGCTAGCTCTGGGACCTTGGACAAATTATTCAACCTCTCTATATCACAGAAATTTCACGGAATTGTTGTGGGTAGTAAAAGTAAAGTACCTGGCTCATGACAAGAACTTACTAAATGGCAGTTATAAAAAGAGTTAAATGTCCCAGCAGGGGTGGGAAAATTTGCCTCATCATCAGAATCTCCTGTAGAGCTTTGGAAGCTCAAACCTGTAGAATCTGAATCCCCATAGACAGAGCCTGGGAATCTGTCTTTTTACAAGGTCTCTTAGGTGATTCTGAACAGTCAGATCAGTCAGATCACAGCAACACAATGAGATAGAAATTAATTTTACCAAATTAAAGAAAATTGACACTTAGTGAATTTATAAATAATGGAGCCAAAACTAAAACTTAAGTCTGAAATTGCTCTCAAAAGTTATGACCATGATGTATTTCTGAACCATAAAATTGTTGATTCTGATTAATGCCAGATGAGGTAAATAGAGTGGAAATATACAGCATTGTGTAAATCGTTAGATTTCCCTTTTTAAGGTTGTTTACTTATTTCTCAAGTCTGGGCTTCTGAATATAGATCATTTGCCTAAATTGAGTCATCTCTTCTAATGATATTTGGTATAGATGTAGTTTTCAAGTAGAAGCTTTAACAACTTAACACTTTTCAAAAGAATCATATCTTATAGGCAGAGATAGTTCACCCACACATCACAAAAATGTGTAGTTATAAATTTACATATAATTCATGTTGCAGAGTATCTGCCATTTTTGTAGAAAGTTTAATTGCTATGATGACAAATTTCTAACTTTCTACATGATAGTTTAAAGTCTACATGGATAGAACTCATTTATCTAGAATAGCATAGTTGTTTATAACTCAAGTGTTCATGTAACCATTAGATGGAGTATACATATTATATTAAGAATATAATAATGAATAAAACCATCAAGGTCCTCCTTATGAAGCTTACAGTCTAGGTAGAGAGATGGTTCTTACTCAAATAACCACACAAATAAGTATTAAAAGGCAACTTTGTAGTACCGTAAAGAAAAGGTACACAGTACCATAAAGGGTGTGATGGTTAATTTTTATGTGTCAACTTGACTGGGCCATGGGATGTTCAGATATCTGATTAAACACAATTTCTAGTTGTGACATGAAGGTGTTTCTGGAAGACACTGGCATTTGAATTGGTGAGTGGAGTAAAGCAGTTGGCCCGTCCCACTGTGAGTGAACATTTAATCCAGTGAGGGCCTGAAAAGAACAAAAAGGTGGAGGAGGGTTCGATTTGAAGTCTCTCTGCCTAACTTTTGGGGCTGGGATACTGATCTCCTGTCTTCAGTCCTAGTGGTTCTCAAGCTACTACCAGCTTTTTTGGGTCTCCAGCAGATCATGGGACTTCACCTCCATAATCACTTGGGCTAACACTTTAAAATAAATCTCTCTCTCTCTCTCTCTCCATATACCATGTGTGTATGTGTGTGTGTGTGTGTGTGTCCTATTGGTTTGGTTTCTCTTGGACAATGCTGACTAATATAAGGGATTATAATTGGAAGATTTTTATGAGAAAGTGACACTAAATGAAGTCTAGAGGATGAATAAAATTCATCAGGTAAAGACAGGTAGGAATAACACGCCAGGCAAAAAGAGGAGTCCATGTGTGTAATAGTGTATAAATGCTCAGTTCTAACAACTAAAAAATGGTGAGTGTGAGTAACAGGGAGAAGGAACTGAGGTGGGAAGCAGGTGAGACTAAGTTATACAAACCTTGTGAGCTATGTGAAGAATTCTTTCTTGATCCTAAGAGCATCTACAAACATTGAAGAGTTATTAAGGAGATGAATTGTCAAATTTTTATTTGAAAAAAATAAATCATTCTCAGGAAGGAACGTAAAGAAAGAAGACAAAAGGAAGGTATAAGTGAGAGGAAATTATGCCTTGAACCAAAATAGTGGTGGTGGGTTTGGAAAAAAACTACACAAATACAAAAGATATTTAGGAAGTAAAATCATAAAGGAAGGTTTTTATAGCTAAATGGATCATGCTATAATTCACTCGAAAGGGGAACAAATACAGGCAGATTTAATAAGACAGGCAGGGAGAGGACAGCGGAGGCTTAAAGCATGACTCCCATTTTGGATACACGAAGATTGAGATGTCATCATGACACTCAAGTGAAATGAGTAGGCCTTCAGATGTTCAAGTCTGGAGCTCAGAGAAGTCTGATCCAAAGGTATAAGTATTTCAGCCTTTTTAAAATAATTGAGCATAGGTAGAGAACGAAGAAGGGAGAAGGGAGGGCATAGGATCAAGTTTGGAGGAAGTACAAAATAGGACAAGCGGGGATACATTTAACAAGATGAATGAGGGGGAACAGAGATGGAAGAGAAAAGCCATGAGAGTTGTTTCAAAAGGGAAATTTAAAAGAGAAAAAGAGCAACAGCAACTTGCACTGCTGGGAAATGAAGTATCATGAGGCTTCAAAAAAATCCAAACTTGCTATATTATTTTACTCTATCTTGAATAATATAGGCCTCTTTTATTACTTTAAATATGTATATACATATACTTAATTTCCAAAACTTCTGTAAACAAAGGAATTTGGGGATCCTGAGATGTACCAACTAAAATAGAAAGCCAGGCTTCCAGTTTATATATCTCAAATTAATGAATTCTTGTCACCAGGTAATACTAACCCATGCACAAAATCCTAGAGCTCTGAACTGTAAAATGGCATGTGGGATCAAAAGCATTTTGGAAAGAGATTTCAAATTTCTCAGCAATAAGTACATTTGTTATCTAAAGGTTAAGTAAAAGGTATACACCTCAGATAGATCATTAAAAAAAACCTATCTATTTGCAATATATGAAATACATATTTTTTAAAAGAGCAATTAAAGGAGGCTAAAAGTAAGAGAACAGGAAATGCCATGGCAGACAAGTGCAAAGAAAAAGAATTGGTCAAAGTATTAATATCAACCAAAATTGAATATAAGACAAAAAGCATTAAATGAAAAAAAAAAAAGGAAGAAAACTTCATTATAACAAAGGCGAAGTAAAAATGAAGATTCATTTGCTGTGAATCTTTACACATGAAATAAAATAGTGTTGAAAATTGTACAGCAAAATTAAAATAAATTTTATGCAAGGATGAATACAGAGGAAACAACATTCAGAAACTTCAACTTGCCTCATATTCATTTTCTAGGACAGCTATAACAAAGTACCATAGACTGGGTGACTTAAACAAGAGAAATGCATCATCTAACAATTCTAGAGGCCAAAAGTCTGAAATACAGGTGTCGGCGGGTTGGTTCCTTCCTTTTTAAAAAAAAATTTTTAATGTTTATTTATTTTTGAGACAGAGAGAGACAAGAGCGTGAGCGGGGAAGGAGCAGAGAAAAAGGCAGACACAGAGTCTGAAGCAGGCTCCGGAGCTGCCAGGCCAGAGCCCGATGCAGGACTCAGACTTGTCAATTGCGAGATTGTGACTTGAACTAAAGTCAGACGCTCAACCAACTGAGCCACCCAGGCACCCCTAGGTTGGTTCCTTCTTAACGCTCTTAGGAGGAGTCTGTTCCATGCCTCGCTCCTAGTTTCTGGCTGTTTGCCAGAAATCTTTTGGTGTTCCTTGGTTTGTAACAGCACACCTGCAATCTTCCAATGGTATTTTCCCTGTGTCTCAGTCTCTGTGTCTAAATTTCCCTCTTTTGTAAGGAAACAGTCATTCTGGATCCTTTCTTAACTTGATCATCTGCAAAAGCCTTATTTCTAAACAAGGTTAAATACACAGGCACTGAAGTTCAGAACTTCAACATCTTTTATGGAGGATACAATTCAACGCATAACACTTAACCAATCTATGACAGACAAGCTAAAGATGTATAGATACTATCTAATGTAACTAAATAACACAAAAATATACAAATAGGTCTTTTCATGTGGTAATGGATATAAAATTGACAAAACCCAAGAGAAATGGCAACATGTGCCTAGATTTGTATAAGAATGTTCACAGCTGACTTAGTAATAATCTCCCTAAAGTAGAAACATCCAGGTGTGCATTGATAGGAGACTGGATAAAGAAATTTGGCATAATCCTATAATGGAAAACTTCATAGTAATAAAAAAGAAGTTATTAATACATGTAACAACATGAATGAATCTCCAAAACATGCTCCGAGCAAAAAAGTCATACAAAAGAGCACATACGGTTTAATCCACACATTTAGACAATAGGCAAACTAAACTGTGGTAGAAAAGTATTAGAATAATGGATGCTTCTAAGGGTGGAAGGTGGAAATTAACTGGGAAGGGACATGAGGAAAATTTCTAAGGGGATGGTAACATTCTATATCTTAATATGTCTGTATTACACCAGTGTATCAATTTGTCAAGTTTTAGCTAATATACATTAAGACTTTTGAACATTGTTATTGGTGAATTTTACCCCAAGAGGAAAAAAGAAGTCTCTGAATGAGTGCTGAACTCTAGTTAATGAAATGCATGCTAAAATATTTAGAGATGGACAGATTTCACAATTTACTTTGAAATGCATGAAAAAATAAGATGGATGGATGTATAGACTGATTTATAGATGGATAGATATGTGAAAAAAGTGAGTATATTAAAATGGCACAATTTACATAAGGGGTCCAATGTAAAATTTGGTTAACCTCACTGCATATTTGCAAATTCTCATAATAAAATGTTAAAAAGTAGACAAAAATCAAAAAATGATAAAGTTCAGTAAATTATCAAAGCTACTTATCATACATTCTCTAATCCCAATGTAATAAAATTAAAAATAATACCAACAGAACATAAAAATTCCAAACCACTAACAAATGTATAAATAAGAAAAAACTCAGAATCAAAATTGCAGAATATCTAGAAGATAACAATAATGTAAATATTACATATAAAAATTCTTGGAAAACAAGAAAAAGAGCAAATTCAAATAAATTCATCTAAACATTTGATCCAATACGTTTGAAAAAGACTATTAACAGCAAAAACATGGGAAAGCAGAAGGAAGAAATCAACATGATAAAGTCAGGAAATAATAACCAGATAAGAGCAAGGGAAAAACAAACTAAATAATAAGTCCATGATCTACTTTTATAAACAAAACAAATTAACCAATCAACCACTAGCAGCACAGCTAATCAAAGGAAAAATCCCCCAAGCAACAATAAAAAATCTAAATGAGAGAAAAAATAACCACATTTATGTACCAGAAATGGCAATAATAAAAACTAAATACTCCATTCTATTCAAAACATTTGAATATCTGAATTTTAAAATCTGTTGTGTTCAGAAACTACAAATACCATATTAGAAATTTTAAAAAAAGAAAATTCAGATTGATTATAATAGGAAAAAAATGAGCAGGTGGTCAAAGACGTGTTTCTAAAATGATACCAGATAAAACACAATTTCACAAATCATTCAAACAATTTATACAAATTATCAGTTACTCAAATAAATAATTTTAGTAATACTTTACTTATTCTGGAGAGAATAACAGAGAGAAAATAGAAACAGAAATTCTTACTTTTCCTGGACCGAGACTGCTGGTTTTGTCGGTCAACATTGGAACCTTCTGCATTGACTGAGGTATCCTCCATTCACCAAGGCAGCCACTTCTGCTATAGAAACTGTAAATGCCTGACACTCAGTTTCCCAGCCTCCTTTGCAGCTAGAGCTGCACAAAACCTAGGTTCTAGTCGGCAAATGTACATGGGGTAGACTGTGAGTGAGCCAGCGACCCGAGTACCAGAACCCGTATCAAATGAAATCTAACAGCAGAATAAAATGGCAGAATTGGTTGTAGCCATTTCTGTTTTCCAGAGACAACAGTGGCAACAGATCTGAAGGCACCTTTAGGAACACGTCCTGTGTTCACAAATGGGCCATTCAAGTTACAATGTCTGGCACTCAGTAGTGGCAGAGGTGCTGTCTTCTTCTCTACACTATACTAGAGAGTGTCTTTGGGTTACTTCTCTGGCCAAGTCCAGTTCTCAACTCCCAGTCTAGTTCTCAATATTCCCAGATGTCTTCTGAGCCTCCCAAATGTTTTTATGAATCCCTTTTCTCCTACTGTTAGATAAGTTTCCATTTCTTCCAATTAAGATTCCAGACTGACACACAGTAAAACCTTGGCAACAAAACTGATTGTATCTTTTAAAATTATAGATCCATCTCACATGCAAGTATCGATTTTTGAAAGAGTTTTTACTTTATTTTTTTAAATATAATTTATTGTCAAATTGGCTTATATACAACACCCAGTGCTCCTCCCAACAAGTGCCCTCCTCAATGCCCATCACCCACTTTTCCCTTTTCCCCACCCCCCATCAACTCTCCGTTTGTTCTCTGTATTTAAGAATCTTTTTTGGTTTGCCTCTCTGTTTGTAACTTTTTTTTCCCCCATCCCTTTCCCCATGGTCTTCTGTTAAGTTTCCCAAGATACAAATATGAGTGAAAACATATGATATCTTTCTTTCTCTGACTGACTTATTTCACTTAGCATAATACCCTCCAGTTCCATCCACATTGCTGGAATATGGCATGATTTTATTCTTTCTCATTGTCAAGTAGTATTCCATTGTATATATAAACCACACCTTCTTTATCCATTCATCAGTGGATGGACATTTAGGCTCTTTCCATAATTTGGCTATTGTTGAAAGTGCTGCTATAAACATTGGGGTACATGTGCCCCTATGCATCAGCACTCCTGTCTCCCTTGAGTAGATTCCTAGCAGTGCTATTGATGGGTCATAGGGTGATTCTATTTTTAATTTTTTGAGGAACCTCCACACTATTTTCCAGAGCAGCAGCACCAGTTTGCATTCCCACCAACAGTGTAGGAGGATTCTGTTTCTCCACATCCTTGCCAGCATCTATAGTTTCCTGATTTATTCATTTTAGCCTTCTGACCAGTGTGAGGTGGTATCTCAGTGTGGCTTTGATTTGTATTTCCCTGATGATGAGTGACATTGAACATCATTTCATGTGTCTGTTTGCCATCTGGATGTCTTCTTTGTAAAAATGTCTATTCATGTCTTCTGCCCATTTCTTCACTGGATTGTTTTTCGGGTGTTGAATTTGGTGAGTTCTTTATAGATTTTGGATACTAGCCTTTTATCCAATATGCCATTTGCAAATATCTTTTCCCATTCCGTCAGTAGCCCATTGATTTGTCAAAGATTAGTTGGCCATACATTTGTGGGTCCAATTCTGGAGTCTATATTCTATTCCACTGGTCTATGTGTCTGTTTTTGTGCCAATATCATACTGTCTTGATGATTACAGCTTTGTAGTAGAGGCTAAAGTCTGGGATTATGATGCCTCCCGCTTTGGTTTTCTTCTTCAACATTACTTTGGCTATTCAAGGTCTTTTGTGGTTCCATACAAATTTTAGGATTGTTTCTTCTAGCTTTGAGAATAATGCCGGTGTATTTTGATTGGGATTGCATTGAATGTGTAGATTGCTTTCAGTAGTATTGACATTTTAACAATATTTATTCTTCTAATCCATGAGCATGGAATGTTTTTCCATTTCTTTGTGTCTTCTTCAATTTCCTTCTGTGTCTTCAGCACACAGATTGTTCACATCTTTGGTTCGGTTTCTTCCTAGGTATTTTATGGCTCCTGGTGCAATTGTGAATGGGATCAGTTTCTTTATTTCTCTTCATTATTGGTGTATAAAAATACAACTGATTTCTGTACATTGATTTTGTACCCTGCGACTTTGCAGAATTCATGCATCAGTTCTAGCAGTCTTTTGGTAGAGTCTTTCAGGTTTTCCATGTAGAGTGTCATGTCGTCTGTGAAAAGTGCAAGTTTGACTTCTTATTTGCGAATTTCGATGCCTTTTATTTCATTTTGTTGTCCGATTGCTGATGCTAGGCCTTCCAACACTATGTTAAACAACAGTGGTGAGTGAGAGTGGACATCCCTGTTGTGTTCCTGATCTCAGGAGGAAAGCTCTCAGTTTCTCCCCATTGAGATTGATATTAGCTGTGAGCTTTTCATATATGGCTTTTATGATGTTTAAGTACGTTCCTTCTATCCCAACTTTCTTGAGGGTTTTTATTAAGAAAGGATGTTGTATTTTGTCAAATGCTTTTTCTGCATCTATTGACAGGATCATATGGTTCTTTTTTAATGTTTTTTTTAACGTTTTTTATTTTTGAGAGAGAGAGAGAGAGATAGAACATGAGCAGAGGAAGGGCAGAGAGAGAAGCAGACACAGAATCCGAAGCAGGCTTCAGGCTCTGAGGTGTCAGGACAGAGCCTGACACAGGGCTCGAACTCATGAACCGCGAGATCATGACCTGAGGTGAAGTCCGATGCTTAATCAACTGAGCCACCCAGGCGCCCCTGGGATCATATGATTCTTATCCTTTCTTTTATTAATGTGATGTATCACACTGATTTGCAAATACTGAACCAGCCCTGTAGCCTGGGAATGAATCCCACTTGATCATGGTGAATAATTCTTTTTGTATGTTGTTGAATTCGATTTGCTAGTATCTTGTTGAGAATTTTTGTATCCATGTTCGTTAGGGATATTGGCCTGTATTTCTTCTTTTTTGTGGAGTCTCTGTCTGGTTTGGGAATCGAGGTAATGCTGGCTTCATAGAATGAGTCCGGAAGCTCTCCTTCCATTTCTGTTTTTTGGAACAGCTTGAAAAGGATAAGTATTAACTCTGCTTTACATGTCTGGTAGAATTCCCCAGGGAAGGCATCTGGTCCAGGACTCTTATTTGTTGGGAGATTTTTGATAACTGATTCCATTTCTTTACTAGTTATGGGTCTGTTCAAATTTTCTATTTCTTCCCGTTTGAGTTTTGGTACTGTGTGGGTGTTTAGGAATTTGTCCATTTCTTCCAGGTTGTCCAGTTTGTTGGCATATAATTTTTCATAGTATTCTCTGATAATTGCTTGTATTTCTGAGGGATTGGTTGCAATAAATCCATTTTCTTTTGTGATTTTATCTATTTTGGTCTCTCTCTTTTCTTTTTGAGAAGCCTGGCTGGAGGTTTATCAATTTTGTTTATTTTTTCAAAAAACCAACTCTTAGTTTCATTGATCTGTTCTACTGTTTTGTTTTTCTATTCTATGTTGTTTATTTATGCTCTGATCTTTATTACTTTTCTTCTTCTGGGTTTGGGGTTTCTTTGCTGTTCTACTTCTAGTTCCTTTAGGAGTGCTGTTAGATTTTGTATTTGGGATTTTCTTGTTTCTTGAGATAGGCCTGGATTACAATGTATTTTCTCTTAGGACTGCCTTTGCTGCATCCCAAAGGGTTTGGATTATTGTGTTTTCATTTTTATTTGTTTCCATAAGTTTTTTAATTTCTTCTTTAATTGCCTGGTTGACCCATTCGTTCTTTAGTAGGATATTCTTTAACCTCCATGCATCTGGAGGTTTTCTAAACCTTTTCCTGTGGTTGATTTCAAGTTTCATAGCATTGTGATCTGAACGTATGCATGGTATGGTCTCAATTCTTTTATATTTATTGAGGGTAGTTTTGTGACCCAGTATGTGATCTATCTTGAAAATATTCCATGTGCACTAGAGAAGAATGTATATTCTGCTGCTTTAGGATGAAAAGTCCTAAATATATCTGTCAAGTCCATCTGGTCCAGTATATCATTCAGGGCCATTGTTTCTTTATTGATTTTCTGTCTAGATGATCTGTCCATTGTTGTAAGTGGAGTATTAAAGTTCCTGCAATTACCACATTCTTACCAATAAGATGCTTATGTTTATGATTAATTGTTTTATATATTTGGGGGCTTCCGTATTTGGTGCATAGACATTTATAATTGTTAGTTCTTCTTGATGGATAGACCCCATAATTATTATATAATGCCCTTCTTCCTCTCTTGTTACAGGCTTTAGTTTAAAATCTAGTTTTTCTGATATAAGTATGGCTACTTCAGCATTCTTTTGACTTCCAGTAGCATGACAGATGGTTCTCCATCCCCTCACTTTCAATCTGAAGGTGTCCTCTGGTCTAAAATGGGTCTCTTGTAGACAGCAGATAGATGGGTCTTATTTTCCTATCCATTCTGATACCCTATGTCTTTTGATTGTAGAATTTAGTCCATTTACATTCAGTGTTATTATTGAAAGATATGGGTTTAGAGTCTTTGTGTTATCTGTAGGTTTCACACTTGTAGTGATGTCTTTTGTCTTTTGTGGTCCTTGCATTTCATTCACAGAGTCCCCCTTGGATCTCTTGTGGGGTTCATTTATTGATGATGAATTCCTTCAGTTTTTGTTTGTTTGGGAAAACCTTTATCTCTCCTTCTATTCTGAATGACAGGATTGATGGATAAATAATTCTTGGCTGCATATTTTTCCTGTTCATCACATTCAAAATTTCTTGCTACTCCTTTCTGGCCTGCCAAGTTTCAGTAGACAGGTTTGCTACTACCATTATGTGTCTACCCTTATATGTTAAGGCCCGTTTATCCCTAGCTGATTTCAGAATTCTCTCTTTATCTTTGTGTTTTGCCAGTTTCACTATGATATGTCGTGTAGAAGATTGATACAAGTTACGTCTGAAGGGAGTTCTCTGTGCCTGCTGGATTTCAATATTTGTTTCCTTCCCCAGATAGGGGCAGGGAAAAAGAAAGAATAAAAATGGACCAGAGAAACTATACAGCTTAATCCAGAAAGAGAGAATGGAGAATAAAGAAGGATGTGTGGGACATGTATCAAGAGAATGGATTAAATATATCTGCTTAAACAAACCAACAACCAGAGTAAACAGACTAGAGGAGGGAAGAGATAAGAAGGAGAAAAGGAAGGAAGAATGTATCTACATAATAAGAACTGTCCGAGAATTAAACCAGGCAATGCAACAGTACTGGTCTGGAGGAGGAGCTGCCTGGTTCCTCAGTGTCTATCCAGCTCCAATATGTAAGCAGTTACCAGGTACGGAGGGGTGTGGTTTAGTGTAGGCAGGTCCCACCTCCACTGTGGGCCTTGAGGTCTGATCCCTGAGGCCCTGACTTGGTGGTGGTGGGGAGAAAAATGACGACCCCCCCAGTCTCTCCTCCACAGACCCAGTGTCCCAAACCACTCTATTTGAGCCGTCCTCACTGTGCCATGGGCACAAACAAGGCAGTTTGTCTCACTCCTCTGACTCCTGTGTCTGGCACTTGGCTGGAATTCAAACTCTTGTTCTGTGTACCCTGGTACTGGGGGAGTGCCACTCCATGCCACCCAGTATGTGGTCCCTGGCTGGCAGGTGCAGGCAGGCAGGCTTTGCCCTGTTCCACAGCTCTCCAGGGAGGGGATCACTTTCTCCCACTGTGGACTGCGCCCCTGACCTAGCCACCCACCCAGGGGCTGGCACCCCTCCTCTCCAGGTTGCGATCCGGACAGCTGGCCCCAGTCTGGAAAAAGCCTTGTAGTTAGAGATTGGATCATTCTCCATCCTTGTCCGAGGTTTTTCTCTTGTCCAGATACAGTCCTATGCTTCTGTACCGTTTCTTTCTCTTCCCTTTGCCTCTCCACAGGAGATCCCTCCCCTCCATTCATTTTATCTCTCCCAGATCGCAATCATGTACCTTTGGCCAGTCAGGTTGTCCTGGTGGGTCGCTGGAAGCCACTGTCTGTTTTCCTCCCAGACTCTCAGAGTTCAAAGTCCTTTGGCTTCAACACTTCTTTGTTTGAGAGATGAGGGAAGTTCAGATCCCCCTACTTCTCCATCATGTTGGCCCCCTCCCAAGTATTGATGTTAATGTAAAGATTATTTAACAGAATCTAGCAGCTTGTAAAAGGAATAATTCACTGTGACTCAGAGGGGTTTTTCCAAAAAATTTTCATTGTTAGGAAATCAACTCTGATTGATATAACTAAAAGGTCAAAGGAAATAAACCATTTAATCATCACTATAGATGCCAAAAGACATGTGATAAAATTAAACATCCATTACTGATTAAAAATACAATCTTCATAAAACTTGAAGGATAGATTTTTTAACATAATAAAATAAATTTTTTCAAACTCAAAATTCATCATATTCATATTCTCACTAACATTAGGAACAAGATAAGCATGCCCACTACCTTAAGTCATTACCATAACTCTTGAAGAACTGGACAAAGTAATTTGGAAAAAGAAGAGTCATAAAAATTGAAGAATAAGAGATAAAATGTCATTTATTTCAGATGGTAAAATTGTATGTCTGTAAACTCAAGGATATCAACTGATATTCAGCTGTAAATAATAATTAAGATGGCTAGATACAGATTAATTTGCAAATATCAACGTCAATAGCTTTCCTACAATGACTTTCTTTATAACCTATTAGAAATATATAGTAAAAGAAAAGATTTGATTTACAACAGCAACAACAATAAAATATCTAGGAATAAACTTAAATGTGTAAATTATATAATGAAAACTATAGCCAAAGAGACTTTAAATAAAGTTGAATAAATATAGCAATGTATACATCTTTTTTCAGTAAAGAAGGTTTAGTGTTTACTTTCCCTTTTTTAAAATTTTTAAAAATGTTTTTATTTTTATTTTTGAGAGAGAGAGCGTGAGCATGGGAGGGCCAGAGAGAGAGAGAGGACCAAGGATCTAAAGCAGGCTCTGTGCTGACAGCAGAGAGCCTGATGCGGGGCTTGAATTCACAAAATGTGAGATCATAACCTGAGCTTAAGTTGGATGCTCAACCAACTGAGCCACCCAGGCACCCCTTTGTGTTTACTTTTCTTCAGTTATTTTATAAATGCAATGTAATCCCAATAAAAATACAAATATGTTTTTTTGAGGGAATAAGACAAGCTTACTGTAAAATTTGTGTAGAAAAATAAAGATAGGAATAGGTAAAAATACAAGTAATAAAGGACTAGCTTTATCAGATATTTACATCAATTCCATAATTACAGTAATTAAAGCTGTACAACATTAGCAAATAAAAAAGATCAATGAAGGGGCGCTTGGGTGGCTCAGTCGGTTAAGCGTCCGACTTCAGCTCAGGTCACGATCTCGCGGTCCGTGAGTTCGAGACCCACGTCGGGCTCTGGGCTGATAGCTCAGAGCCTGGAGCCTGCTTCCAATTCTGTGTCTCCCTCTCTCTCTGCCCCTCCCCTGTTCATGCTCTGTCTCTCTCTGTCTCAAAAATAAATAAAACGTTAAAAAAAAATTTTAAAAGATCAATGAAATGGAGGCATTCAGAAATAGATCCAAAAAGAGAAATTTATATATAATAAGGCAGCCTTTGCAATAAAGGAAAATGGCAAACTATCCAATACATAAGAAAGTGTGGATATCTATTTTAACAATTGTTTTGCTATTTAAAAAAGAAAAAAATCAACTGTATTCTTACCTAATTCCTTGGATGTTGATAAATCCCAAATATATCAAATATTTAATGTAGATAAAATGAAAAACTAAATTTTCTTATGAAAGTATGAAAGGATTTTAGTGGAGAGGCTTTTCTTCATATTCAAACCATAAAAGACATAGAAAAGTTTGACGAGTACAGATGCATTAAAAACAGTTCTAAACAATGATAACAACTATGTATACACAGAAGTATAACTACAAATATAAGTATGTATGTGTATATTTTATATGTTTGTGTGAAAGTATGTATGTATAAATGCCAATATCTATGTGAGATAAAAACTCATTGAGAGCAAGTCTGGCAGGAGCTTCCCCTAAGAAAGCCTGAGCCACTCATTACTACACCTGGGGAAGGTAGAAAGGAAGATGGTAAAGCTTATTCTCCCTCCTTCTCTTTCCAGTATCTCCACACGGGGAACTATCCATGAGCCATCACACAGGAGAAGGAGGTAGTAAGAGCTGAAGGAGAGCCAAGTCCCATTCAAAAGCCTCCCCTCCGGTTGTGAATGTCTGACCCCTAGCTCCAGGGTTCCTGCTGGGGACAAGTAGGCAGTGTCTTAGCTCAGGTTCCTCAGGAAACACTCACTGAAATGGAGAGTTTCACAAAAGCAGTTTACCAAAGAATGTTCTGGGGAACAGAATCCTTAGGTGGCAAAGGGAGTAGTATTGAGCAGAAGGGAGTCATTGAACTGCAGAAAACTCACAGCAAAGGTGTTAGCCACTAACCTTCCCAACAGTTGAGGAAGTATCCTTATACATACATACATACATACATACACACACATATACATACTACATAGATGTGTGTATAGAACAATCCCTAGCTTCAACAGATAACTAGTTAAATGACGTTGGCTGAATGATTGTATTAAATAAATAAATAAATAAATAAATAAATAAATAAATAAAACAATTACGTTTCAATTTCCTTAAAATACAAACAAAAAAATATCTTTATGTATTCTGTCCTTTGGATATAGGAATTTTTCCTACAGTTATATTCACACAGATGAGGAAAATATTTGTGATAGTATATTACTTGCAGCATTGTTTATGATATTAAAAGACTGGAAACGATATCAAGTTTATAAATATGGAACTGACTAAAAACTGATTACAGATTGATAGGACAGAGTACCATTCAGCTGTCTAAAGGAAGTGGTAGGATGTGCTAAGGAATTATTTCCAAGGCATATTTTGTAGTGATAAAAGTGTGGTGCAAAACGGTGGGCATAGTGTTCTCATGTTTGACAAAAATAAAAAGTATTCATAGACAAAAATAAAAATCAGGTAAGAGTATAATAAAAGTAAAGTGATGATCTCCTACTAAATCTCTGTTGGTCTATCAAAGGTATTTGTCATATGTTTAATCTTATCCCTTAAAAATGTTTCTAACTTTTTCCCTCCCAAATGCTCCCAGAGTTATATTTATTTAGAGACTACATTTGTAATAATCATTGCTGATTTTAGGCACTCTTTAAATTTAGCCCTTTTCTAATTTCAACTTTACAAATTAATAAATAAATGTCTTAGAATTCCCTATTAAATATAAACTATATAGTTTTTCTTGTATTTATTTATTTCGAGAGAGAGAGAGAGCAAGAGCAGGGGAGGGGCAAAGAGAGAGGGAAAGAGAATCCCAAGCAGACTCCACACTGTCAGCACAGAGCCCAATGCAGGGCTTGAACTCACAAACCAGGAGATCATGACCAGAGCCAAAACCAAGAGGCAGACACTTAACTGACTGAGCCACCAGGCACCCTAACTATATAGTTTTTCTTAATCTACATGCATTTTTAAATTCACTCTTTTATTTTCTAATTTGGTTATTTATTTATTCTGGAGGCATCATAGGAATTTTTCAAGCTGAAATAAACTGTACAAAGCATTTTCCATATGAGGACTCTGGCCCATAGAGATTAAAAGCATTACCAAAGATTTAGAACTACTTAGTACAAGAGGCTGCTAGAACGCCACATACCTCACAGCAAGCAGACAAGGGTTGTCTCTGCTACAAAATAGCCTTTCATCTGGCATGAATTGCCTAAAAATAAATAATGATTTGATGAGAAGACAAATATTAATCATCTACAAATTTATTTTCAGAGATAACATGGCCAAAGCAATCACCCATCATATAGTTTATAGCTGGGCTAAGTAGGGTGATTTTTCCAGTGTGAATATAATATAATATAATATAATATAATATAATATAATATATATAATATATATAATTAATATAATTAATATAATGTAATATAATAAATATAATACAATACAATACAATACTATTATGTCATGATATAACATCCTGAGAAAAATTAACAAAACTTTTCTAGTAAGAGTTCATTAAATAAATCCTTATTTAAAAATTTTTAATTTTTTTAATGTTTATTTATTTTTGAGAGAGAGAGAGACAGAGCATGAGCAGGGGAGGGACAGAGAGAGAAGGAGAAACAGAATCCAAAGCAGGCTTCAGGCTCTGCACTGTCAGCACAGAGCTTGACACGGGGCTGGAACCCACAAACTGTGAGATAACGACCTGAGCCGAAGTCAGATGCTTGACTGAGCCACCTAGGTACCCCTAAATAAATCCTGATTTTATTATTATTATTTTTAAAAATTTGTTTAATGTTTATTTATTATTGAGAGAGAGAGCGTGTGTGCACGCGCTTGAGAGAGAGAGAAAACACCAGTAGGGGAGTGTCAGAAAGAGAGAGAGACATAGAATCCGAAGCAGGCTTCAGGCTCCAAGCAGTCAGCACAGAGCCCGACGTGGGGCTCAAACCTATGAACCACAAGATCATGACCTAAGCTGAAGTCGGGTGCTTAACCAACTGAGCTACCAGGCGCCTGAATAAATCCTTATTTGAATATTCTACTTTTCTTCCCTAAAAGAGTTTATATTTTTGTTTAAATAGGATGTTTAAAAAAATATATCTGTAAAGCTTTCTCTACAAACTTACCAGGGTTATTTCATAATCAACAACAAGAAGCTTTTGCCCTTTTATCTTAGCACATGATAAAGAGCGCAGACTCGGATGTCACATGGTTCTGGTTAAAATCCCAGTTCTGCCACGTAATGTCTGTGTGACAAATGAGGCAGTCGCTCTATGCCTCAGTGTCCTTATCTATAAAATGCATAGGGTAATATTACCTTTCTCTATGAGTTGTTTTAGAAATTAAATAAGTTAATATGAGGAAGCTTATGACAGGACCCATTAGACAGTAAGCCTATGTGAAGGTTAGCTATTATTGTGCAGAGATGTGGCCATGCTCCTGAAATTGTGTAATAACTGGAGAGGTCCCTAGTGGTCCAGATCCTTCCTCTTCACTAAAGATTCATTGAGCACCTATTTGTTTCAATATATTTGCCAAACTTTGGAAAAATGTATTTCTGTGTGAGGATAACCAATTTTGTAGTCTTATCTCCAAAGTATCTGCATTCTTTATCTTTACTGAGTACTCTTAGTTATATGGATTGAATTAAGTTTTCAAACGCTTGTGATAAAACTGCTCGGCATTATCTTGATTTCCTTTCTCACCCATGACTGAATTTTAGAAATAGCAAGCTTGGATTGGACATGTAGTTCCTAAACAAGGAAAAACAAAACCCATGACCACTACATTTCTCACTCCACAATCTTAAATCCTTTTTGATCCTATTACCCATAGTCAATTTTAGAACACAGAAATTAAAATACTAAAATAAAAACAAATAAATGATTAAAATTTAAAATATATTTTATATGGCCTTACTCCAAAGTTGATTTCCTGTGAAGATAACAAAGTTTGAGCTTCATTATAAGCTTCAGCGCTCCTCACCACTACAGGCTCCTCCAAAGACACTGAGAGAAGCCCACACTTGTACAGCCTATTGTTGTCTGCTCACAAAAGATTTACGATTAGTACCTACATGAGAAAATTTGACATTCTCAGAAACCTCACCACTCACTACAAAAGAAACTTGATATTTTCCCATATTGTATAACAATTCTAGAAAATTTACATGACATTACCAATAATGAGAATCATATACACTAGATATTTAATACAGCAAGAGGAGATTTCCTATAAAAAAAGCCTGATGTAATCCTCAAATCAATATTACATATTATGTGGGGTGTCAGGGTGGCTCAGTCAGGTAAGCATCTGACTCTTGATTTCAGCTCAGGTCATGATCTTACAGATGTGAGATGGAGCCCCATGTTGGGCTCCACACTGACAGCACAGAGCCTGCTTGGGACTCTCACTCTCCTTCTCTCTCTGCCCCTCCCCTGCTCACTTGCGTACACATTCTGTCTCTCAAAATAAATATTAAAACATTTTTTAATAATAAAAAATGACAATAAGATAAAGAGAGAAAGAAAGAAAGAAAGAAAGAAAGAAAAGAGAGGGAGGAAGGGAGAGAGGGAGGAAGGAAGGAAGGAAGGAAGAAAGGGAGGAAGGAAATTTAAAAAATATTACATAGTATGAATTTCCTTGAATCTCTTCCATGCAAGACTCCAGCTGGAAGTATTAGAAGCCACTTCTTAGAGCAGTTGCACCTGTCCCATAGTCCCATGAATGCACAGAGATGCTGAACACTAAGGACATTAGAACACACGTATAGAGTGCCTCACCCATGGGAGTAAGAGTAAGATGGATTTCTTCTGTGATGAATATCAATGACACCTAAATACATAAATATAAAATCACCTAAGATTTCCAGAGTGTTAATTATGTGCTAAGCACTGTTCTAGGTGTTTTATGATATTAGTGTATTTTTATCCCCACTTACAGAGGACAGAGAAGTTTAGTATTTTTTCAAAAGCTAGACAACAAGAAATTAGCAGAACCTAAATCCAGAACCCAGACTCTTAACCATACAGAGTCCTGCTGCTAGATAGCTTATTTTGAATAGTTGGAAAAACAAATATGTAAATAATTCACTGCTATGTGGCCTTAGTCCTCCCTGAGGCCCCGTGTTATTACCAATAGAATAGACTTTTAAAAAAAAATTTTAATATGAAATTTCTTGTCAAATTGGTTTCCATACAACACCCAGTGCTCATCCCAACAGGTGCCCTCCTCAATGCCCATCACCCACCCACCCCTCCCTCAGAAGACTTTAAAACATGCATCAGTTAGAGCTATTGTGAACATGAAATTATACTCTATCTTATGCCTCACCTCAAATAGATATTCAGTAAATGGCACAAGAACATTTATAATCACACAAGTGCTCATTAAAACACTATAATCCTAATTTCTTTAAATTACTTTTAATTGCTGGACCACAATGAACATTTGATACTGGATATTTTCCTCTATTAACAATTACTAGCATAGAGATGAGTGACAAATCCATGGTAATAATGTTTAAAGTGTCTTCTATTAAACAGTACAAAAGAAGGAATGAGGTTTTATGAAGTAAGTATACAGCTTTCTTTGCCTTCTTACTACATAGCTTCTTACTGCAAAGCTCAAAAGCTTTGTATTAAAGTGGCCACATATAGTGTGTTTCAGTGGTTAATTTATTCATAATACAGTTCAGAGAACAAAGGTGTGCTATCATTTGCATAAACAGACCCTCTCTGACCAACTCGTATAAGTATTTCATAAAAATATACACAGCAATAAAAAAGGACAGATGTTGAATATAATGAAGAAATAAAAAATAGATACAAGATTTAGCTTAATGTATTAGGTTTCCTTGAAGTTAAATTTTGGGAATGGCTAATAAATGGCCTAGTAAATATTGAATGCACCCATTATATCACTTTACCATTTTTGTTTCTTTTTTTCTAAATTATTTTTTACATAACAACAATTGGTAAGGAAGTTGGGGATGGGCATCTTCTTTAAATAGATTTTTTTCCATTCTCTTCTAAAATAGTTTACATGCATCACTTATAAGTGAAAACAGCTGATTTACAGAGTAAGATTTTGCTTAAATGCCAAATGAAGAATGTAAAAACAGCATTTGCAGCTCTTCAAATAATACCAAAATGGAATCAGGTTAAACCACAAAAAGGAGATATGTTCTGAACTGTTGAATGCCATATTGGCCTATGATCAGCCCAAGGATGGATCTGAGAATAGTTTAAAGTATAAAATTTTAAAAATGAAAATGGAACAGTGGAAATCTAAGGCATGTAAAGTATCCGTGGCTGGGCGCAATAATAATCAGATTGCATTTGAAGTAAAGGATGTCAGAAAGCCTAAACGTATTGCATTTAGATATCTTCTGATAATTCAAAGAAGTCATTTAACTTCATTACCAACTTCTGAGTAGAGCAAGAACTAAGGACTAACATAATATTTGTCCAAAGTTGGACAGTCTCTAAAATTAAATGCTTCTTTCATTAAACTATGTTGGATATAATGATAGGGTCATTAGTATAAAGATTTCAGGGGCACCGGGGTGGCTCAGTTGGTCAAGTGTCTGAATCTTGATTTTGGTTCAGGTCATGATCTCATAGTTTGTGAGTTCAAGCCCCAAATCAGGCTCTGCGCTGACAGTAAGCAGACTTCTTGGGATTCTCTGCCTCCCTCTCTTTGCCCTTCTACCCGCTTGCTCTCTATCTCTCTCAAAATAAATAAACATTAAAATAAAAAAATTTTAAAGGAGATTTCAGTATTTTAGATCACATCAAATTAGGCTATGAAAATAAGGGACACATGATAAGGAGATGAAAGGAAGAAATATAAACATACTGAAAAGAACTGCCTTGTATCAAGGATTAGAAGATAATATTTTGAAAAATGATATGCCAACAAATTGAACAACCTAGAAGAAATGGATAAATTCCTAGAAACATAACTTCTCAAAACTGAATCAGGAAGAAATAGAAACTGTGAATAGACTGATTACCAGAAATTCAGTCAGTAATCAAAAAATTCCCAAAAAACAAAAGTTCAGGATCAGATAGCTTCACAGGTGAATTCTACTGAGCATTTAAAGAGTTAATACCTAGTCTCAAACCATTCCAAAAAATTGAAGAGGAAGGAAAGCTTCCAGTTTCACTTTATGAGGCCAGCATTACCCTGAGACCAAAACCTCATAAACACACTACAAAAAATCTACAGGCCAATATCTCTGAGGAACATTGATGCAAAAATCTCCAATAAAATATTAGCAAACTGAATTCAACAGTACCTTAAACAAATCATTCACCACAATCTGGTGGGACTTAGTCCCAGGATGGTTCAATATTCACAAATCAATATTCATTTGATTCACAAAATCAGCAAAAGAAAGAACAAAAGCCATTATCATCATTTTAATAGAAATGCAGAAAAAGCATTTGATGAAGTACAACACCATTCACAATAAAAACCCTCAACAAAGTAAATTTAGAGGGAACACACTTCACCATAATAAAGGCCATAGATGAAAAACCTACAACTAACATCATAGTCACTGGTGAAAAACTGAAACTATTCTTCTAAGGTCAGGAACAAGAAAAGGATGTCCACTCAAAGCACTTTCATTTAACATAGTACTGGAAGACCTAGCCACAGCAATCAGGCAAGAAAAAGGAATAAAATGCATCTAGATTGGTAAAGAAGAATTAAAACTTTCACCATTTCCAGATGAAATGGTGAAAGTTTATTATACATAGAAAATCCTAAAGATTCCACTAAAAAAATGACTAGAACTGATAAATGAATTCAGTAAGGTCACAGGATACAAAATCAATGTACAGAAATCTGTTGCAGATCTATCTATCTGAAGCAGCAGAAAGATAAATTAAGAAAACAATCCCATTAACAATTGTACCAAAAACAATAAAATACCTGAGAATAAAATTAACCAAAAAGGTGAAAAGGCCTGTACTCTAAAAACTATAAAGCACTGATGAAAGAAATTGAAGATGATAAAAACAAATGGAAACATATTCAATGCCCATGGATTGGGAGAACAAATACTGTTAAAATGTCCATACTCCCCAAAGCAGTCCAGATTTAATGCAATCCCTAACAATATACCAATAGCACTTTTCACAGAACTAGAACAAACCATCCTAAAATTCGTAGACTCTGAAAAGCCAAAGCAATCTTGGAAAAGAAAAACAAAGCTGGAGGTATCACAATCCCAGATTTCAAAATACACTACAAAGCTGTAGTAATCAAAATAGTATGGTACTGGGGTGACTGGGTGGCTCAGTCAGTCAAGCGACTAACTCTTGATCTCGGCTCAGGTCATGATCTCATGGTTCATGAGTTCAAGCTCCATTTGGGGTTCTGTGCTGACAGCTCAGAGCCTGGAGCCTGCTTCAGATTGTGTCTCCCTCTCTCCCTGCCCCTCCCCTGCTCATGTTCTGTCTCTCTGTCAAAAATAAACATAAAACAAGTATGATACTGGCACAAAAATAGACACATAGATCAATAGAACAGAATAGACAGCCCAGAAATAAATCCACAATTATTCAGTCAGTTAATCTAAAACAAAGGAGGCAAGAATATGCAGTGAGAAAAAAATAGTCTCTTCAGCAAATGATGCTGGGAACTGGAAGGCTACATGCAAAAGAGAAAGTAGACTACTTTCTTACACCATACACAAAAATAAACTCAAAATGAATTAAACCCTACATGTGAGACCTGAAACTATAAACATCCGAGAAGAGAGCATAGGCAATAATTTCCTTGACATCAACTGTGAAACATTTTTCTAGATATGTCTTCTTTGACAAGGGAAACAAAAGCAAAAATAAACTAGTGGGACTTTATCAAATAAAAAGCTTCTGCACAGAGAAGCAAACAATCGATAAAACTAAAAGCTAACCTACTGAATGGGAGAAGATAATTGCAAATGTCATATCTGATAAATGGTTAGTATCCAAAATATTTAAAGAACTTATAAAACCCAACACCCCAAAAAACAAATAATCCAATTAAAAACGGGCAGAAGATATATATGGGTATTTTTCCAAAGAAGACATACAGATGTACTCCAATGTTTATTGCAGCATTATTTACAAGAGCCAAGATATGGAAGCAACCCAAGTGTCCATCAATAGATGAATGGATGAATAAGGTGTTGTGTGTGTGTGTGTTTGTGTGTGTGCACTAATCAGTCATAAAAAAAAGAATAAAAACTCTTGCCATTTGCAACAACATGGATGGATCTAGAGGGTATAATGCTAAGTGAAATAAGTCAGTCAGAGAAAGACAAACACCATATGACTTTACCCGTGTGTGGAATTTAAGAAACAAAACAAAGTAAGAAAAAAATAGACAAACCAAAAAAAAAGACTCAACCATAGAGAATAAATCGTTACCAGAGGGGAGGTGGGTAGGGAGATGGGTAAAACAGGTGAGAGGGATAAAGAGAACACTATTGCAATGAGCACTGAGTAATGTATAGAATTGTTGAATCATTATATTGTACACCTGAAACTAATATAACACTGTACGTTAATTATATAGGAATTTTTTAAAATTCCAGTGTATATATGTATGTCGAATGAGTGGCACCATTCAAGTCCATTATCTTGAAAAATTATCCTTACATCCCAACAAAGATGCAATTGCCACCTCCCGCCCCCACTCAAAAAAGAAAAAGAAAAGGAATTGCTTCATATCTATGAAGAAACTAGGCATTCTTAGTATCTACCACAACACAATCTACTGTGTCTTACTTTTGATGATACTCCATTTTTAAATACATTTTTATTAAATTACTTATTTACCATAAAATTAATATGCCTTGTTTCAAAAATATATAAAGGTAGATTAGCAAAAAGATAAAAATTAAAATTACCCTCAGTAACATGACTAAGATAGTTACTCTTCAAACAAACATTAAGTGCCCACTATTTACCAGGTATATAACACTGTCTCTCAAGCCTCATCTCCCAAGGTTTCCTTGACTCCCTGCCTACCAGGCATCCTGGCCTTCTTGCTGTTACTTGAACATTTCTAACAGTGACCATTTTCTCTTCATTACACATATGTATGTAAAAATATAAAAAGGTTAACAGCTCTTAGAATATAGTGACAACTCAATACATGAGCACTACTAATAGTATTTATTTTATTACTAAATTATTATTAATTTTTCAGACAAAATGATTCCTTGATTTTATTTGCATTATTTTTGCTTCTTAGTGCAAACTATATTTTCTTATGATTACTAAGCAATTCTTTATTGAATTAGTTGATCATACTTTTACCCATTTGCCTATTGGTATGTTTAGATTTTTTTATTCATTTGTACATGTTCTTTACTTAATAAATACTGTAATAATTTGACAAATAAATTTCTTTAGCATAATTTTTCTTTTAATATTTTTGTTGTGGGCATTTAAAAATATGTATTCAAAATGATTTTATCTAGTTAAACATTTTTTTCATGTAACCTTTGTCTTCATCATCACATATTCTTATTCATTTGTTCAAAAAATATTTTAAGCACAGACCATGAATTGGGTACATGGACCCAATTGGTGTTAGAGATACAGCAGTGAACGGAACAAAGATGGTACTCTCATGACAAATATATTTGAGAAAGAAGAGACAATAAGAAACTAAGTAAATTTTAAAAATTAGATTTTAAAATACAGTGGAGGGGCGCCTGGGTGGCGCAGTCGGTTAAGCGTCCGACTTCAGCCAGGTCACGATCTCGCGGTCCGTGAGTTCGAGCCCCGCGTCAGGCTCTGGGCTGATGGCTCAGAGCCTGGAGCCTGTTTCTGATTCTGTGTCTCCCTCTCTCTCTGCCCCTCCCCTGTTCATGCTCTGTCTCTCTCTGTCCCAAAAATAAATAAACGTTGAAAAAAAAAATTAAAAAAAAAAAAAGTACAGTGGAAAAAACATGAATATATAATGGAGAAAGTAACTGGGGTACAATTTTTGAGTTGATAGCTGAGAATAAAAAAATAAACTCAGACATACAGAGGAAAACCACTCGGGGTAAATAACAGCAAATGCAAAGGCCTTTGGGCAGCAAAATGTTAGATGCAGTTAAGACACACAAAACCAGTGTGACTTGATCATAGTGAGAAAGAATTTATAGGCCATTGTTAAGAGTTTAGATTTTATTTCAAGAGCAATGAGAAGCTGTTCAGACTTGACAGATGGGACATGATGGTTTTCACTGCTTTTAAGACTATATGTTTAAAAACTAAGAATAGTAAAATTGATGGGTGTTCAGCCCAACTGCGTATATGTAGCTACTGGAAGTCATTTAGCAAGAATTCCATAGGTAGGGCAAACTGTAGGGGAAACTGATCAGGACACTATCCCAATCATGCCATCAAGAATCCAGGTTCTTCTTCTCCTTTTTTTTTTTTTTAAAGTTTACTTATTTTTGAGAGAGAGAGAGAGAGAGAGAGAGAGAATGAGAAAGAGATACACAATCCAGCTCCAGGCTCTGAGCTGTCAGCACAGAGCCCTACGTGGGGCTTAAACTCACGAGAGCTGTGAGATCGTGACCAGGGCAGAAGTCGGACACTTAACTGACTGAGCCAAGCAGGCTCCCCAAGGACTCAGGTTCTTCTTAACGTTCCTTGCTTATATCATAGATATATTGATCTGTACAAGATGGCCCAAGCAGTTCCAGGCACCACACAGCTAGTGACTCCTGCAGTGTCTGCCATAACCGTTGCATTTTTAAAAGAGCCTTAAAAATGTAGGTACCTTCTATTTGGAGATTCCACCTTTAGGAAATGACTACAAGACGAAGTAAAGATCATCTAATTTTTAAAGTTGATTTCACAAAAGATAGATTCACCCATTTATTCAATACAAGATTTATTGATCACTAGTAGCACTGTTCTAGTCACTTGGAATATAACCATGAAAAAAAGGAGACACACAGCTATCTTTGTAAACTTGACATATGTGGTGGGGGAGAAAGATAGTAAAAGAAACATTCAAGTAAACTATGTACCGCATGAGATGTCGATGAATGCTAATAAACAATATACCTGGGTGAATTGTAAGCCTGTTAACTCTCATGGAGAATATTAAAGGAAAACAATTTTTGTGTGTGTGGAGGAGCAGTTTGGTTTTTAATATGGTCAAATGAAGAGATCCTGTTGGAAAAGAGGGTTTGAGATTTGGGTTCAATTACGCGGTAGAGATAGAGCTTTAGAAGCAAGCAATTCTGAGGCTCTCTTTGAAGTAATTGGAAAGGAAGCAAACTCTGAGACATGAGAATACAGTTTCAACAAGGGAGAAAGAGGCCTTCTGTGAATACTATCTCTGGATAGGAAAGGGATGAGAGAAGGGATAAATTCTTCAGATGTTTGCAAGAGAATCATTGTCCCTAGGGTACAGAGAGATCTTAGTTAAGAAATGAGCATCTGACATTATTCAGCCTGTAACATTCAACCTTAAAGATGTTTACCAATGATAATGAATAGTCAGTAAACAAATATGCATTGCCTCCAGCAAACCCATCTTGTGGCTCCTGTGGTGAAGGTTGTTTTCTTATGTCACTAAAAATGAAGTGAAACATCTGTGAAGGGAGTAGAATTAATATGTTAACAAATTAAAAAAGGAAAACAGCTAAAATCAAAAGCCCTTGTTTATAGGCTGAGGTTATTTTTTAAAAAATTAATTTTGAGAACAGTTTAAGGTCACAGCTAAATTGAAGCAGAAAGCACAGAGTTCTCATAGACCCCCTCTCCTCACACACGTACAGCCTCCTCCACCACCAACATCCCCCACCAGATGTTGTACCCTTGTTACAACTGATGAACCTACATTAAGACATCCTTATCACCCACGTCCATAGTTTACATTAGAGTTCACTTTAGGCGATTGAACATTCTATGGGCTTTGATAAATATATAATGAATGACATGTATCCACCTTTGTAGTATTATACAGAATAGTTTCACTGCCCTTAAAATCCTCTGTGCTCTATCTATTCATCTCTACCTCTCCCTTAACCTCTGGCAACCACTACTCTTTCACTGTTGCCAAATTTTGCCTTTTCAGAATATCATATAATTGGAATCCTAAGTTATGTAACTTTTTTAGATGAGTTTAACTTACTAATATGCATTTAAGTTTTCTCCATGTCTTTTCATGGCTTGATAGCTTACTTCTTTTTAGCACTGAATAATATTCTGTTGACTGGAAGGGAAGTACCTTCCAATTACTGAAGGAAATCTTAGTTCCTCCCAAGTTTTGGCAATTATGAATAAAGCTGCCATAAACATCTGCATGTAGTTGGGGGTGGACATAAGTTTTCAGCTCGATTTGGCAAATATCAAGGAGTGTGATTGCTGGATCATATGGTAAGGGTATGTTTAGTTTTATAGAAACTGTCAAACTGTCCTCCAGAGTGGCTGTAACATTTTGCATTCCCACCAGCAATATAACAAAGTTTCTATAGCTCCAGATCCTTGCTAGCTCTTCAGTGTTGTCAGGGGTGTGGATTTTAGCCATTCTAGTTAAGTGTTCAGTGGTAATCTCATTGCTTTAATTTGCATTTCTCTGATGGTATACGATGTGGAACATCTTTTCACATGCTTATTGGCCCTCTGAATATCTTCTTTGGTGAGGAATCTGTTCAGGTCTTTTACCCATATTGTGACCTGGTTATTTGTTTTCTTATTATTGACTTTTAAGAGCTCTTTGTGTATTTTGGATAACAGTCCTTTATCAGATGTGTCTTTTAGTAATTATTTTCTCCCAGTCTGTGGCTGTTCTTCTCATTCTCCCCACGGTGTCGTTTGCAGAGAAGTGTTTAATTTTAGTAAAGTCCAGATCATCAATTATTTCGGAGTTCATGGATCATGTCATTATTTGAAAAGTCATTAACAGGGGTGCCTGGGTGGCTCAGTCGGTTAAGCGTCCGACTTCAGCTCAGGTCACGATCTCGCAGTCTGTGAGTTCAAGCCCCGCGTCGGGCTCTGGGCTGATGGCTCAGAGCCTGGAGCCTGCTTCTGATTCTGTGTCTCCCTCTCTCTCTGTCCCTCCCCCGTTCATGCTCTGTCTCTGTCTCAAAAGTAAATAAACATTTTTAAAAAATTAAAAAAAAAAGGTTTTAAAAAAAATAAAAAGTCATAACATAATAGAGCTCATCTAGATTTTCTCCTATGTCTTCTTTTATAGTTTTGCATTTTTTACCTCTATTTTGAGTTAGTTTTTGTTAGAAATTAAGTCTGTGTCTAAACTCTATTGTTTTTTCTTGCATGTGGATGTTTAGTTGTTCCAGCCATCATTTGGTGACATTGCCATCGCTCCCTTGTTAATGAGTAGTTGACTCTATGGGGCTGTATTCTGGGCTCTGTATTCTAGTCTATTGATCTATCTATTATTTTCCCAATATCACACTGCCTTGATTACTATTGCTACATAGTAAGTTTGGAGGTCCAGTAATGTTAGTTTTGTGACTTTGTTCTCTTTCTATATTGAGATGGCTAGTCTGGATCTTTTCCTTTTCCATATAATTTTTAGAATCAGTTTGTCTATGTCCACAGAATAACTTGTTGGAATTTTGATTGGGATTGCATTGAATCTATGGATCAAGTTGGGAAGAACTGACTACTTGACAATAGTAAGTCTTTCTATCCATGAACACAGAATATTCCTTCATTTATTGTTTTTCATTTTCTTTCATCAAAGTTTTATAGTTTTCTTCATATTGATTTTATACATATTTTGTTAGATCCTAGCCTTGCATATCTGGAATAAATTCTACTTGGATCATGGTATATAATTATTTTATATATTGTTGGACTTCATTTGCTAATATTTTGCTGCAAATTTCTGCATCGGTATTCATGACAGATATTGCTTTGTAGTTTTACTTTGTTGTAATGTCTTGTGTGGTTTTGGTATTAGGGTAAAACAGGCCTTATTGATTGAGTTAGGAAGTATTCCCTCTGTTTCTGTCTTGTGGAAAAGATTGTAGAGAATTAGTATAATTTCTCTCTTAAATGTTTGGTAGAAATTGAGTAAATCTATCTTGGCTTAGTGTTTTTTGTTTTGGAAGGTTATTAATTATTGATTCAATTTCTTTAGTAGATATAGACCTATTCATATTGTCTCACTCTTCTTGAGTGAGTTTTGGTAGTGTGTCTGTCAAGGAATTGGTCCATTTCATCTAGGTTTTAAAATTTGTGGTCAGAGAGTTGTTCATAGTATTCCTTTATTATCCTTTTAATTTCCATGGGATATCTAGTAATGTCCCCTTTTTCATTTCTAAAATTAGTAATTTGTATCTTCTTTCTTTGTTAAGTCATCCTAGCTAGAAACATTGATTTTATTGATTTTTAAAACAACCAGCTGGGGCGCCTGGGTGGCGCAGTCGGTTAAGCGTCCGACTTCAGCCAGGTCACGATCTCGCGGTCCGGGAGTTCGAGCCCCGCGTTGGGCTCTGGGCTGATGGCTCAGAGCCTGGAGCCTGTTTCCGATTCTGTGTCTCCCTCTCTCTCTGACCCTCCCCCGTTCATGCTCTGTCTCTCTCTGTCCCAAAAATAAATAAACGTTGAAAAAAAAAAAAAAAGAAGTATGTTGTGTAACCTTCAAGTATTTGGGGATTTTCCAGTTATCTTTCTATTACTGATTTCTAGTTTAATTCCATTGTGGTCTGAGAGCAACCAATGCATGATTTTTATTATTCTAAATTTGTTAAAGTGTTTCTTTATGGCCCAGAACGCAGTCTATTTTTGTGTATTTTCATGCGACCATGAGAGGAATGTGTATCCTGCTATTTTTGGATGAAGAGGTCTATAGATGTCAGTTATATCCAATTGATTGATGATACTTCTGAGTTCAGTTAATGTTCTTACTGATTTTCTATTTTTGATAGAAGAGTGTTAAAGTTTCCAACTGTAATAGTGGATTCATCTATTTCTCCTTGCAGTTCTATCAGTTTTTGCCTCATATATTTTGATGCTGTGTAGTTAGGTACATAGATGTTAAAAATGGTTATACCTTGTTGTAGAACAGATTCCGTTACATTATGTAGTGTGCCTTTTTGTCCATGATAATTTTCCTTGCTCTGAAGTCTGCTTTGTCTGAAATTAATATACCTACTATGGCTTTCTTTTAATTAGATTAGTTTGTATGGTATAGTTTTCTCCATTCCTTTACTTTCAACCTATATGTGTATCTTTATATTTAAGGTGGGTTTTGTAAAAATTATATAGTTTGGTCTCCTTTTATGATCCACCCTGATAATCTCTATCTTTGTTGTTTAAAGATACATTAATTATTGATGTATCTGGATTAATATCTACCATATTTGTTACTGTTTTCTATTTGCTGCCTTTGTTTTATATTCCTATATTTGTCTTTCACTGTTTTTTCTACTAATTATGATTTTAAGTGACAATTTTATAGGATTCTATTTCCTCTTAACATATCAATTATGCTCTTAGAAAATTTTTTTTAGTGGTTGCCCTAGAATCTGCCATATACATTTACAACTAACCCAACTCTATTTTCTTTTTTTGTTATTTTTGAGAAACAGAAAGTGCAAGTGGGGGAGGGACAGAGAGAGAGGCAGAGAGAGAGAATCCCAAGCAAGCTCCACACTGTCAGCATGGAGCCCAATGTGAGGCTCAAACCCACGAATCATGAGATCATGACCTGGGCTGAAGTTGGATACTTAACCGACTGAGCTACCCAGGCACCCCAACTCCATTTTTAAGTAACAGTATACCATCATGGGTAGTACAAGTACTTTATAATATCAAAACATTCCTAATTTCTCCCTTTCATCCGTTGTATCATTGCTGTCATTCATTTCACTTATACATAAGCTATAATCTTCAAATACATTTTTGTTATTATTTTGAACAAACTATTATCTGTTAGATTAGTTAAGAATAAGAAAAATAAAAGTTTTTATTTTATCCTCACTTATTCCTTCTCTAATGCTCTTTCTTTACGTAGATCTGAGTTTCTGACTTACATTATTTTCCTTTTCTCTGGAGGATATCTTTTAACATTTCTTGCAGGGCAGACCTACTGGCCACAAATTCCATTCAATTTTTGAGAAATTTTTTCCTCTTCACTTTTTAAAAAATGTTTATGATATTTATTTTTGAAAGACAGAGAGAGGGGAGGGACAGAGACAGAGGGAGACAGATGATCTGAAGCAGCTCTGCGCTGACAGCAGACAGCCCGATGTGGGGCTCGAACCCATGAGCCAAACCCAAGAGCCATGAGATCATGACCTGAGCCCAAGTTGGACGTTTAACCGACTTGAGTGACTCAGGTGCCCCATTCTTCACTTTTGAAGGATAATTTCCCAGGTTACGGATTTCTAGTTTGGTGATTTTCTGTTTGTTTGTTTTCAACACTTCAAATATTTTACTTCACTCTCTTCTTTCTTACATGGTTTCTGAGGAGAAGTAGAAAGTAATTCTTATCTTTGTTCCTCTAAATTAAGGTATTTTTTCCTCCGGCTTCTTTCAAGGCTTTTTCTCTTTTATTTTCTGCAGTGTGAATATAATATGCCTAGGTGTGGTTTTATTGGCATGTTCCTACTTGGTATTCTTTGAGTTTCCTGGATCTGTGGCTTAGTGTCTGACATTAATTTGGGGAAAACTTCAGTCAATATTGCTTTAAACATTGTTTCTGTTTCTTTCTCTCTGCTCCTTCATATATTCCCATTTTGCATATATTACATTTATTTTTGCAGCTGTCTCACACTTCTTGGATATTGGGGTTTTTTTCATGTATTTTTTTCTCTTTGCTTTTCAGTTTTGAAAACATCTATGACATATCCTCAAGCTCAGAGATTCTTTCTCAGCCATGTCCAGTCTACCAATAAGCCCATCAAAGGCATTCTTCATTTTTGTTGCAGTGTTTTTGATCTCTAGTATTTTTTTGATTCTTTCTTAGAATTTCCATCTCTCTGCTTATATTGTCTATTTCTGCATATTGTCTATTTTTTAGAAAAAAAATTTTTTATTTATTTTTTTTTTTTTCCAACGTTTATTTATTTTTGGGACAGAGAGAGACAGAGCATGAACGGGGGAGGGCCAGAGAGAGAGGGAGACACAGAATCGGAAACAGGCTCCAGGCTCTGAGCCATCAGCCCAGAGCCTGACGCGGGGCTCGAACTCACGGACCGCGAGATCGTGACCTGGCTGAAGTCGGACGCTTAACCGACTGTGCCACCCAGGCGCCCCTAGAAATATTTTTTAATGTTTATTTATTTTTGAGAGAGCAAGAGAGACAGAGCATGAACAGGGGAGGGGCAGAGAAAGAGGGAGACACAGAATACGAAGCAGGCTCCAGGCTCTGAGCTGTCAGCATAGAGTCCAGTGTGGGCTTGAATTCACAGACCATGAGATCACGACCTGAGCTGAAGTCGGACGCTCAACTAACTGAGCCACCCAGGCGCCTCTACTTTTTTTATTAGCAACCTTAGTGTATTCATCATAGTTGTTCAAATTAAGAGTCTGATATTTCCAAGAGTCTGGTATTTCTGTTATCTGAGTCTGAGTCTCAAATTAAGAGTCTGATATTTCCAAGAGTCTGATATTTCTGTTATCTGAGTCTGGTTCAGATGCTTGTTCTGTCTCCTCAAACTGTGTTTTTTGCCTTTCAGTATACCTCAAAATTTTTTGTTAACGGCTTGATAGCGTGTATCAGGTGAAAGGAACTCTGGTATATGTCAGGGTCAGGCGGGGTAAAGATAAGAGTCAGAGGCTAAAAAATTTTATGGGCGCCTGAGCGGCTCAGTCGGTTAAGCGGCCGACTTCGGCTCTGGTCATGATCTTGTGCTCGAGCCCCGCGTCAGGCTCTGTGCTGACAGCTCAGAGCCTGGAGCCTGGAGACTGTTTCAGATTCTGTGTCTCCCTCTCTCTGATCCTCCCCCGTTCATGCTCTGTCTCTCTCTCGCAAAAATAAATAAATGTTAAAAAAAAAATTAAAAAAAATTTTAGCAGTCAGAGGCTTTATCGGGAACTAGGGTCTCAGGCGAGGTTCCGTGACTCAGGGACAGAGAGAGAGAGAGAGAGAGAGAGAGAGAGAGAGAGAGAGAGGAGTCAGGGAAGTCGAGGCCAGGTGTGGTGGGGTGGGGTTTTTAAGCTGCAGCCGTTCCAGGTTTAGGTCCAGGTGGGCCTTTTTCGCATCAGGTGGTGCTGTTGCTCGGTGATTGGTTGACCTCCAATTCGTTCTGGCAGCTACTAGGGGCTTTTTGTTGGGTTGCGCTGGCAAGATGGCTGTCCCCTCTACTGTGGTTCCAAGGACATCCTAACATTCCAACCTCTTTTTGGTGATAATGGGCGACGAATCTGATCTGGCTGCTTCCTGCGGGTGTAAGGGCGACGTCATGGTATGTGGGGTCTGAGGTTGGAATGCGGGAATATGGCTGGACCACCATCTGGTGAAATGCAACCTGGGAAACTTCATGAATTCATTTTTGTACGAAACAGAGAAAACAAGGTAAGAGCATAAGTATTATACAGGTCTGGGGGAGAATTGGAGAGATATTTCAGGATTTTCAATAAAAAGCAGGTGCAACAATTGTGTGCATGATGGGGAGAGGAGCACCAGGGCCTTATGTGTAAGGAGATCAGATAGACGGTGCAATGAGAGTACCCTTAGGGGGCAGTGTAGGGTAAGTTTGAGTGCCTCTTTGGTTAGGGTGGCAGCTGATGCAAGTGCTCTGAGGCAGGGTTGCCACCCCTTGATAGTAGGGTCCAGTTGTTTAGAGAGGTAGGCGACAGCTTGTAACTTGGGGCCACATGGTTGGGCTAGGAGCCCTGTCGTAATTCCAGCCCTTTCATCTGTGTATAAGAGGAAAGGCTTTGAAACACTGGGGAGGGAAAGGACCGGTTGAGTGACTAGACATGTGACCAGCCATTGGAAGACCCTTGCTACCGATCCCAGGCTGGAGAGTGGGCCTTGAGGGGTTTCTTTAGCTGCTTTGTATAGGGGGGCTGCGTGTACAGCAAAGTTAGGGATCCAGTGCCGGAAGAAGCCCACTAAACCCAGGAAGGAGAGGATTTCGTCTGCATTAGTAGGTGGGGACAGGGTCTGGAGGGCTTGGAGACAGTCTTGGGTTAGGGCCTTGGTGGTAGGTGTGAGTGAGACTCCCAGGAATGTGACTGTGCTAGTACAGATTTGGGCTTTGTGTGGGGAGACTCGATGCCCCAGGTTAGCCAGGAAGTTTAGGATATGGATTGTATCTTGTTTGGTGTGGTTGAAAGAGGTTCCACATACTAGAAGGTCATCTCCATATTGTAGTAGAGTCCAGTGACTAGAGAGTGGGGATTTGAGGAGATCCCTGGCCAAGGCTTGCCCAAAGAGATGGGGACTATCATGGAACCCCTGGGGAAGGAAGTACTGTCCATGTGAGTTGGCAGGCCAAAGAGGTGACTGGATCTTGCCATGTGAAGGCGAAGAGGAATTGGGATTCAGGATGTAGGGGAATAGTGAAAAAGGCATCTTTGAGATCAAGCACTGTAAAATGGGTTGTGGATGGGGGAATTTGGGAGAGGAGGGTGTATGGGTTGGGCACTACTGGGTGGATAGGGATTACCACTTCATTGATTATTTGGAGGTCTTGTACTAGTCTATATGAGCCATTAGGCTTTTTTACAGGCAAGGTCGGGGTATTGCTGGGGGAGTGACATGGGATTAGGAGGCCTTCCTTGAGTAGGCGATTGATGATGGGCTTTAGGCCTAGTCGGTGGGTGTGGGAGATTGGGTATTGGGGTCTAGATGGGAATTGCAATGGATTTTTGAGTTTAATGAGGACAGGTTGGTGGTGGATGGCAATCGTCGGGGTGGATGTATCCCATACAATTGGGTTTACTGGGAGGTCTGGGTGTGGGTTAAGGTTGTGGTCTGTGTTGTCTGTGATAACAGTCAGTAGGAGACGAGTGGGGGAGGGAGAGGGGCAGATAGCTGGTGGGTGTATAGAGGCTCCTAATTTATTGAGGATGTCTTGGCCCAACAGGGGGACGGGGCAGGTGGGGATGACTAGGAAGGAGTGGGAGAAGTGGAAGCCATCCAGGCAGCAGGTGAGTACCGGTGTGCATGGGGGAATGGAGGGGGTGCCATTTATACCCATGACCGAAATGGAGGACAGCGTGGTGGAGATAGGTAGCCCCCATGTCCAACAGAAAGGAGATGGACTTACCCGCTACCTGGAGTTTTACCCTGGGCTCAACGTGGGTCACCGGACTTACTGAGTCTAGGCCTCGTCAGTCGTCATCCTCCATCTCCAGCAGTTGGAAGGCAGAGTCCAATCGGGGTGAAGCCTCTCCACATGGAGGCATCACGAGTCTGTTGTCCCTTGGGTTAGGACAATCGGATTTCCAATGGCCCATTTGTTGGCACAATGGTCATGGACTGGTAGGCTTTTGGGATGGGGACACTGATGAGACCAATGGCCTTCTTGACCACATTTAAAGCAAGGCCCTGGAGGGGGCCATGGTCCAGAGGACTTTATTGTGACTGGCCTCAGGGCAGCTACCAAGGCTTGGGTCTGTAATTATACCTTTTGTTGGAGATGGGCCTGTCGCCGTTTTTCTTGAGCTTCCTCTTAGCCATTAAAAACTTTAAAAGCCATCTTTACCAGGTCGGCCATAGGGGTTTGAGGACCATCTTTGGCCTTTTTTAGTTTTTTTTTGAATATCAGGGGCTTATTGGGAAATAAAATAGGTGGCCAATACTGTGGCCCCGGCAGGGGTGGTAGGCTCTAGTCTGGTATACTGGGTAAGTGCCTCTGTGAGCCGGCTAAGGAAGGCTGCGGGGTTTTCATTGGGGTACTGTATTATTTCTTGAAGTTTGTTAAAATTTACTGATTTGTTTGAGGTTGCCCTCATGCCTACTAGTAGGCCCAGGATCATCTGGTCCCGGCACCGGTGACCATTGCCTGCATGTTGGTAGTTCCAATTGGGGTCGGCTGCTGGGATAGCATCGGCCCCTACAGGCATAGTGGGGTTGGTCATGTGGGTTTGGTCTGCATGTTCTCTGGCTGCGGCCTGGATGCACTCCCTCTCCTCAGGGGTGAGGGTAGAGGTGAGGATTACATGGATGTCATGCCATGTGAGACTGTAGGCTTGGGCAAGGTATTGGAATTCTTTAATGTATTGGGTGGAGTCAGCCGAGAATGACCCTAGCCGCTTTTCAATGGCGGATAAGTCTTGGAGGGAGAAGGGGACGTGAACGCGAACCAGACCTTCAGGTCCTGCCACCATGGAGAGGTAAGATGGCCGCTGGGGTCTGTTCGCTGGGAGGGGCCTGAGCACGAGTTCGGGATGATATGGGAGGCAAGGGCGGGTGGCTGGGGGTTAGGAGTACGGAGGGGGGCAAGGGCCATTGAGCGGCATGGCTAGATCCTCTAATGGTTGGAGATCGGGGAAGTTGGTGAGGTGGGGTCATTGGGGGGTTGTAGGCGGGCAAGGAGCATGCATGCAGGGGGGCAGGAGGAACATAGGTTGGGGCGAGACCTGAGGTCCCAAAAGGCCATGACATAGGGTATTTCTCCCCATTTTCCCAGCCGATGGCAGAAATTGTCCAGATCGGTTAAGATTTCGTATTGTAAAGACCCCTTGGGTGGCCATTGAGAATCATTATCTAATTTGTACTGAGGCCAGACTACAGTGCAAAGGCGGATGAGTTGGGTACGACGAAGTTCGCCTTGTAAGCCCAGGAGCCAGAAGTTTTTTAACAGACATTGGAGGCAGGTAAGAGATCGAGGTGGTTTAGACTCGTTACTCCCCATTGGTGTGGCAGGGTGAGGTGTCCCTCGAGCTGCAATAAGGGGCCTATTGGCGTGCAGGCCTTTTGGCATGTGGGCCTTTCGGCGTTCGGAGGAAAGAAGACTGACTTGCGAGACGTCTCTCATGGGTGTCAACCATAGTTGGAGGAGGGAAGGAGGGGTCTGTCCTACTTACCGGCTCCTGTAGGCGCTTGAGAGTAGGGTGGTTGGCATCTGGCTTGGCGAGGAGGGAGCTCAGCCAAGGGAGGTGAGCTACTACCTCCCCCTGGGTTTCGGCACCAAATGTTAGGGTCAGGCGTAAGGCAGGGTGAAGATAGGAGCCAGAGGCTAAAAAATTTTAGCAAAGGCTTTATCAGGAACTAAGGTCTCGTGCGAGGTTCCGTGACTCAGGGAGAAAGAGAGAGACAGGAGTCAGGGAAGTCTCGCCCAGGTGTGGTGGGGTGGGGTTTTTAAGCTGCAGCGGTTCCGGGTTTAGGTCCGGGTGGGCCTTTTTTGCATCAGGTGGTGCTGTCGCTTGGTGATTGGTTGACCTCCAATTCCTTCTGGCAGCTACTAGGGGCTTTTCATTGGGTTGCGCTGGCAAAATGGCCGTCCCGTCTACTGTGGTTCCAAGGACATCCTAACAGTATTTAGGACCTTAGTAATGTGGTGGTGAGGTATGAAGTGAGGAGAAGGGTTCTATAGTCCTATGAGCAGGGCTTGGTCTTTTAGTGAGCCTATGTCTTTGAACTGTGAATGCCACAAGTGCCTTTTAGTACCCCAGTCCCACACTTTAGGTGGGACAGATGGCTACAGGGGCTGGAGTTGAGTAATTCCCTGTGATGTGTGGAAGAGGGGGATGGAGTTGGGTATTTTCTTTCCCCCCAGGTTAGTTTTGCTCTGATAAAAATTCCAATAGTTTAGGCTCTATTAAAATAGTTTCTCTTGAATGCAGGCCTTATTGAAAAGAACAGAATGCTCTGGCATATTTCAAAATGGTTACTTTTCCCTTTTCCCTGTCAATCTCTCAAGAGTTCTCAAGGGTTTTTTGTTTTTGTTTTTGTTTTTTTTCTTCTTCTTCTTCTGGTATTCATTGTGAGAACCTGGTAGACCTTTAGGAAGTGAAACTCACAAAAGCATGTGCCCCTTCTCCTGGAGTTTTTAACTCAGACTTATCCACATGGAGCATCCAGAATTCGTCAATTACACTTTGCGTTTTCCAGTCCAGTACTGGTTTCCATGGAGGTTTCTGCTCATAGGTTTCTGTTCTGCTAAGTTGTGCTTCCTTGGATGGCCTGTCTCTCAAATTTTGGGGACAGGATTTTATCCTGTCATCTCACAACCCTAAGAGATCTAATAAGAGTATTGAACTTTCAGTTTGTTCAGGTTTTTATTTGTTGTTAGGATGAAGTGGCAACTTTCAAGCTGCTTACATGCTGGAACAGAAACTGAAAGTCCTAAATCTGATATTTAATTGGTGAGTGTGTTCTCACCATGCACACCCCTGTTCACCCTGTTCACACTCTACTGGACTTCCTTATTCCCATTTGAGATTCCTAACTCTAACAGAAGGACTGTGTTCAATCTACCTTGGCTCGTCTGAGCAGTTATGACATGCAACCATGAACAGTGAAGAAAAAGACAAATCTATCAGAGACTTGAGTTGTTTGAAAGAAAGGAGGGTCACCTGGGTGGCTCAGTCGGTTAAGCTTCCGACTTCAGCTCAGGTCATGATCTCCCGTCCGTGGGTTGGAGCCCCGCATCAGGCTCTGTGCTGACAGCTCAGAGCCTGCCTGGAGCCTGCTTTGGATTCTGTCTTTGTCTCTCTCTGTCTGTCTCTCTCTCTCTCTGCCCCTCCCCCACTCACTCTCTGTCTCTCAAAAAATGAATAAATTGTTAAAAAAATTTTTTAAAAAGAAAAGAGGGGCGCCTGGGTGGCGCAGTCGGTTAAGCGTCCGACTTCAGCCAGGTCATGATCTCGCGGTCCGTGAGTTCGAGCCCCGCGTCGGGCTCTGGGCTGATGGCTCAGAGCCTGGAGCCTGTTTCCGATTCTGTGTCTCCCTCTCTCTCTGCCCCTCCCCTGTTCATGCTCTGTCTCTCTCTGTCCCCAAAAAAGTAAATAAACGTTGAAAAAAAAATTAAAAAATAAATAAAAAGAAAAGAAAGGAGATCAACTTTTTATAAAACTCAGAAATGGATATTATTTGGTATTTCTTCATTGGTTTATTTGATAAGAATTTTTTTAATTAAAAAAATCTGCTTTATAGCCTTGAAATGTCTCTTATATAGGCAGGAATGGGTGCATAACCAGGATTTACTGAAGGACTAAACTAGAGGCCCTTTGTAAGTAGCATTTCTGTATACTCTGTGGTATAACTTTGCTAAAAGGTCTCTTAAAAATAACCCTGATGATGGGTGCCTGGGTGGCTTAGTCAGTTAAGCGTCTGACTTCAGCTCAGGTCATGATCTCAAGGTTTGTGAGCTAAAGCCCCACATTGGGCTTTGCACTGACAGTGCAAAGCCTGCTTGGGATTCTCTCTCCCTCTCTCTCTGCACCTCCCCTGCTTGTGCTCTCTCTCTCTCTCAGAGTGAATAAATAAACTTAAAAATTAAAAAAAAATAAATAACCCTGAGGCAAGATGGCAAAACTCTTCTTCTAGCCAGCAGGCCATGAATGAAAAGACATGGGGCAATCTCCACTCCCTCTGAATGAATCACTAAATCAACTAAGGTAGAAGGGAGGGAAATGGAAAGAAGCTCCTTGCCGGAGAGAGTGGGATCAGAGCATTCTTGCATGTCTGAGTGCTGGAACCCTACTTAATGATAAGAAATGTCTCTCTCAAAAATGTTAGCTCATTGGGAATTTGGGGTATTAAGAGCTTCATTTTTCATTTTCTTTTAACTCATATAAATGGCTTATCACTTCAATGAACAAATATTTCATTCTTTTTCAGTATATTCATGAGTTAAATTTAAAATGAGCACTGCACATGTAGACTTTCATGAACACTGTAACATCAGACACAAAACCTATCTAGCAATCTTCACAGTATCATAAAGAAAAAGAAGTTGATAAAAATTCAAGCAGCAGAAGGGGGCAGTAAAACTCAACAGAATGCTCTGGAAGATTTTTAATATGCTTTCTTATTTTCCTTCATGCAGAGAATTTCCCAACACATTTTAGAGACTAAGAAAGTTTATACTATATATATAAATATATATAGTATAAATTTATATATAGTATATATTTATATATATATAACATATAGTATATATTTATATATATGTTTATGTGTGTGTGTGTGTGTGTGTCTAAAATACACACAGAGGGGTGCCTGGGTGGCTCAGTCGGTTGAGCGGCCGACTTCGGCTCAGGTCATGATCTCACGGTCCGTGAGTTCCAGCCCCGCGTCGGGCTCTGTGCTGACAGCTCAGAGCCTGGAGCCTGTTTCAGATTCTGTGTCTCCCTCTCTCTGACCCTCCCCCATTCATGCTCTGTCTCTCTCTGTCTCAAAAATAAATAAACGTTAAAAAAAAAAAAAAGTAAAAATAAATAAATAAATAAATAAATAAAATACACACAGAAACACTAAATACATACAAAAGTGAGAGCTATGGTTTTGCATAATCAAAACCTTATTTTTTATGGTGTGATACATCATGGCACAGTAATTATAGTACTTTTCCACCTAAAATATGTGTAGCCATCTGGAGTTGGTTTGGGACATTTAACATTAACATCCCCTCGTGACTAGCATCCCAATATGTACTATCCATTAGATTTCACTTTCTCACACTTGTCAAAATTATTTAATAAATCATATCATGATGGTTTTTCCTCAAGCCCATATTTGGACTTCCTTTCTAAACTGTGCCCTTTCTTGGGGCGCCTTGTGGCTCAATCAGTTAAGCGTTTGACTTTGGCTCAGGTCATGACCTCACTGTTCGTGAGTTCGGGCCCTGTGTCAGGCTCTGTGCTGATAACAATGAGGATGACTTCAACATAAATTCTGGATTACAATGTAAAATTTCAATACACCAGCAGAGCCAGGGTATGGATTCTTAAGTGACACCTAAACTAGCTCAAATTAGTGGTCCTAAATATCAGTTTAAGATTTGAGTAGACACAATCTACTTATTTAAAGTGAAACAGAAAAGTGGAATTATTTCAAAAAATTATGCTCTTAGTTAAAATTTCATATAACACTTAGTACAATAAGTGGGAGTGTCACAAATGGAATGATTAAATATGACTAGAGGAGGAGAAAAGCTTCCTGGATGAGATGGAATTTTAGTCATTTGTGTCTCATGTAAAATTAGATACTGTGTACATTAAGCAAATGGCAAGAAAAAAAATTCCAAGTGAGTCTCTTTTTTTTTCTTCAAGACTTCTACAAATTGAGTTATCTGGTGTAGATTTACTTCAGGTTTTATGTTGTTTTTTCCATTAGTGCTAAGAATGTATGGCTTAATTGAACTTTTTATTCTCCACTTTGCTATCTTTCTCTCTCTTTTTCTCTCTCCTTCCTTCCTTCCTTCCTTCTTGCTTGGATTTCACCCTCCTACCACCAAAAGATATTAAATAAAAACAAAGGACAAAGAAATTCAAAATTGTCAAAATCATCCATCTTTTCCACTCAATTCCTCATCAAACCATGTTCCAAAAATGAGAATAGAAAATTTGCACTAATAAGCCCAGACAACTGAAAAATAAATGCAGTGTTGTACTTTGATCCATTGCCACATTCATCATCTTGGAAAAGTGGGCAGAAAAGACAAAAAGCCAAATTTTAAGGATCTTTTTCCTTTTAAGTGTATCTCCTGCGAAGGGTTGCTAAGCAAAGTGAACCGCACGGACAAGAAAGAAATGCTTTAAAGCAGATGTGTGGACATTTAGCATCCCGCAGACCCTGGGCGCCTTGCCTTCCTGTTTTCATCAGAGGAGAGGAAACGTTATCGTGGTGATCCCTCAAGCTCAGATGCACTATTTACAGGATAACTGCTTAGGAGCAGTATTGTGGAGAGGAATTAACATTTTTTTCTGTCTCCAAGAAGCAAGGGAGGGGTGGGGGTGCGGAGAACAACATTTATGTGAAGAACAGCTTAGCTTTGAAGTTACAGATATGTACTCTGAATATAGCTATTACATTTCATCCTGCCAAATTAAAAAACAAAAACAAAAAACAATGTATATATGTATGTATGTGCTGCATATACTCCAGGTTAAGGGTCGTCACTAAAGTGGTGACATGTTTGAAGTACATGACGTGTAAAACATGTCAGCCTTTCTTGGCCCCGTCTGCCCAGACTGTGACTCCTCCGGCCCCCCAAAGACCTGAGGATGAGACATGGGGGCGGCCGCGCCGGGGGATTCCCTGCGCTCTGGGACCTCCAGCCGCTTGGATTCCGGGAGAGGAAGCCGAGTGTCTCCCCTCCCCCCAAGGGAATCCGCCGAGGCACCGGGTACGGAAAGCTCCGGGTCAAAGACTGGGAGAAAGGGAATCTGGAGCAAATTGCATTCTGGACCTGAGGGACTGAGGAAGGTGAAGCGTGAGATCGGAGCAGGGAGGGGGGCAATTCGCTTTGCACTCGCCTTGGGGAAGCCGAGGGCAGCTTCCCAGGTTTCCGATTTTCTCATTTGCGTGGGTAAAACTCCTGCCCCCACTCGGGTCTTACGCAATTAAGTAGACAGGGGGAGGGGGAGAGTTGGGGGGGTAACAAAAAAAAAATGGAAAAAAACAGTCATGTCGTCACGTGGGCTTAGTTTTCACTCATAAAAGGAAGGTTCCTCTCCTTTAGCTTCCAGTTTTCAAACGACTTGCAGCGAGCGTCAGGAAACACTCGGGAACTTCGCACAGCGCCACCTCCAGCTCCACCGCGGGAGCCCAAATACGGCAACGCCTCCGCCCGCCCGCGCTCCGCCCGCCGCCGAGATGCTTGCCCGCGCCCTGCTGCTCTGCGCCGCCCTGGCGCTCTGCCATGCAGGTGGGTCTGGCTCCCTGCACCGGGGAACCCTCGGTACCGTAACCCCGGACGAGGTTCCGCTCTCACCTCCCGGGTCCTCCCGGTACTGTGAAGAGTCCCGGAATGGAGACGATGTTTGACTTGGTAAAGAGGTTGGACCATTGGAGTCCAAAGGAACTGGGTGTATATCCCACCTTTTGCCACAAGCTCTGATCATCATGAGCCAATTACTTAACCGGTGTGGGTCTCACGTTTCTCATCTTGCTAAATAGGAATAGTGATACTAATTTGCAGATTGTTAACAGGAACAATCAATGTATGTGAAATGTTTGTGTGTGGTGCCTACTATTAGAGAATAGGAGTCAATATTTTAAAAACAAGCTGTTTTTACATTGAAATTTACCCTAAATTTACCCTTTAATTTTGAAAGTGCTACTTTTTTGAGCTCCTTAAAAATGCTGAACATCTAAAATGTTACTAAGAAAAAGCTTAGCAACATGACTAATGTGGTTGAATATTGTTACCCTTATTTAGAAAAGGGAGTTGGTATTTTCATTATGATCATTGTATGTGACAGGTTAAAAAAAACTGTTTTCCCATGACTACATGTATGTTTCTTGAGTTTATTAATATAAAGTTGATCTATAGTATGTAAAACAACTAAATGTTTAAATCAAAATTAAGAAACCAAAGAATGACTTATATACTGTCCTTACTTTTATTGTAGCAAATCCTTGCTGTTCCAACCCATGCCAAAACCAAGGTGTATGTCTGAGCATAGGATTTGACCAGTATAAGTGTGACTGTACCCGAACAGGATTCTATGGTGAAAACTGTTCAACACGTAAGTTTGCCCTTGGGTGCCCTCATTGGGACTGGGAATGTATCCAGTTATCACTTTACAAACTAGCACCTTATAATGGGTCCTGTTAATCTCTTTTTTTTTTTTCCTTCTTTTTTGCAGCTGAATTTCTGACAAGAATAAAATTATTCCTGAAACCCACTCCAAATACAGTGCACTACATACTTACCCACTTCAAGGGAGTCTGGAACATTGTCAATAACATTCCCTTCCTGCAAAATATAATTATGAAATATGTGTTGACATGTAAGTACAAGTCCCTTTCTAAGGTTTTTAGCTTCCTCAAAGAAAAATGCACTTTATAGAACTTTAAGTTATTAAACCTAATCCTGAAATATATTTTCAATCTTGTTATAAAATGACTTTAGTTTTCCTTCTGTCTTAATGGCCAAAAATATTGACATCTCAGTTTCATCTGGTTTAGAAAATTCTGTCTCACTTCGAATTCTACATACAATCCTGTACACCTCTTCTAAATTCACTACTCTTGCCAGTTTGTGAAGGAAGTGTGGTCCACTTGTTTACTAAATGTCCATGGGCCATAACATTGCATCCATTAAAATAAATGGTTAATCTGGATTTGGGTGAGCAAGAAAATAACTTTATTTCTAAAGTGGGTTTCATGCCCAGATATTCCTTTGTAGGCCTCTTATGCAGTAAGTAGATGATTATTTGAAAACTCAAGATGGCTAGATCATGTTTGGGTAAAGTATATATACTTTATTAAAGATGCATTTTATTTTTTAATGTTTATTTTTGAGAGAGACAGAGCATGAGCAGGGAAGGGATAGAGAGAGAGGGAGACACAGAATCCGAAGCAGGCTCCAAGCTCCGAGCCTGATGTAGGGCTCAAACTCACTAACCGGGAGGTCATGACCTGAGCCAAAGTCGAAGCTTAACCCACTGAGCCACCCAGGTGTCCCAAAGTGCATTTTAATGAATCATTCTTTCTGATTTTTTTTAGTACAAGCAGCAGTGAGACTTTAAAGTGTAACTGTTTTACAATGGGTTATCTTTGGTTGTTGGAATTCAGTTCAGTCTTTAGTGCCACTTTGCCCATTTTACAGTAAAAATGAACGTTGGTGTGTCGAGTATGGGAAAAATTAAAACAAAATTTTTGTTTTCTTGAAAATTTCAGCCAGGTCACATTTGATTGAGAGCCCACCAACTTACAATGTGGACTATGGCTATAAAAGCTGGGAAGCCTTTTCCAATCTCTCCTATTATACCAGAGCTCTTCCCCCTGTGGCTGATGACTGCCCAACACCCATGGGTGTGAAAGGTGAGTGTGTAGGGGGGGTAGAGAGGTGTTCATTGCAATAGGGACTAGATTGCTACCTAAAAAATTCAACACTGAACTGTAATTTGTTAATAAAAGCACTTTTTTTTTTTTTTTTTGCTTTCTTATTGGGTATCTGTGGAGGGTTTTTGTTTCGTTTTTTTGTTGTTTGATTGGTTTGTTTTGTTTTGTTTTTGAGAGTGTGACTTTCTGTAAACTATCCTATGAAAGTGAATGGGCATTTTGGTGTAACGTCTTCATGTTTTCAAATTCTTTCATTAATACTGAATTAATACTAGTTTAAGTACTAGTATTTAACATACTAATGATGTTAAAATAGATAACATCATTCAATAAGGTGTTCCCTGTATCTTAGAATTTCCATTTGCATTATAACCCTGTTCACAATTGTATTTCTCCCGCAAGTCCCCATTTACCATCTGCTTCCTTAATATGTAGATGAATTCTTATCTTAGCTTTCTCACTTTTCAGGCAAGAAAGAGCTTCCTGATTCAAAAGAGATTGTGGAAAAATTTCTTCTAAGAAGAAAGTTCATTCCTGACCCCCAAGGCACAAATATGATGTTTGCATTTTTTGCCCAGCACTTCACCCATCAATTTTTCAAGACAGATCATAAGCGAGGACCAGCTTTCACCAAAGGACTGGGCCATGGGGTAAGACAGAATTAAATTGGAATGATAGCAAAAATCATACTGAGTGCTAATATTAAAGGCCATATATATATTTGCTACACCAAATAATTCCCCCTCTTTTTAAAAAATCCCCTGTCTATAAATGGAATTTCTATTCCAGAAATGTGTATTAATGGAATTTCCATTTTAATTCACTGGCTTAGTAAAAATACACACATGCACACACACATACATACATACAGATGTTATTATTATTTGTAATTTGGCTCTTATATTTTTAGTTTAAAATATTAGCACTGTAAAAACTTGTCTCTTCAAACTTTTGTTGGTACCCTGATTATGCTGCTATTATGAGATTTTTGCAGCATTATTATTCCTTGGAATTCAATGACACAGTTTCAATTTATCAGTAAGAATTTTATATCAATAATACATTTTCTGATGCTTATTAAAAGAAATGCCATACACTTATAATAAAGCATATTATATACTTATAGGCTCCATATGAGATACAAATATCTTTAAACACAAGAGACATATATAGGTTTGTGGTGTCAGTGGATAAACGAATTAATTTAGTATTTTGTGGCTGTGAGAAAAATAGGTATTTTATCAAACTATTTAATGATAAAATTACAGACACTTTGTAGAACTTCAACAGTAACAAATAAAATTTTTCCATAATCTTCCAGGTGGACTTAAGTCATGTTTATGGTGAAACTTTGGATAGACAGCATAAACTGCGCCTTTTCAAGGATGGAAAAATGAAATACCAGGTGTGTGCCATTTGAGTATTAAGAATTAATGATGACGGGGCGCCTGGGTGGCGCAGTCGGTTAAGCGTCCGACTTCAGCCAGGTCACGATCTCGCGGTCCGTGAGTTCGAGCCCCGCGTCGGGCTCTGGGCTGATGGCTCAGAGCCTGGAGCCTGTTTCCGATTCTGTGTCTCCCTCTCTCTCTGTCCCTCCCCCGTTCATGCTCTGTCTCTCTCTGTACCAAAAATAAATAAACGTTGAAAAAAAAAAAAAAAAGAATTAATGATGAGTCACTACTTACCCATATTTTAAAATCTGTAGTGATTAAAATTTAACATTTTTATTACTGTTATTTTTTTAGATAATCGATGGGGAGGTGTATCCTCCCACAGTCAAAGATACTCAGGTCGAGATGATCTACCCACCTCATGTTCCTGAACACCTGCGGTTTGCTGTGGGCCAGGAGGTCTTTGGTCTGGTGCCTGGTCTGATGATGTACGCCACAATTTGGCTGCGGGAACACAACAGAGTGTGTGATGTGCTTAAACAGGAGCATCCAGAATGGGATGATGAGCGGTTGTTCCAGACGAGCAGGCTAATACTGATAGGTAAACAAGAAGAGAAATGAATTTAAATAAAACCCTCTTCCCCAGAGACAACTAGTTACCTTTGATATGTTTTAAGTAGTTCTGGGAGACTGTAGTCAGTGTAAAATCACATGCTCCAGATGAATTCAATCCTTGAGCATGATTGGTAATAGAAATACCTTTTGTTTGGATGGTATAAAGGAAAAAATACAAGTGAATACTGGATTAACAGAATTGCATTTCAGCTGCTTGAAAGTTGGTAACCAGAGGATTAATGCTCTAATTTTTTTGTTTTGTGTAAATAGGAGAAACCATTAAGATTGTGATTGAAGACTATGTACAACACTTGAGTGGCTATCACTTCAAACTGAAGTTTGACCCAGAGCTGCTTTTCAACCAACAATTCCAATACCAAAACCGTATTGCTGCTGAGTTTAACACACTCTACCACTGGCATCCCCTTCTGCCTGACACCTTGCAAATAGATGACCAGGAGTACAATTTCCAGCAGTTTGTCTACAACAACTCTATATTACTGGAACATGGGCTTACCCAGTTCGTGGAATCATTCAGCAGGCAAATTGCTGGCAGGGTAAGCCTTATTATTGAAAAATGAAACAAAGGATTAGTTAGTAACTAGAATTTCTGCCACTGAAATGATTTTTCTTAAATTTACTGAAAGAGTAATTATTTTGTTAGTCAATTCTTTTCTTGAAAAAGAAGCCTACCTTTTTTTTTTGAAAAGTCTGAACTTGTAGTCTACAGTTATCAAATAGAAATATGCAGTCATCCCTTAAATATATTTTCAAAAACTTTCTATAATTATACAATCTATAGATCATAGAAATAAATATTCCTTAATTTTTTTTAATGTGTATTTAGTTTTGAGAAAGAGAGAGAGAGGCAGAGTACGAGAATCCAAAGCAGAGAGCCCGACATGGGGCTTGAAGTCATGAACTGTGAGATCACGACCTGAGATGGAGCTGTATACTCAACCCACTGAGCCACTCAGGCACCCCTAGAAATAAAATTTCTAAATTGGATAGTGTAGGTCTCAGCTGGGAACATCAGTCTTACCTACTTTGTACCCAAGGAATGAATGTTTTTAAGACAGAAATCACCATAAATATGCCTAAAAGTTTTGTCCTGTAACTTAATTCATTTCCATAGGTTGCTGGTGGTAGGAATGTTCCAGCTGCAGTGCAGCAAGTAGCAAAGGCCTCAATCGACCAGAGCAGACAGATGAAGTACCAGTCTCTTAATGAGTATCGCAAACGCTTTCGGCTGAAGCCCTATACATCGTTTGAAGAACTCACAGGTGAGAAACTTCTTAAAAGAATCAAGGGTCAAATGGAAACAACAGAGAAGTTGAAAGCAAATTGAGCAAAGGATTAAAAGGATTAAAACTTTTTTTTGGTAAAGTTTTACATTGGTTGTATATCTGTCTTTGTCACCTTCACAGGAGAGAAGGAAATGGCTGCGGGGTTAGAAGCACTTTATGGTGATATTGATGCCATGGAGCTGTATCCTGCCCTTCTGGTAGAAAAGCCTCGCCCTGATGCCATCTTTGGTGAGACCATGGTAGAAATAGGAGCACCATTCTCCTTGAAAGGACTTATGGGTAATCCTATATGTTCTCCTGACTACTGGAAGCCTAGCACTTTTGGTGGAGAAGTAGGTTTTAAAATCATCAACACTGCCTCGATTCAGTCTCTCATCTGCAATAACGTGAAGGGCTGTCCTTTTACTGCATTCAGTGTTCAAGATCCACAGCTCACCAAAACAGTCACCATTAATGCAAGCTCTTCGCACTCTGGACTGGATGATATCAATCCCACAGTACTGCTAAAAGAACGTTCAACTGAACTGTAGAAGGGTATTAATCCTATTTATTTATTTATATGGACTATTTCTTTTAACTTAATTATTTAATATTTATGTTAAACTCCTTATGTTACTTAACATCTTCTGTTAAGGAGAAAGGGGTCATACTTGTGAAGATTTTCATGTCACTGCTTTAAAGATGTCATTCCTTCAGGTTAAAGGGGAAAACAGTTTTCATTCTTTTTTATAAACTGATGGGAAATGAGTTTGACATCCTTTTACTTGAATTTCAGTTTAAATTATTTATAATAACAAAAGCAAAGCTGTTTGGACATTTAAATGCTGGTCCAAGATGGCAAAATGCTGCAAGTTTTTTTTCCAGTGTATACCCTGGGATTTCCAGTGTATCCTCCATGATGCATTAGAAGCAACTACCTGCACCTGTTCCTTTTCTTTTCTTCTGTTAGCCATTGTACTGGGAGAAACTCTCTTCTGATCAGTTTACTCCTTCTATTTTGTTTTCTTGATTTTAAGATCTGAGTTCATCTTTCTGTGGACTCTAGTTTCTTTCCTTTCTTTTCCCTCTGTCTATATTTTCGTATCTGAACTTTTGCAAGTTTTCAGGAAAACCTCAACTCAGGACTACTAGTAACTTAGCTCCTCTTAACAAAAATGAAAGAGAAAAAAAAACAGCCCTTAAAAAAACCTCTACGAAAGGACATACACTTATTTTAAGTGAAAAGCAGAGAACTTTATTTATAGTTAATTTTAACTAAGTGTAATGGAAGAAGCCTCTTTGTAGGCTTACATGTAGGCTTTGAACGCATTACGGAGAACTGCAGGGGGTTCTTGATAGAAGTTGTATTTCTATTCTAATGAATGTCCTTTCTTCTTGAAAAACAAAGCCAAACAATTCCTGAATAGTTCCCAGGAAGAACATGTTTCTTGTTTTCCACATCTCATTGTCAGCTGACATTTGCTGGTACTGTATACTACTTAATTTATTGAGGATTATTATTTATGTCTTGTTAGGACGTTATTATAAACTAGGTTTAGGCTGCAATCATTGATTTTTTTTTGCATTATGTGAGAATCAGTATATCTTCTTTGAGATTAACTCTCTGAATTACTATGTAAACTACAAGAAAAATTATTAGATTAAAATTTCTGAATAAATTTTCAGCAACCCAACTCTGGTATAATGAAATATGGAAGGTTTACCCATACACCAGCCCACAGAGAACACTGTGTCTCATTAGCCTGGATACACCACAAGACTGACCTTTTATACATTTTTTGAAGGACCTGTGGATCCTTCATTAATTCATTCAGCTATAACTTACTGAGGAGATGTGTGCAAAGCACTGTGAGTTTTAATATTTTTAAATCAAGCACTGATTACAGATGACATCAGTATTTGTAAATAATTGCAAAAGCATGTCTTTTAGGTAGAGAAATTGAAATTTCATTAAAGGAAATAACTCAGGGGATTTTTTAAGATTTTATGTCTAAAAATTTTATAGTTAATAAAGAAATGGTCAATATTAGAAGGGCTTGTATTAAAAACTGTTAACTTTATTGATTAAAAAAAAAAAACTTTTATTAATATCAACCTGCTGACCAAACCTAGGAATTTGGAATATAATATACAAAGGTTTTGGTGCCTAAGACAAATGTGTATTTAAATTAACTTAATGTCAAATGTAACTGTTGAAACAAATGCCTGTTTATTTTTATACTATTTAAGAATGGAAAAATCTCTTCTACAATAAATTTTGACTGTTGCCATATATCTTTGTCATAAGACATATGATTTCTCTAAAGCGCCGTACTTAAACCATTGTCTTGCATTCTCCTATCTATTCCAAACTAGACTGAACCTTAATGAAATGGTTCTGCCCTCAGAGAGAGACTTCCTAGGGTCACTATTTATTATTCTTGTTCATTGCAACACTGAATTGGAAAATGTGTGCTTTGTGCTATAGGAGATAGCACCAAACTTGTTTTCATTGCCTAATCTAGAAGAAGGGAAAAAAACCAAGTACACCAAAAGCAAAAAGAAGACAAAATTGCTAAGGAGGTACAAAATTAAAAGGAAGTTCAAAGAGGGGGATGTTATGTTCAGTTGGGCAAATCATTAATACCTGGCTGATGGACTTCTGTTGTACTCCTAATGTTGATATTTTGGTAATATCTACATGGACCACCTACTTGATCCTGCCTGGCTTTTCTCTTCCTTAGCCTTCTTCATTCCTGTGATACCTTCTTCCACCATTTCCTATGATTATCCATACCTTGATCTTATCATCAATTGCTGTACCATTTCCAAAATCTTGGTTTCAAGCATCTTCCTTGACTCACCTTCTAGCTCACCTATTTCAACACTCACACTTTAACATATAACTCTAACTTCACTGAGCCTACTGATCCATTGACCTCATCACTATTCATTACCCCACTTATCTCATTTCCTTCTGTAGGCATCGAGCTCAGTTTCCATTGCCCATCATTATATTCCCTCCTTCATTCTCTCCCTCTATTGTACTTTACTGGTGCAACTTCATTTCAGCCATCCTCCTAATCGGTTTATTTGACTTCTTACTAGCATTCAACGCAAATGCCTACAGTTTCCTTAGTGAAAGATTTTTTTTTTTTCCTTGGTTTCATGGTCTGATACTCTCCTGGTCTTTCTCCACCTTCATGGAGTGCTATTACTCAGATTTTTTAAAAAAAAAATCTCTTCATCCTCTATTGTATAAATTGAAATGTCTTGATCCCCCTCTTTATCTGCCCTTATCTGGGTTAATCCCATGCACACTCATAAATTGAGACATTAATTATAACTCCCAAATTTATGGCTGTAGAACCAATCTCCCAACTGTCAATGACAACCTATCCACTCAAATAAATAAATTTAATAGCTTATTTTACAATTTCTGCCCTCTTGGCACCATATACCCAAAATAATAATCTTCAAAAGTTAAGTATACCACCATCTTCTTGTTCTCAAGCAAAAACCTCTCTTTCCATAATGCCCTTAGCCAATCCAGCAGCAATCTTGTTGCCTCTAACCCACAAACAAATCCTACACCTGTCACCCTTTCTCTAACTCCAATACTACCAACCTAGTTGATGCAATTATCTCTCAATTGGTTTCCCTTCTTTTATTCTTTGCCTCATTCCAAACCATTTACCTTATAGCAATGAGACTGGTCATTTTCAAACATACATCAGATCGTGTTCCTCTCCTATTTGAAAAAGAGTGACTTCCTATTACACAGTGGACAAATCCAAACTCTTAACTATATCCTAGAAAATCTCAGTGATCAGTCCCCTGCCTAACTACCCAATCTCATCTACCATAATTTCCTACCCTTGTTCACTGTGTTCCCACCACAACTTTTTTCTGATTAGCTTACCACCAAGGGTTCTCAAGCTGTTGCCCCTGTTTAGAAAATTCCTTCTTCATATTTCCACATGGTTGGATCCTTCTCAACACCCAAATCTTGGCTCAAATTTCCCCTCTTAGAAAGGCCTCCTCCAACCACCTAAACTAAAGCAACTACTAAAGCTCTTTCATCTTCTTTCTGGCATTTATTTCTGTTATTACCTTGATTTGTATGTTTACTTATTATCTGTGTCCCATCACTAGAATTTCATGTCCAAGAAAGTAACAACATGGTTTGCATCATTCACTGCTCTCGGAACAGTGTCCGATACTTAAAAGACATCACAAAATACTCAATAAGTGCATAAGAGTAGGCTTCATGAAAGAAGCAGAATATGTGTTGATTCTTGAAGAAAGAGTAAGATCTTAGCAAAATATCCACTCTAGAAAAATAGTTTGGCAGTTTCTTCTAAAACTAAAAATTCTCTTACCACGTATATTAGTATTCTATTCATGCTATGACAAATTACTACAAACTTCATGGATTAAAACAACAAAAATTTATTATCTATAGTGCTGGAGGTCAGAAGTAAGAAATAGATTGTATGAGTTAAGATCAAGGTGTCATCAGGGCTGTGTTTCTTCTGGAATCGTTAGGGGAGAATCTGTCTCTCACCTTTTCTAGCTTCCAGAAACCACCCACATTACTTGGCTCATGCTCCCTTTCTCTATCTTCAAAGCCAGAAGGGCATCATCTTTTAATATCTCTGACCATGATCCTCTTGCCTCCCTCCCATAAGAACACTTTTTATCACTTTGGGCGCATGAAGGTAACCCAGGAAAATCTCCCTTCCTCAAGATCCATAATTTTTTTCCACATATACAAAGTCCTTTGTGTCATGTAAAGCAACATATTCACAAGTTCTAGGGATTGGTGCATGGAACTCTTTGAAGGACCATTATTTTACCTACCACATTATACAATCCAGTAATTGTGCTCTTGAGCATTTATCCCAGAAAAAAATCATGCAAAAGTCTCTACATGAAGGTTCATAGCAACTTTATCCACAATAGCCCCAGGCAAAATAATTCAGATATCTTTCAAAAGATTAATGGTTAAACAAACCGGGGCAAACGGTGGTATATCCATATCATGGAGTACTACGCAGCAAAACAAATACAACTATTGATACATAAAACAAGTTGGATGGAACTCAAAGGAGTTATGTGAATGAAAAAAAACAAAGCCAGTCTTTCAAGTTACCTATTCTATGATTCTCTCTCTATATAACATTCTTGAAATAACAAAACTATAAGGAAAGAAAACAGATCTGTGGTTACCAGATTAGAAATTTCAGGGTAGCTATAGTTATAAAAGGGTAGCATGAGGGAGACTTGTGCTGATTGAATATTTTTGCAACTTGATTGAGGTGGTAGTTACACAAAGCTACATATGTGCCATAATAGCATAGAACTATGCACACACACTCACGCAAATACATGTATGAATGGGGAAATCTGAATAAGATCCATGGATTGTACCAAGGTAAATTTCCTGATTTTGATATTGGACTATAATTATGTAAGATGTCAAAATTAGAGGAGGTGATATGAAGGTTGCATGGTACCTCCCTGTACATTTTCTTTGAAGCATTGTATGAATCTATAGTTATCTCAAAATAAAAAGTTAAAAGAAAAAAGGAAGAGATGTGATGCTATTCTTGGTGGCAAGAATAGGGTTATAGGCCATTTTTGTATCATTTAGTTTTCCTAACCCTTATCCAAACTGCTACAATAGATTATCCTAGAGTGGACACCCAACCAAGCTGGGAAAGTAAAATTCTCTCTCACATAGTACTTGTATCGCAAGACATCATTTGTTTATCAAGTTAAAATTTATTAGAAATGTTTGCTTCTCTTGCAGAACACTCTCAGAACAAGTTACTCACAATCCAAAGTTTTACTGTATATAGACATAGATAGATATCTTCGACATGTGTTAGAACTTATTTAATAATTGTATTTCAAAAACTTAATATCACAGACTTAGGAAACCCAGAGCTGCTTTATTTCCTATAGTTATCAACAAAGCTGAGGTTAAAAAAAAGAGAGATTAGAAATAACAATTGTTCCCCAATTCCATCTCCAATTCCAATGTACTATTAAGGACTCAAACTTTTACAGAGCTTAGCCACAGTCTGGCTATGAAGTAGAGGGGAGTTGTTTAAGATAAACAGTAAACAGTTTGATAAATCATTTACTGCTTTTTAATTCAGACATAAGTCATTACTTCAAGGACTCTCAATAATTGGCATTCAAAAGTGATCAGATTGCTTTCACTATAATAACTAATTTAAATGCAGGGCACCTGTGTGGCTCCACCACTGGTTGAGCCTCCAACCCCGGGTTTCTGCTAGGTCATGATCTCACAGTTGGTGAGTTCAAGCCCCTCCTGGGACTCTGTGCTGACAGCACGGAGCCTGCTTGGAATTCTCTGTCTCCCTCTCTCTCTCTCCCCCTCCTCCACTTGTACACACACTCTCCCTCTCTCAAAATAAATAAATAAACATTAAGAAAAATACATGTTTAAAAAAATAATAATAATAAGTAATTTAAATGCCTAAATTAAGCGAAATTTATTTCAGCATTCTACGTAAATTCACTCAGAAAACTAAACGGTCAAATTGCCTTTGAGCTGAAGCCATGGAAAAACTTCAGAGAAAAGATCGTTATTTGATAAAATAAAGATCACAGGAACAGTTATCTTCAGTTTACTTCCCAATTTGTTTCCTAGATGTCTCATCACTGAAACCAAACGAAAGAAGTTTAAGATTCGAGTTGGTCTTGTGCCTCAGCCTCTAATGCTTCCACTTCCCCTGCCTCTGTGTCTTCCTGCAAGTGAACCCTGTCCAGAGAGACTCACTTGCTCTTTCATGTTCCTGATCGTTCCTAATAGGTGATGTGGAAGCATCATAGCGTGACTTTCCCTGGCTATTACTCAATACCTGTGCATGATGACAACATTCAAAAAACACAGGGTGGGGTATATTTTACATGCTCTTGAAGGAGTGTTTTCCACTTACACAGTGCTCAGAAAGAAGCCAGAAGAAAGGCCAATTGGGTAAACAATCTTTCTCTGTAAGCAAAAAACAGTTGGAGATGATGCAAAGGGGAAGAATGTTTCTCTCACCCACACCCTGAAACCTACCACTTAAAATGTAAATTTTCTGTAACATTCTCATGGTGTATTTTATATAGACTTGACAACACTATTGAGTAATGTGCTAAACATCAGGCTACTGAAACGCTGTTTAAGTTGGAAGAAGCCTGCTTCAAAGACAGAGAATGAGAGCCTTTGAATCTCAGAAACAGTGTAATTGTATTAAAGTTCCAACTTTGGGGAATTGAACATCAAATAGATTGCTGTGGATGCCCCTTATCTCGTATTAATTCTCTTTACTTATTTAAAAGGTGATATGTATCAAAAATATTCTTAATAAAGTGAATTAGCATAAATAGATTAACTCAGAACGTGACTTCTATTTTATGTTTAAAAATTTATGGCATCACTTGAAATAGCCAGAGATATTCATGGGAATTATAAAACAATTGTGAATTTCTAGACTAAATTACTGAGATCTTACAAGTCAAGAACATGACTTTTCACATTCCTGATGATAATAACATGGTGGTGGACTGGCTAGATGCTTACCGCCAGGGCATGGACTTTGCAGTCAGGCAAACCTGGGCTCTGCCAATGTCAGCAGTGTGGTTACTAAGAGTCCCATGTTCCTCACCTTTAAAAAGGTAAAATGGAGACAGTTATGCCTACTGTAACTCTAGGCAAATGACTTTTTTTTTTTTTTTTCGTTTTTGGTTATTTGTTTTTTATTTTTATTTACTTTTTTCTTTCTTTTCTTTTTTTTTTTTTTTGAAAGAGAGAGAGAAAGAGAGAAAGAGAAATAGTCCCAAGCAGGCTCCACGTTCAGCATGGAGCCACACGTGGGGCTCGATCCCACAACCCCTCATGACCTGAGCCAAAATCACGAGTCGGACACTCAACTGACTAAGCCACACAGGCGCCCCCTCTTTTTTTTTTTTTTTAATTTCTCCATTTATATAATAAATAATGTTAATGATAGCATTGCACTGAGGAAATAAATCAGAAACAGTGGAAGTAATTTGAGGTTTTAACATTGACTTTCTGTGACATGAAGAATCAGAAATCTGAGTTTCATTTTCTTCAGTTTAGAGAAGGCTACATCATCTCACATCTGACTCCTAAGTTAACTTAATAACTACACATCCTGTAGTAACAATATACTTCTTGCTTTCTCAGTCAGTTTAATGGGTATAAGAGACTGGGTATAAGAAGGTTTACAGCTCAGGAAATGTCTATCCTGTCATACTATTATAGGAAACATTACTTAAAGTGTTTTTTACCTTGGTAGTTGTGGTAGACAGAATCATGCCCCCCACCTCCCCAAAGTTGTCCAAGTACTAATTACCGGAATCTGTCATATATTACATAACAAAGGCTGTGGATGGAATGAAGGTTGCTAATCATCTGACCTTAAAATAGAGGTCATCCTGGATTACCTAATGTAATCATAAGAGACCTTTTATGTGAAAGAAGGAGGCAGAAGAGTCAGTGTCAGAGTGATGCAATAGAAGACTTGACCAGCTATTACTGAAGATGGAAGAGAACCAAGGATGCAGGAACTTGGGAAGCCTGTATAGCTGGAAAGGGCAAGAAAACCTCTTCTCCCCTAGAGCCTCCAGAAAGGAAGGCACACCTCAATTTTAGCTCAGTGTGACCCATTTAGGACTTCCAAACTATAGTTCTGTGAGATAATAAATTCGAATTGTTACAGCAGCTGTAGGAAACTAACATAGTAGTTGCTGAGTACAGAGAAGAATAGATGGGGAGTAATGGGACCCACCTCCTATACTGGGAAGTATGTATATAAATTACTCAACATAGATACATACAGATGGTCCCCCACCTACAATGATTCAACTTAATGATTTTTCAACCTTATGATAGTGCAACAGTGATGTGCATTCACTAGGAATTGTACTTCAAGTTATGAATTTTGATATTTTCCTGAGCGATGCTCTCTTGTGATGCTAGGCAGCAGCAGTGAGCTATAGCTATCAGATGTAATCACATTATAAGTCAAGAAGGATTTGTACAACAAATTGTATATTGCATGTCGAACTCAGTCTCTTTCTAGTACATGTTAATGTTATGGTCCCTTTTGGACCTGCTTCTTGTATCCCACATAGACTGGGAGGGTATGTGCTTCTTGCTTCAAGGCCCTTGTTATTTGTCTTAGGTCTTGTCTTACACATTTGCTTTAAGTATAATCTTTAAGCTCATATAATCATCAGTGAATTGAATTTCTTCAGAGATTTCCCCTTTTTTTTGGATTCTTACTGCAAAAACTGGCTGTAGAGTTGATCATCTTTCTTACCTTCAGGCTCACTCTCTGCTATTTCTCTTTCGGATCAATCCCAGTCTATGTGTATGAATTGGAGGAGATTTTAAAGAACAATGTAGAATTTCTTTCTTGAAATTAAAATTGAAGATGAAAGCTTCTATGTTTATTGTAGCATTATTTATAATAGCCAAGGTATGGAAGCAACTCAGGTGTCCAACGATAGATGAATGGATAAAGAAGATGTGTATATATACATGGTGGAATATTACTCAGCCATAAAAAAGAGATCTTGCCATTTGTGTCAACATGGATCGACCAAGAGGGTATTTTGCTAAGTGAAATAAGTCAAAGAACAATATCATACAATGTTACTTGTATGTGGAATCTAAAAACCAAAACGAATAAACAAAGCAACCAAAAGCAGAAATAGATCCATAAATACAGAGAACAAACTGATGGTTGCCAGAGGGGAGGATGGGCAATGTGGGTGAAGGGGAGTGGGGGGAGTAGGAGATACAGCCTTCCAGTTATGGAATGAATAAGTCATGGGATAAAAGGCACAGCACAGGGAATATAGTCAATAGCATTGCATGGTAGCAGATGGTAGCTATACTTGTGGTGAGCATAGCATAGTACAGAATTGTTGAATCACTATTATATATCTGAAACTAATGTAACATTATGTGTCAACTATACTTCAATTTTAAAAAAATTGAAAATGAAAGCCTCCACTTGTCCACTTGCAAAATAAGTGCAACACTGGTAAATTTCATCCTTTCCCCAACATAATGTCAACTCATAATGAGAAAAAAACTGATTAGATACTTCATGCCCAATATCTGGCAGCTTTAATAAGGTTCAGAAGGAGGCAAGTCAAACTGGGCATAGTGAAATTAAAAAAAAAAGTTTTTAGAGTCAGAAAAAAATTGTGTGTTCAATAAATTTACCTCTCTTCAACTCTTCCTTATTATTCTGTATTTTACTGAGTCTTTATTACAGAATTATGGTATTCATTTTTCTATTCTTAGCATGAAGCTCAGTACTTTGAACATCCAAAATACCTCTTACTAGCTTTGTTTTGAGTGGATATGCCACATCTACCCTCAAAAGAGACTTTCAAACCAGAAAACTACATCACTCTGGTAAGATAGAGTCTTACCATAGTCTGTCATAGTGCTGTCATAGACCGTTTTTAAATCTGATAAAAGCTATGCACCTAAAATAAAAAAATAGGAACAACACAAAAATTGTCATACAGTTTCAAATAGTTCTTTAAGCTCTTGAACATGATCCAAGTTAAGAATCTTAGGGCAGTGGATTATTCTGTAGTAGAAGGGAATCTGTAACAACTTAGAAAAGACTGAAGAGACACATACAAGGAGGGAAGGTAGTAATGTCCCAGAAAATGCTTTCAACTGAGAATCAAGTTTTCCCATGAATTTACTTAACAAGTTATTTAAAAGGTTTTTGGTAGAAAACACCAAAGGAAAGCTTTATCTTCATAATTTTTAGGTCTCTTTTAATCTTGAGTTTCCCATCATTCTCTATGGATCTTTTTCTGGTTTATAAAGTGAGGGGGGTGCTGTTATGCACTTAATGTATCTTCCCCAAATTCGTATGTTGAAGTTCTAACCCCAAGTGTGGCTATAGTTGAAGATGGTGCCTCTAAGTGAGTCATTAAAGTTAAACAAAGTCATGAAGTTGGGGTCCTGATCTAATAGGATTAGCTCTAGTTGGTACATCCAGAAATGGAATATTATTCAGTGCTAAAAAGAAAGGAGATATGAAGCCATGAAAAGACATGGACAAACCTTAAATGCATATTGCTAAGTGAGAAGGTGGCCTTCTATAAACCAGGAAGAGAACCTTTATAAGTAACCGACTTGGCTGGCACTTTGACCTTGAACAGTGAGAAATAAATTTCTGTTGTTTAAAAGACTCAGTCTGTAGTATTTTGTTATGGCAGCCCAAGCTGACTAATACAGTTGGAAAAACCCTGAGATTTTAGTATAGTTCCTATTTCCATAATGGAATGAATCTCTACTTAGTCAAATCTAGGTCCAAGAAGCAACTATAGATGGGCATACCTTGCATCTTTTGCAAAATTATTCCTTGGGGTGTCCCATATTAGGTTTCCTATATTTGGTAGACTTTACTGTCTCTGAATATACCTTTACCAATGAGAAAAAAAAATGTGTGCCATATTGATTAATTATTTAGAAAGAAGGATGCATCATTTAAAATGCCTTTGAATGTATCGCTTTAACACAGTGGTCTGAATATAGCAATGTGAATCACTATCTTTCCTTGGCATTTTTTTAATTAAAAAAAATTTTTGTAATGTTTATTTTTGAGAGAGAGACAGAGAGAGACAGAGCACAAGTGGGAGAGGGGTAGAGAGAGAGGAAGACACAGAGCTGTCAGCAGAGGGCCAGTCAGGAGGCCCAAACTCAGGAACAGCGAGATCATGACCTGAGCTGAAGTTGGTCACTTAACCAACTGAGCCACCCAGGCACCTGTATTCCTTGTCATTTGTAATCAAAAAGTTGAAGAACAGGATTGTTCTTGCATCCACAGTCATGGCTAGGTTCGGACATTCTAATGTCTTAAATGAAGGAAAATACGATAACTTGAAAAAAAAGATTATTTTTATGGAAAATGTACCAATAAAATGAACACATTTAACAAATATTCTATCAGGTGCCTCCTCTTTCAGTTACTTGATAGTTATCTTAAAATCCTTTTTTTCCTTTGCATTATGAGACAATAAATCTAAAAACAAAAGATTTTTAAATCACTGAAAACACATCCTTGAACCATGCCAACAACTTTTGTGTTGTAAAATGGTTTCAACAATTACAGGTTCACCTCTCTAAATTTTTTTTTTAATTTTAGGTAGAAAACTTTCATTAAAAATTTTCCAATCTAGGGGCGCCTGGGTGGCTCAGTTGGGTAAGCATCTGACTGTGGATCTCAGCTCAGGTTATGATCTCACATACATCGAACCTTGTATCAGGCTCTGGGCTGACAGTGTGGAGCCTGCTTGGGATTCTCTGTCTCCCTCTTTCTCTGTCCCTCCCTTGCTCACACTCTCTTTCTCTTAAAAAGAAATAAACTTTAATTTTATTAAAAAAAACATTTCCAATCCAATGACAAAAATTGTTCAACTTCGTGAATAAAGTAGTAAGCCTGTAGAATATCTATCATGGACATTCACTATATCACTCAAAATAAAACATTTGGGGGGGCGCACCTGGGTGGCTCAGTCAGTTGAATGTCCAACTTTGGCTCAGGTCATGATCTTGTGGTTTGTGGGTTCAAGCACCATATCGGGTTCACTGCTGTCAGCCTATCAGGCAGAGCCTGCTTTGGAACCTCTGTCCCCTTTTCTCTGCCTCTCCCCTGCTTATGCTCTCCCAAAAAATAATTTAATAAATAAATAAAACATTTGGTTGCCATTATCTTCATAGGGCAAGATACTGATAATTTTACAGTGTCTATTTTCTCACATAAAATAGAAAAAGAACATAATTTCACACGGAAATTATAAAACCACTAGTTATAAAATCATATTCATAAGAATCAATAGAAAAATTGTGTCAAATGTTCCTGACTCGAATTATAACTACGTACAAAAATAATAGAAGGAAAAGTAAAAGAGGTAAAAGAAGGCACACTGCTCTGTTCTAAAGGCAAAAAGCACCTCTTAAGTTTGTTGAAAAAAATTAACAAAATGTTAACTGTGTCCAAGTGTACAATTTTATTCAATATTTATATAATTTAATTTGTTAGAAAAATAATTTGACTTTGTTTTGTCCTATTATAAAAGTTTCATCATAAATTGGGTGATATATAAATTTACATATGCTTTATGTAAAATTTTTTGTAGTCATATTAATTGATTTAAACTCAACATGTTCCCAAAGATAATTTTTTTTAATGTTTATTTATTTTTGACACAGAGGGAGACAGAGCACGAGTGGGGGAGGGGCATACAGAGAGGGAGACGCAGAATCTGAAACAGGCTCTGGGCTCCGGGCTCTGAGCTGTCAGCACAGAGCCCAATGTGGGGCTCGAACCCACAAACTGTGAGCTCATGACCTGAGCTGAAGTGGGACGCTTAACCGACTGAGCCACCCAGGTGCCCCTCCCAAAGATAATCTGATGCTGCTTACAACAATTAGAAATGATAGAAAAAAGTTAATAATAAACAGATGAAAACTAATAATAGGAGACTAAAGCAAAAAACAAGGAAAGAAAAAAAATTAAGCTAACTCTATTCTTTGACAGCAGTTTTTCAGGATATTTTTCATTAAGTAAGTGGTTTTGAACAGCATAATTTGTGATGGCCTAGGGAACAGTTTGACAAAAGACAGAGATTGTCCAAAAATGATTGTTGCTTAGAAAACTTCTGAGCAAAAGTTATCCATATAATATTACAATTTATTTCTGTTAAAGTAATTCTATCCAGAGCTGAAGTTGTATAGTCTCGGTACATAGATAGATCTTCTGAGAATAAACATTTCTAAAGTAGGAACAGGTTGATGCCCTATTTCTCAATTATATGAAAAAGGAGTCAAACTAGAAAGGAATTCTGCATTGTTGTAATGAGATACGGACATTCTGTAACATATAAATCTTTAAGAAGTACATATGCTGATGATGCTTGGCAAGACATGATACCAATGGCTTTACTCTCCCAAAACAGCAAGTCTTATAACAATAATAATGTATCCATGTTTTTGTGAATCAAATTTATGTCCTCTCTGTTTTAGTCAGGGTTTGCCAGAGACAGAGACCAATAGGAAATTATATATATATATATATATATATATATATATATATATATATATATTTCCTGGAGAGACCCAGGAAAGCCCATGGTGTAATTCAATCTGATTCCAAAGGCCTGAGGAGGACCAGGGAAGCTGATGGTGTAAATTCCAGTCTAAAGGCCAGAGAGGATGAGATGAGATTACTCAACTCAAGCAGGCAGACAGAAATATAAAGGGGCAAATACCTCCTTCCTCGGTTTTTTATTCTATTTAAGCCCTCAACAGATTGGATGATTCCACCCCCATGAGGGAGAGCAATCTACTGAGTCCACCAATTCAAATGCTAATTTCATCTGGGAACACCTTCATATACACACTCAGAAATAATATTTAATCAGGGCCAGTCAAGTTGACATAAGATGTTAACTATCACACTCTGTAACATCCAAAATTTTTGAAGAACCAGAGATACTGAAAAGAGATGCAAGTATTGGAAATAAAGACTACCTTCTAATACCTACCACATTTCATAGAACCTAAGATGCTATGCGGTCAATGATGAACCATTATTTTATGTATAACCAAGAAAATGAAAAATGTGCCGGTTAATTGTAAGATGCTGTCAATCATAAAATACATACTAGTTTCTGGCACGTAAAATGCAAACATAAGTGTGCATTTAAGAATCTATGAAATATTGTTACAAAATTCATGCTTACTGTTTGGAATTTGCTACCTGTACAAATCACTTTCAGAAACAAGAAAGCAAGGGCCTAGAAATATCATTAAATATGATGAAATGTGAAAGACACCTGTGTCCTATTTGATGCTTCTAAATTACCAAAGAGAATATATCAACCAAAGGGATGTGCTCTGTGTATTTCAGAAAGGGGTGACCTGACAAGCAAAAATGTGTCTGCAGCATTATTGACACAGTTTTAAGGTAAAACAGAACTCTGACCCACTGGGAAATTACATCCCCAGGGCACCGTATGAATATAAATCCCCTGAATCTACAATTCTATTAAGAAACTCAAACTTTTATTTTATCAAGGAGAAAAATATGGTTGTAATATTGAGGGGATATCAGCAGACTATTAAGTTTCTAATTTGCAGAGCTAAAAATTGCTTTTTAAAAATATGTACATATACATGTATGTATGTGTGTGTATTACATAGGAAAATCAGTCTGTATTTCCATGAATTTAGGGGACTACAAGCCAGTGGAATTGAAAGAATTCTGGTAGCAAATGATCTCCTCTGGATGTTTTCGTAACTTAAAGCAATTAATCACCCTATTCAAACCATATGGGCTCCTGAATCCCATTAGGCAGAATCCTAGTGTTTACAAAATATTGAGGGAAGGGACCCCTGGGTGGCTCAGTCAGTTAGGTCTCTGACTTCAGCTCAGGTTATGTTCTCACAGTTGGTGGATTCGAGCCCTGTGTCAGGCTCTGGGCTGACAGCTCAGAGCCTGGAGCCCATTTCAGATTCTGTGTCTCCCTCTCTCTCTGCCCATCCCCCGCTTGTGCATGCACGCGCTCGTTCTCTCTCTCAAAAATAAATAAATAGGCATTATAAAAACATTGAAGGAATATTAAAAGACTATGGAATCAGAAGAAGAATTGAACTTCAGGATTAAAGGGAGGGGTATACTAGCAGGATTACTTGTACTGCATGTTATGAGAGGAAAAAAGCCAGTCCTAAAATCTGCACTAACTGTAGGCACTGATCACAAACAGAGGACCACCCATGGAGAACCAGAATATAAATTTGTTTTCATTATAACTCTAGGGTTTTTTTGTTTTTTGTTTTTTGTTTTTGTTTTGTTTTGTTTTGTTTTGAGGGGTTGCAGTGTGAACACTTTAGGTAAAGGGTGGGTGTGGAAATATTTATAAAGGAACATAAATAAAATGAGTTCTTAAGTAACTTCCTCTGAATGAATCTGACTAATCTTGCCAATGTTTTCCTGGCTTCCACGCAATCTTTATCAAACCAGGAAGTGGGTCAGCCAGACCTGGGGCAGACAAGACAATCAGTTGGTATGTAAACAACTGAAAGACTTCTGTAAATCAATAGGGGACTTATAATATTTCTTAGACTCCAAGTCCCTCCCCACCTTTTCATCTTCCTTTACCCTGAATTCATTGGTACAATTAGGTATGCACACAAATCAAGAGTTTGAAATACTAAAGAGCAGTTTAGTAAGAAAGTAGAGATTTTCAGCACTGCAAAAAACATCTACCATGAAGCTAAACAGAGGAGAAATATAATGCTTTGTTTAAAATATGATTCTTCCTAGCTTGATCCTAAGAGTTGCCATTTATAAATAGCCTGTTTTAGTCACAGGTAAGTATGATGGGCTATTTCTTTGAATAAAGTAGCAAATCCTACAGGTATGGTCTGCCAACTCCTTCATCCACATTATCTTTGGACAATCCTTAATTAGACCTTAAGGATTTTGATACACGGCTCAGAGTCTTGCACATCTGCGCCTCTCCCCCATCAAAGCTCTTGAAGATTATAAGGACTGTGCAGATAACCCATTCAGTGATCTATGATTTTCAGTATTACTCCATTTCAGCCACCATCCACCACTTTCCAAAGCAACCATTATCATTTAGCTCTGTACTAGCTCAGAAAATTTAACCCATGATATTTCCACTGACTTCTGTACTTCTCTCCCACCTTAACTCATACCTCATTACATTCCCACTTCATGTAGACCCTTATTCCTCGATTTTATTTCAGTCAGTCAATCTTCTTTTGAATTTCCTTTCTTTCTGATCATACATTATCACCACCCAGAGATAACTATTCCTAATACTTTGGTATATAAGGACATTGCAATATTATTGTAACTTGAACAGAAATTTTGTTTCTCTTTGTATGAATTCAAAACCATGAATCCTTTATTGCTTATAATTTTAAATTTCGATGAAAACTCCCTTAAATTTCGATGAAAACTCCCTCACTGTGAGGGTCTACATTCTATTCCACTAATTGGAGAGCTTTGCACTTCCCATCTGGGCCTTCGATGCCTCAGGAGTTCAGTGACAGAAAACTCTTTACAAACTAATAGCTAAGATGCAGCAGGGAAGGCAGGTGGCATAGGGTAGACAGATAAACAGGACATCAATTGGCTCACTCCCCAACCCTCCCTTAGCAAAACCCCTACTTTAATTAATATGTTCAGATAAGAAACTCTGACTTTCTTAAAAGATAATGCTTTAAAATGAACCAATCATCAAATAAAAAAGTTTGTAGAAATTAAACACATGATGCTAATAGTAAATAATTCACTACATGTAGAAAGCTAAACTCAAGATAATAAAAGACATGTGAGGGAAATGGGAAATAAAGGATAAAAGAATTAGAGAAGTCCAAGAGATCCAATTTCTAATACATGGGAGGTATGCAAAGAGAAAAGAAAAATATAGGAAGGTGCCTAGGTGGCTCAGTCAGTTGAGCATCCAACTCTTGATTTCAGCTCAGGTCATGGTCTCACAGATCATGAGTTCGAGCCCCATATTGGACTCTGTGCTGGCAGCATGGAGCCTGCTTGAGATTCTCCTTCTCTCTCTTTCTGTCTCTCTCTACCCCTCCCTGTCTCTGTCTCTCTCTTAAAATAAATAAATAAAAGAAATTTTAAAATATAGGAGAATTTTACTTTATAAATTTTAAATTATAAATAAAATGTCCTATAGTGAAAAGAGGTTAAAGAGTACCAGCCTGAAAACAATCTCAAACTATAGTGTTACAAAATTTTGGAACACTAGTGAGAAAGAAGAGAACCTAAAAGTATCCAGAGAAAAAGGGAAAGTTAAGTTACAATTAAAAGAAAAAAAGAGATGGCATTGGACTTCTCAGAAACAGCAGCAGTTGACACCAGGAATCAATGGAAACATACGTGTTAAATCCTGAGGGAAGGCTATTTTCAAGATGAAATTCTATAGCTCGCCAAATTCCAGTTAAGTGTGAGGCTAAATGAGGTTTTTTTTCAGACATGCAAGTACCAAAAAACTAAAGTGAAAAAAAAAATGTACCTCTTAAGTACTCCTTTATAAGGAACTATTGGATGATTGCTACAGTTAAAATAAGGGCATAAAACAAGAAAGAGGAATATAGTAAGTCTTGTTAAACTAGGTAGCCTAAATAGAAAAGTGACAAAATTCAGTTCCACTTTGATGATAAATCTTAAAGAGCCAGGATGAGACATTCAGCAGGTCTAGAAGCAACTGCTTAAATTGGAACAAGATGACAAAGAGCTTGGGGGTTGTCTCCAGAAAACCTATGGAATTGAGAGATTATCTGTTATGTTTGAGACAGCAATTTGATAAACAGAATATTTGCCAAAACGAAGCACAGATGTTAAAAATGAGAAAACTAAAAACTAAGCAACTGAAAAAGCTAAGTAAATTTGAAAGAAAAACTAAATTTGGGCCAGACAAGAAAAGCTGATTAAGCTGTAAGTACACTGCTTGGTTCTGAGTTTTTATATAGTCACAATAATGTGAACATTCTGTTGATGTGACCACAAATTGTGATAAAGTTAGATTAGGATGATGGAAGAAGAGATAAACAGAAAATAAGAGAGCAAAACACTTATCTGCACTATAAGAAATTAATAGAAAATGTATAAAATTGATAAACCAAGAAATAGTATAATACCTAGAAATTTATTTTTATTTTTTAAAATACTTATTTATTTTGAGAGAGAACACAAGCAGGGTAGGGGCAAAGAGGGAGGGAGAGAGAGAGACTCCCAAGTAGGTTCCTCACTGTTGCACACAGCCTGGTGTGGGGCTTGAACTCATGAACTGTGAGATGGTGACCTGAGCCAAAATCAAGAGTCAGCCACTTAAATGACTGAGCCACCCAGGCACCCCAGTATATCTAGAAATTTAAAGATTAATCCTAAAATTAAAAACTAAGAACTAAAACAGGTTGTTTCAGGGGAGTAGTAATGGTTCAGATAGAAACAATTCTTCTCTTTGTGACTTATTTTATAAGCAAATTTTGTGCATTTATAGTATCAGTAAAATTATAGTTAACTTAAAAATAAGCTACTTTAGGGGTCCCTGTCTGGCTCAGTCAGTACAGCATCTGACTCTTGACCTCAGGGTCATGAGTTTGAGTCTCATGTCGGGTGTAGAGATTACTTTTAAAAATGCATTTTAAAAAGTTACTTCACATATTTTTCCATTTATAAAAGGGTGGAAACTGAATATAATCTTCTAGAGGTAACACAGAAGGAAAAAAGCAAGGGTAATTTGGGAGGAATGATGATGGTTTCATTTGGGGGCATGTTCACAGGCTGGAATTATTGGACATGACACCAAAATCTAAATCTGCAGACCATGCCTTTGACCTTCAGCCTCATATGTCCGATGGTCTGCTGACCATATTTCCTTGGATGTCTTCTTCACCATTATCTCAAGTCAGCCTTATCAAAACTAACTTGATGATCATCACTATCTCCACATCACCACTCTTGTATTCTCTCTCTCATTTGGTAGCATTATCATCAACCATTCACCCAACCTAGAAATATGGAGTCACCCTTAACTACTCCCTTTAACTCACTCCTGAAAGACATTTTCCAAGTTCTGCTAATATTACTACCTAAAATTTTTTAATATGTACTTTTACCCATTTTCACTTTTCTAATTCAATATTTCTTCATTCAAAGCCTGAGTTACAACAGTCTGTTCATAACGTTACCTCCCTCAATTCTATCCTTCATTTAATCACCAGTGATATTAACTATGTTTACACTTCTACAAAACCAGTGGTTCTTAAACCTGTTGTATGTGTATGTGCATGACCAATTTTAGAAAAGGAAAATGTAGGGGCGCCTGGGTGGCGCAGTCGGTTAAGCGTCTGACTTCAGCCAGGTCACGATCTCGCGGTCCGTGAGTTCGAGCCCCGCGTCGGGCTCTGGGCTGATGGCTCAGAGCCTGGAGCCTGTTTCTGATTCTGTGTCTCCCTCTCTCTCTGCCCCTCCCCCGTTCATGCTCTGTCTCTCTCTGTCCCAAAAATAAATAAACGTTGAAAAAAAAAAAAAAATTTAAAAAAAAAAAAAAAAAAAAAAAAAAAAAAAAAAGGAAAATGTTTAGTGATATTAATTTAAGAACAAAAAGACTCAAGGTGCCTGGGTGGCTCAGTCCATTGAGTGTCTGACCCTTGATTTCGGCTCAGCATTGGTTCCCTTGGTTCTCAGGCTTTCAAACTACACAACTGGCTTTCCTGGGTCTCCAACTTCCATAGATGTATGTGCATATGTGTATGTATATGTATATCAAGCCCCGTATCTGGCTCTGCACTGATAGTGTGGATCCTGCTAGGGATTCTCTCTCTGGCCTCCCCCATTTGCGTGCACACACATGTGCGTGCACATTCCCTCTCTGGTCTCTCTCAAAATAAATATTTTTTTTTAAAAAGAATAGAAAGACTCAAGGAACTCTGAATACTTCGGTAATCATTACAAATCAATTATTAGCACACTGTCACAACAAATGTCAAATTACATTCATTTATCCAATCAAAGATTAGTAACCAAGTGCTCACTACTATGTGCCAGAGGGTGTGGGGGATACTGTAGTGGCCAAAGCATTTGACTCCTTGCTTTTATGGAGCATACATTTCAGTGAGGGTGGACAGATAATTAACAAAGAAACAAATAGGTAGTGATGAGTACTATAAAGAAAGCAGCACACAAGTTTGGGTAGGTTATTTTATTTAGGGAGGGCAGTAAAGGCTCAATGATTTGGTGACATCTGAACAGAGACTTAAAAGAAGTTGAGAGTGCCATGTGGGTATTTGAGAGAAAGGTGTTTCAAAAAGAGGAAACAGAATGTACATTCTGAAGTAAGGGTGCTTGGAGTATTTGAGGAACAGCAAGAGCCCAGTTGGAGTGGAGTTGGGCAAGAAGGAAACTGATAGAAGATGAGGTCAGAAAGGAAGACATAGGCTTGGTCATCTAGGACCTCATAGGCCATGGTGATGACTTTGGATTTATCCTAAATGTGATAGAGAGTCTCTGGGAGCTTTGAACAGAGGTGTGACAAGTACTGATTACACATTGTGGATCTTTCTACTCTTTTAATTCTTATAAATCACAGCATCTGACATCTCTTCTGTCCTGTTTCTGCTGACTTTGTAAAGAGAAGGATCTCTCTGTTTGCTGATTTAATGGGATGAGTTTGGGAGGAGAAGAAGAATAGTGGATGCAAGTCTTCAGTCCAGATGGAGGACTGTCTTAATGTACAAACAGCCTAGAATAGAGATATTGAATTTTTTAGGAAACCTATTGTTGATTGAGAGATTCTACCAATTTACAAGTCTTTGACTTTATATTAAGATACATAATATTAATATGCCTAATGTAAATATACAAAAAGAACATGCATTCTGTCTTCCCACCCCTGCTCTGGGGTATATCACAAAGCATTCCTGAGTTGACTGACAATGAAGAGTATTATGCACAAATTATTTTTTTCCCATTGTGGACTAGTTTTTCCATGTGGCAAGAAAGATGGTTGATGGGTATTTCCTAATTATATACTTCCATCTCCAAGACCCAGAAGAGAAATCCTCTTCTCTAATTTCAATAAAAAACTCCAAAATGAAAGCCTCTGGTTGGCCTGGCTGGGATCACATGTTCATTTTTGGCTCAATCACTGTAGCTAGAGGAATGAATGAGTCACTCTGACAGGCCAGGTACAAATCAGATACCCAACCCAGCCCTGAGGAGAAGATACTATGATGGATAGTTGAGCAGGAAGGGGAGGGAAAACCAGACAGATAAAATATATAAGCATCTACTATATATGGTATACAAAATCTTTGACAATCTGAAGACTGCTTACCTCTACGGACTTATCTTCTTCCACTCCTTAAATCAGATTATACTCCGGAAGTACAGCAGAATAGCTGGAATGAGCTTTAAAATGAGCATCAGGAATTTGCAATTTACTATATATGACTTTGGGTAATTTTTATAATATCCCTAAGCCTTAATTTCTTTAAAAAAATTTTTAATGTTTATTTATTTTCTAGAGACAGAGTGTGAGCAGGGGAGGGGCAGAGAGAGAGGGAGACACAGAATCTGAAGCAGGCTGCAGGCTGCCAGCACAGAGCCTGATGTGGGGCTCAAACCCACTGACTGCGAGATCATGACCTAAGCCAAAGTCAGACGCTTAACCAACTGAGCTATCCAGGTGCCTCAAGCCTTGGTTTCTTAATTTGCTTAATGTGGTAAATAATTGGACAAAAGGAAATGATGCAAGAAAAACACTTGGCATGGGTCTCCTAGGTAGCAGGTGTGAGATTTTAGGGAATTGATAAATAGCATCCCTCTTTTCCTCTTTTAAGTTTGTTCAATTTAGGGGTGCCTGGCCGGCCCAGTCAGTTGAGCATCAGACTTCAGCTCAGGTCATGATCTCACAGTTCACGAGTTCAAGCCCCACATTGGGCTTGCTGCTGCCAGTGAGGAGCCCACTTTGGATTCTCTGTCCCCTTCTCTCTCTGTCCCTCCCCCACTCTCTCTCTTTAAAAGCTGGTTCAAAGAGATACTAGAGAATCAGAAAATGGAAATACCTTTAAAACATGTCAAATAATTTTTTATGTTTAAAATCCTTCAGGGGCACCTGGGTAGCTCAGTGGGTTAAGCGTCCGACTTCGGCTGAGGCCATGATCTTGTGGTTCTTGAGTTCGAGCCCCGTGTTGAGCTCTGTGCTGACAGCTCAGGGCCTGGAGCCTGCTTTGGATTCTGTGTCTCCCTCTCTCTCTCTGTTCCTCCCCACTTACACTCTGTCTCTCTCTCTCTCAAAAATAAATAAAGATAAATAAATAAATAAATAAATAAATAAATAAATAAATAAAACCCTTCAGAGATTTCTCATCTCACCTAGAGTAAAAGCTATCACCTATGTGGCCCTGAATTCATCTTCTGCACTCCCCAATGTCTGTTACCTCTCTGCCCTCATTTCTATGGTTTCCCCTGTGCTCACTTTACACAGCCACACTGGCTTCATTACTCTTCTTCAAACTTTCAAGAAATCTCTCCTCAGATTCTTTATCCTTGCTTTTCCCACTTTTGGCCAAGACCACGAAGCCCATGCTTGCACATGGCTTCCTCCCCCACTTAAGGAAGCAAATAGACATAGTCTCTGTCCTCATTGGGCTTATAGTCTAGTGGGGAGATGAGCATTAAATGCATAAACAAACAAATACTAAATGAGTACAAAGGGTGGTATTATGATAGAAAAATACCTGTACTCATACTCTAAGAGAATAATGGGGCAGAATTGTCACATTTAGAATGGTAAACTAAGGAAAGGTCATTTAACCTGGCAATGGTATGCAAATCACATAATCAGAAAGTACAGACTTTGTCTAAGACCATTATCCAGCTTAGTAGAGATGGAACAATAATGAAGTATCACCTGAGAGCCAGGTAGACAAGTGGTCAGGATCTGGAATGTTCAGTCATACCCAGTCTCTGGCAGATGGAAATTCAGGAGCAGAAAATTCAGTATGTGAGGGAATCCAATTAAAAGGGAATCAGTCTAATAGGATCAGAGTCTAACCAAGAGCACAATTCATTCGATGCTCTACTAAGAGCTCTTCCCTGGGTTTTCTTAAAATCTTAGAGAGAATTGTTCTCAGAATAAAGTGGGGCTCTTTCTGTACTTTTCAACCAGAATGCAAATAAGTAAAGATGATATCATTTTAGAAGTAATCTTAACTCTTTTCAAATTGACTTATAATTTTTTTCAGTAATTCTAGAAACAGGAAGTTGCATAAATAGTACATACAGTCCTGTGTAAGCTTTGCCTAACACCCCCTAATGGTGACGTCTTCTTTTAACATCTTACATACACGATATCAAAACCAGAAATGAACATTGATACAATACTGCTGTGATCGTGAATTTTGTGCGTCAACTTGACTGGGCCACAGGATGCCCAGATAGCTGCTTGTGTCTGTGTTAGTATTTCTGGAGGAGATTAGCATTTGAATCAGCAGACTGAGTAAAACACATGGCCATCCCTAATGTAAGTGGGCATTATCTAATTCCTTGAAGACCTGGATAAAACAAAAAGGTGGAAGAAAGTTGAATTTACCCTTTCTCCTCCTGACTGTTGAATGGAGACAAGGATGTCCTCCTGTTCCCTGTGTTCCTGGTTCTCAGGCCTTCATACTTGGACTAGAATTGACAGCATTGGTTCCCTTGGTTCTCAGGCTTTCAAACTACACAACTGGCTTTCCTGGGTCTCCAACTTCCCGACATGTATGTGTATATGTGTATGTACATGTGTATATGTGTATGTACAGTCTGGCCCTGTTTCTCTGGAGAATCCTAATACAAATGCTAATTAGATTACATACCTTATTTAGTTTTCATTAGTTTTTCTATGTACTCATTTGCTTATATGTGTATATTTGTATGTGTGTTTACTTCTATGTAATTTTGATACCATAAACAGAATCATGTAGCTAATGTTGAAATCAACATACAGAACTACTCATACAACTCAATACCTAAAAGTAATCTGATTAAAAATGTGCTGAGGATCTGAATAGAAATTTTTCCAAAGAAGACATACAGATTACCATTGTCATATAAGTACATGAAAATGTGCTCAACATCACTATTTATCAGGGAAATGCAAATCAAAAGCACAATGAGAGACCACCTCACACCTGTTAGAATGGCTATTATCAAAAAGGTAAGAAATAACAAATGTTGGTGAGAATGGAGGAAAAAGAAGTCTTGTGCACTGCTGGTGGGAATATAATTGGTGCAGCATAATGGAAAAAAAGTATAGAGGTTCCTTTAAAAATTAAAAATAGAACTAACCATATGATCCAGCAATTCCATTTCTGGATATTTATCCAAAGGAAACAAAGATACTAACTTGAAAAGGTATTTGTAGCCCCATGTTCATTGCAGCAGTATTTACAATGGCCAAGACATGGAAACAACCTAAGTATCTACTGATGGATAAATGGATAAAGAAAATGTGGGACACACACACACACACACACACACACATACAGGGATATTATTCACCCAAAAACAGAAAAAAAATCCTGCCATTTGCAACAACGTTGATGGGCCTTGAGAGCATTGTGCTAAGTGAGGTAAGTCAGAGAAAGACAAGTACCATATAATCTGACTTACATGTGGAATCTGAAAAACACCACAGACCTCACAGATACAGAGACCAGATAGGTGGCTGCCAGAGGCAGCCCAGAGAGTATGGGCAAAATGGGTGAAGACAGTCAAAAGGTATAGACTACCAATTATAAAGTAAGTCCTGGGGATATAACGTACAACATAGTGACTGTAGTTAATACTATTGTATTGTATATTTGAAAGTTGTTAAGAGAGTAGCTCTTAAAAGTTCTCATAACAAGAAAAAAATTGATAACTATGTGTGGTGATGAAAACAAAAAATAACAAGATACAGAACTGTTCCATGGCATGTAGGAATTCTTTGTGCTCCTCTGTTATAGTCATACTTCCCCAACCCTATCCCTGCCCTTTAATTATTCTCCATTTTCATAGTTTTGTTATTTGGGAATTTTATATAAATGGAACCCTATAGCCTTTTGAGACTATCTTTTCCCATTAAGTGTGATGCCCTTGAGATCTATCCAAATTGTTGCATGTATTGCATGTTGTTGCATTCGTTTGTATTGCTGAGCAGTGTCCCTCTGCATGGATATACCAGGGTTTGCTTAACCATTCACCCCCTGAAAGACATCTTGGTTGTTTCCTTTCGAATTTATTTTTTAAAAAGCAAGTCATTTGCAAACCTTGGGTCTTTTGCTTTTGTAAAGAACTTTCAATCCACCTCAGAAGTGATAGGTTCATTGATTAAGAGTTTCTGAGCAAGATGAATGCACTCAGAAGTGGGAGCATCACATGGGGTGTCACTCTGAATAAATATGACCTTACACAGGTGAGCACTAGTTGATAGCCTAATCCTAAATGGTGTCAGGTCTCAGGAGGCTGCCCAGGGAGTAGACCAGGGATGGTGGGCATGAGGCCAAGAGGGCTGGTCCAATTGAAATGTTACATAGGAGTAAGGAGGAGGGATGACAGGGGGAAATGTGTACACATGAGCAAAGCATCACCTTTCCTGTAGTTCTGAAACAGGAAATATGACAACATGGGAGTCATTTATACTTCTCATTTCCCTCAAGTTACCAGCGGATAGACTGTCACTGCCCCTCAGTGCCACACCTCTTTGAGCTTGCATTTTATGCCCAGCAATAGCCATTTCATTACTGATTTTACAAAGCCTTATATGGAAAGAAAACAAACAAATGAAAAAAGGAAATGTTATGTGTTTCAGAAGAATGTGCTCTCTTTTAACTCAATGAATTTTCTATACGTTTGAAGTTAACTTCAGCTCACCTTGGGTAAATAATTTATCCCATCTAGACCTTCAGTTGCTAAATCTGCAGAGAATATTCACATCTTATCATCCTGAAGGCAATGAAAATTCCTTGAACTGACATTTTCATTATTTTGTTAAAATATTGTTCTTGAAGCTACAGGCCAATGTCTCTGATGAAAATAGATGCAAAAATCCCCAACAAAATATTAGCAAACAGAATCTGACAATACATTAAAAAATCATTCACCACAATCAAGTGAGATTTATTCCCAGGATGCAAGCATGGTTCAATATTTGCAAATCAATTAATGTGATATATCACATCAATAAGAGAAAGGATAAAAACCCTATGATCGCTCCATAGTTACAAAAAAAGCATTTGACAAAGTACAACATCCATTCATGATAAAAAAAAAAAAACCCTCAACAAAGTAGGTTTAGAGGGAACATACCTCAACATAATAAAGGCCATATATGAAAAACCCACAGCTAACATCATCCTCAATGGGGAAAAACTGAGACTTTCCCCCTAGGGTCAGGAACAAGACAGGGATGTCCACTGTTGACACTTTCATTCAACATAGTACTAGAAGCTCTAGCCACAGCAATCAGACAACAAAAAGAAATAAAATGCACCCAAATTGGTAAAGAAGAAGTAAAATTTACTTTATTTGCAGATGACATGATACCAAATATAGAAAACCTAAAGATTCCATCAAAAAACTATGAGAACTGATAAATGAATTCAGTAAAGTCACAGGATACAAAATTAATATATAGAAATCCATTGCATTGCTATACACTAATAATGAAGCAACATAATGAGCAATTAAGAAAGCAATCCTATTTTCAATTGCACCAAAAACAATAAAATACCTAGGAATAAACTTGACCAAATAGGTGAAAGAGCCCTGTTCTGAAAACTATAAGACATTGATGAAAAAAATTGAAGATGGCATAAATGGGAAGATATTCCATGCTTATGGGAAGAACAAATATTGTTTAAATGTTCATACAACCCAAAGCAATCTACAGATTCAATGCAATCCCTACCAAAATACCAGCAGCATTTTTCACAGAACACAGAACATAGAAACTGAAGTTTCTATGGAACCACTAAAGACCCCAAATAGCTAAAACAATCTTGAAAAGAAAAACAAAGTTGGAGGTATCATCATTTTAAATTTCAACTTGTATTACAAAGCTGTAGTAATCAAAACAGCATGGTGCTTGCACAAAAATGGACACAAAGATCAACAGAACAGAACACAAAGGCCAGAAACAAACCCACGATTATATGGTCAATTAATCTTCAACAAAAGAGGCAAGAATATGCAATGAGAAAAGGACACTCTCTTCAACAAATGGTGTTGGGAAAACTGGATAGTTACATGCACAAGAATAAAACTGGACCACTCTCTTACACCATACACAAAAATAAACTCAAAATAAATTAAAGATCTAAATGTGAGATCTGAAGCAATAAAAATCCTAGAAGAGAGAACAGGCAGTAATTTATCTGACATTGGCTGTAGCCACATTTTTCTAGATATGCCTCCTGAGGCAAGGGAAGTAAAAGCAAAAATAAACTATTGGAACTACACCAAAATAAAAACCTTCTGCACAGTGAAGGAAATAATCAACAAGACTAAAAGAACAACCTACTAAATGGCAGAAGATATTTACAAATGGAACATCTGATAGAGTTAATATCCAAAATATATAAAGAACTCATACACCTCAACACCAAAAAACCCCTAATAATCTAATTAGAACTGGGCAGAAGAGATGAACAGAAATTTCTCTAAAGAAGACATACAGATGGTCAATAAACACATAAAAAGATGCTCAACCTCACTAATCACCAGGGAAATGTAAGTCAAAACTACAATGAGATATCATCTCACACCTGTCAGAATGACTAAAGCAAAAAACACAAGAAACAGTAAGTATTGGCAAGGATGTGGAGAAAAAGCCACCTTCTTGCACTGTTGACGGGAATGAAAACTGGTACAGCCATTGTGGAGGTTCCTCAAAAAACTAAAAATAGAACTATGATCCAGTAACCACAGTGCCAGGTATTTACTCAAAGAATAAAAAAAACACAGCAATTTGAAGGGATGTATGAACCCCTATGTTTATTGCAGCATTATTTACAATAGCCAAGATATGGAATCAGCCCAAGTCTCTCTCTCTGTCTCTCTCTCTCTCTCTCTCTCTCTCTCTCCCCCCTCCTCTCTCTCTCTCTCTCTCTCTCTCTCTCCCCCTCCTCTCTCTCTCTCTCTCTCTCTCTCTATATATATATATATATATATATATATATATATATATATATTACTCAGCCATAAAGAAGAATGAAATGTTGCCATTTGCAACAACATGCCTGGATCTAAATAGTATAATGGTAAACAAAATAAGCCAGTCAAAGAAAGACAAATACCATATGATTTCACTCATATGTGGCATTTCAGAAACAAATGAACAAAGGAGAAAAAAAGAGAGAGAGAGAGAGAGAGAGAAACAAAGAAACAGACTCCTAACTCTAGAGAACAAACAGACGGTTACCACAGGGGAGGTGGGTAGAGGGATGGGTAGAACAGGTGATGGGGATTAAGAGTACACTTATCATGATGAGCGCCGAGTAACGTATAGAGTTGTTGAATCACTATATTGTACATCTGAAGCTAATATATTTGTATGTTAACTATACTTAAATTAAAGTTTAAAAATTAAAAAAAATATATTGTTCTTTCAAAAGATTCTTTGGGAGAGAGGTTTTGTGAGGCTCTAGGTAAGCAAAAACATATTTTAGACACAGTCCCTGCTCTCAATAGGCTCACAATTTAATGTAGGAAAACAATGTTGAATGTATAAAGCATTGAGTATATACAAATGCCTTAACCCAGCAATTAGAAATAAATATCTCTTGGGTCACCAGGGTGGATCAGTTAGTTACATGTCTGACACTTGATTTTGGCTCAGGCCATGACCTCACAGTTCGTGAGATCAAGCCCAACATTGATTCTCTTTCTCCCTGTCTGTCTGCATCTCTCTCTCTCTCTCTCTCTCTCTCTCTCTCTCTCTCTCAAAGTAAATAAATAAATATCTTAAAAAAGAAATATTTCTGGGTTCCTTGACATTTTCTTCTTCAAATAAATTTTCCTCTCCCTTAGCAGTCCTTAGATATAGTCCTTGTGCTCTGCGACCATATCCCTTCTATCCTTCCAGACTGCTTATCTGAGTACTTGCTATGGGATCACTCCTGGATCTCTTTAGGCTCTCAGTCTTTTGTATCTTTGGTGTATCCTTTTCTTCAGCTCCCTTCTGTCTTTTGTTCTGCCCTTTTCCAGAATGAATATAATGGTTAACCACCTCAATAGTTCTTTCGCCAAAACCTTAAGCTCTCTTGCCCTCTCCATCCCCTTTTTTGAAAGAAACTAACTGTCCACTTTCTGCACACTTTCTTCACATTTTCTCCACACTAACTCCACACTCTTTTCATGTTTTCTCTACACTTACTCCATATTCATGCACCAGAATTTAAATGAAAAAGCCACACAGGAGAGAAAGCTGGTACTCTTACACATTGATGATTACTAAATTCAAAGGTGCCCTCAGTATTTCTGGTAACACCACTGTGTTTCTCTGACCATCTTTCTCTCTTTTACAAGAGGGCTTTTCCACACCTTCTCTCTCCTCAAACTTCTGCCATAGGCCCATTCTTCCTCTTCCTCCCTGAAAATGACCTGCCTTCATCCTAACAGAGAATATAGAGGTCAGTATAGGTAAGCTCCAACAAGTTCCTCCTATTATATCTAGAAAATGTCCTAACACATCCATCATCTCTTCTTTTTCTGGTCCTTTTACCTCTGCATATATATTAGTCCTTTCCATCAGCATCCGCACATGCATGTCCATCTCAGAACAAAACTCCTCCCTTAATCTCATTTCCAACTTCTCAGTTAATATTGTCCTTCCTCTTCTCCCCAGTTTACCATAAAAAATACAAAGCTATTTTTTAATATGATAATTATAGTTTGCACCCCATAGCTGTTCATTAGTGCTATCCTCCCTACCTATTCTTTTTCTAGCAAAAGACCATGCTTTCAGCTACAGAGGTCCCAGGCTTGATCAATTGTGGTCACTCTCTGGCCTCAACAATTGGTGATTGATCCCATGACCTGTGTAACTCAGGAGCCAATAAAGAAAACAGAAACCACACTGAGTATTTCAAACAGAGATGAATTAACACAGAGAACTCTTCCCATAAGCATAGAAAGGTTGAAAGAGCAAAAAGCATATTAATAACTGTTAAGTTTGCAGAAGAAAAAGAGGTGAGTAGAGACATAGGAGTTCACAGGAGGAAGCCCTGTAGACTGGGTGCTCCAAGCAAGCTATAGGGGAAAGATCTCCAATTTTGAGATTTGGCTGGCCAGATCCTTGGACAGCCTGGGCAGTACAGCCCAGTAGGTGACATGAAGAAGAACAATGGTTAACTCCAACTACTAAAGGAATACATCCTGGTAGCTGCTGGTTCCTCTAAGGAACATATTGAAGGGAGTGCTGGGAGTTCAGAAAGATATTGGAAGCTGGAGCTACTTTCCCCTGCTGCTGGAGTGTGAGATGGAAACTGGGAAAAGGGGAAGAAATTCCTTTCTTCCTTCCTATTGCCTTCTGATTCTGCTCTAGTGCCTCCCATTCATAGACCCTGATAAGAAACTAGCTGACAAAAGAATCTGAGAAACGTCGTCTGCTGAGTCCTAGCCCAAGTACCACAAAGCAGAATATAAGTTTAGAGTTGGTAAAAACCTGGCATACAACCTAAGCTGGAATTGGCTTGTAAATCCAGATCAATAGGAACTTCTTTTTCCTTTCAACTTCTAGGGCCATAGGATTGATCTCAGAGTGCAGGCAACACATGGAAAAGCCTGACCAAAGATAATAGTGGAACGAATCAAGTAGGAACGGGTGAGTCCCAGCACTAGGACTGCCCAGCTTCTAAGTCCCTAAAATTCTAAGATGTAGCAGAAAAGTGATGGAAGAACCATCAATTTCCATCCAGGGGAGGGGAAGGTTGCCCTATAAATAAATTTTAGAGGTTCTTTTAATAACAAAAGTTCTATTTTGGTTATGTCAAGAAGTATGCTTGTTCAATGTAATAGTTACTCCAAAAGCTTTGAAGGGGGGACTGGAGAAGGAAAAGCAAGGGAAGGAGACAGAGAAGCTCTTATCAAGGAAGTAAAAAAGATCAAAACAATGTTGTAGAAGCCAAAGATGGAGAGCGTTTCAAGAGCTGGACAGTAATGCCCAATGTCGTTGAATAAATTACCCAACGAGGGATTAATTAGGTTAATACTCCTTGTTCCTAGTGATACCATCGTGAATTTTAATAATCTTAGTATAATTTCTTTCTAGATTCCTGATTCAAACTGAGGGTAAGATTCTTTGTTTATAGTTTGCAGAATTCACTTTCTTCTCCTTTATAGAAAATCAAAGAATTAAGTTAAAGAGTGAGTACCTTAATATATGCTATCACTCAGAGAATGCACAGAAAACAAGAACATGGCTCAGCTCCTTTTCTGAAGGAACTTACAGGCTAGCCAGGGTGACCCTTATGTAAATTAAGGAGCTCTGAATCTTCAGCCAATTTTAGAAGAAAGTTGTGAGTCTTATTCTCTAAGGCATACATAGTAGAAATTATTCTGTTAAGGGGCGCCTGGGTGGCGCAGTCGGTTAAGCATCCGACTTCAGCCAGGTCACGATCTTGCGGTCCGTGAGTTCGAGCCCCGCATCAGGCTCTGAGCTGATGGCTCAGAGCCTGGAGCCTGTTTCCGATTCTGTGTCTCCCTCTCTCTCTGCCCCTCCCCCGTTCATGCTCTGTCTCTCTCTCTGTCCCAAAAATAAATAAAACGTTGGAAAAAAAAATAAATAAATAAAAGAAATTATTCTGTTAAAAATCATAAGATACTTGCTAGGTCTTTTTTTATTTCATACTCTGTGCACTCATTTTTAGGGCTGCCATAACATAATGCCACATGCCAGGTAGCTTAAACAAAACAAATTTATTTTTTTACAGTTCTGGAGATTAGAATTCCAAGATCAAGATGCCAGCAGATTTGGGTCTCCTGAGGCCTGTCTCCTTGGCTTGGGGATGTCTGCCTTCTCTCTGAGTCCTTACCTGATCTTTTCCTCTGTACACATCTGTGTCCTAATCTACTTTTCTTATAAGAACACCAGTCATATTGGATTAGGGCACACCGCTATGACCTAATCTTACCTTAATTACCTCTATAACGTCCTAGTTCTAAATACAGTCACATTTGGAGTTACTGGGGGTTAGGATTTCAACATATGAATCTGGGGACAACACAATTTTGGTCCATAATACACTGAACACCAATTCTACACAATGTGGTGATTTGTACAGTCAAGTTAAGATGATCCATAAGAGCAGGGATATTCCACATGGATGAAGATAGTTTTTCTAACCCGGTAAAAAAAACTTTTTTTTTAAATTCACATTACTTCAAACTATTAAAAAATACCTGGGGGGCGCCTGGGTGGCTCAGTCGGTTAAGCATCCGACTTCGGCTCGGGTCATGATCTCGCGGTCCATGAGTTCAAGCCCCGCATCAGGCTCTGTGCTGACAGCTCAGAGCCTGGAGCCTGTTTCAAATTCTGTGTCTCCCTCTCTCTCTGACCCTCCCCCGTTCATGCTGTCTCTCCCTGTCTCAAAAATAAATAAATGTTAAAAATTAAAAAAAAAATATCTGGGAAGAAACATCATCTACCTTATAAATATTAGCACTTATAACGGTGTTCCCTTAACTTTTGGCCAAACTACCTGCTGACATGAAGCTTCTGGGCTTGGGTTAGTTTCTCTGCTTTTCATGGCAATAGTTGGATGTGATAACTGCTGTTCTCATTCCAATCCAGATTCTTTAAAGAAAAGCCCTTGGGAGTGTGTATACTGTTTACTTTTTACAACCCTGCATGGCAACAGGATTTAGTGTCTCCCTCATTTTAAAAGCTCCTTTCCACGCCCCTCACAAGGCCCCCTGGGAGAAAAACATTTTGTGCATATTCTGCTTATGTATCTTAGTAGCTGATTATACTTGTATGTTGGTTTCCAAAATACTACCCGTTATAACTTGCACAACCTGGAAGCTTGCATATCGGTTCATTATGCAAAAGTCTACACTTACACGAAAATCTGTCTCCCTTTTCCTGCAGGCATCAAGTTGCAGCGCCCTGCCCTTTCACGCCATTCATAGGGTTTGGGAGGGTAGGGCAATGGCAGAACACATACTCATACATCATTGCCATAGCTGAAGAACAGGCTGGTCTTCACATTCTTCAAGGGAAATTATGTGTCTTCTATTAGAAAGCAGGGAGGGAAGCCCTACATCTCCTACTCTAAGAAATTCCTTTGGGGAACTGGATGGTGCTGTTACCTGCCACATAGGATGAGACCATGCCTAGAAACAGTGAAAGCCAAACAAACGTGTAAACAAAATCCTCTTTATTAATGGCAAATCATTACATTAAGTAATACCAAAAGTAAATGAGTATGCAGATATCAACTGTAACTCTAAGAAATTCTACTCTTGTTTATTCTCAATGGGATAAATATAGTATTTTAGAATTTAGATGTAGGGAAAGTGCATCCCCCTTCTCCCCACCCTCCCACCGGAAACTGGGAGACACCCTTTTCTCTAATAATGTAAACTATGTAACAGATTTTCCAACCATGATGCCTTGGCTCACAAGTATATCCTGGAGTGTTTATAGGTGTGCCCAAATATTGATCTTCTCAGCCCTCAGGTTATCTGGATCCCAGGATAGATAATTCAGGCTCCTCTGCTTTTTACCATGTTCCTTAAAATAATTATAATGTTTGGTTTGTAATACAATGTCAGTTATTATATAATAAGTAAAAAGCCCTGTTGTAACTGACTATATTTTTCTTTTCTTTTTTTTCCTTGTATGTCAGGAAGCTCTGAGACAAATGTGAAGTTCAACTACATAAATTGTTATAGAGTTAGGATATTTTCATTTTCTTCTTCCCTTTGTTCCTATTTTCTATATTATTAACCTTACTTTGCATGTCTTTTATGCAGATAAATCCTTTTGGAAAGAAACAAGATAAAAATTTCTATTAGTGGTATTAGGGAAGTTGAAATACAAAATGTAACCATAAAAACACTTCCCTGGCTGTTTTATGTTATTCATATTCATGACCATGCTAACAAGAAAAATGACTGTTGATGAAATCCTCCAGCAGACTGCAGTTAAGCATAGGTTTTCATATTTAATTCTCAGTTATTTCTTCCACATTTTCATTTATTATATTTCTTAAAAAGTATATTTAATGAACCTTAACAATATTCAGTTGATCTGTGCATTACTGAATGAAAACAGTTAATATGGGATGATATACAGCAATGGAGCCATTGGAGTATGTAGGAAGCTACTAAGATGAAGAATTTGAAACCCATAACTGGAAGTTTCTTTAAAAATAGTCTCTATAATTGTGTTCTACTATATTCCACCTTCAAAGAATCTCTCCTTTTTACCAATTTATTGTAGGTAGCATTACTGATCAAGATCTTGATAATATGAAAGAAATAATTGTAGGAAACTGTTCTACCATACTGCAGAGTACTAACATATTCCATGACTCCATTTCTCCTGTTACTAGTACACAGTAACACTGGGACACTATAAATCTGCCTAACAGCTATAAAACTCGAATCAAGAAAGGCCCAACTATTTCTGGTTTTAAGGTCATAAATGAACCCTATGTAGTGCAATAAAAAAGGGACACTTTGTTAATATATTTCAATGTAGGCTAATGTATAATTCCAAATATCAACTCAGTAAATCTGGATGGTGTTGCCCAAAGAAAAAACAGTCTATAAAAATGTACAGACCACATATTCTTAAGAAAATAGTCCAGAAATCTAAATTTTTCTACCAAACTTCTAAGTTTAGAATAGCAAAGAATATGAAGCTTTTGCCTATTAATAAATGCTTGGAGTTTGGATTGTTAATACTGTGTATTGAAAGAGACCCATAGGCTTTAATGGTAAGCAGAGCTAGAAGCAAAATTGAAATTCAACAACTTATAATTTTGATTAGGATATAAGTTTAAATAAAAGAGTACAAAGGTAGAGGCCTGAGTCAGTATTTTATTATATTTTTTTGAAAAAAAATTTTTTAATGTTTATTCATTTTTGAAAGACAGAGAGACACAGAATGTGAGTGGGGGAGGGGCAGAGAGAGAGGGAGACAGAGAATCTGAAGAGGCTCCAGGCTCTGAGCTGTCAGCACAGAGCTTGACGTGGGGCTCGAACCCATGAAATGTGAGATCATGACCTGAGCTGAAGTCAGAAGCTCAACAGACCGAACCACCCAAGAACCCCTATCAGTATTTTATTTTAATAAATATATCTTGTCTAAAAAAATTCCATAAAATTGTAATTGCATTTAACCCCTTTTCAAATTTTCCTTGTACTACTGATGAGAATATAAATCTAGAAACAAGATTTATTAAGTCATTATTTTGCTTTCAAATGCTCAAATTAACATAATACTAAAACCTAGTGTCATTTTGGACCTTGGGAAAATTACATAATTTTTCTAGCTCTCAGTTTTCTTTCTTTCTTTTTTTTAAGTTTATTTATTTATTTTGAAAGAGAGAGAGGGAGAGAGTACACACCCATGCATGGGGAGGAGTGGAGAGAGAGGGAGAGAGAGAATCCCAAGCAACCTCCACACTCAGCACAGAGCTTGACGCCAGTCTTGATCCTACGATCATGAGATCAAGATTTGAGCTGAAATCAAGAGTTGGATGCTCAACCAACTGAGCAACCCAGGTGCCCCAAGCCCTTAGTTTTCTAATCTATGTAATACAAACGATAATAGTACCTACTTCATAGAGTTGTTTTGAGAATTTAGCAAAATTACAGGTATAAGACAATGACCACAGGGTCTGGCATACACTAAATGTCCAACAAATGTTAGCCGCTAATGTTATTATGATAATAATCTTTACCATCATATTCTGTCACTATCCTCAACTGGTAGCCTTACACTTAAAACCATCTCAGATCCCAGTTTCTTCCAATATTTTCTTAATTATTCTGTAATTTCAGCCAGGGTGACTCTAAGTAATATCCAAATGATGATGATGATGATGATGATCAGCTTGTTACGAATGATAATGTGAGTTTGGGGGATTTTCATATGGTATTATAGACAAGAAATCCAGGAATGCTTCAATGTAGCCTTTGTCCAGTTGTTTCTTCTTATGTGATTTCCACAAAGAAGAAATATGCACAAGGATCCAGGGAATATGGCAAAAAAGTTATTAGTTTATTATTAGCTGGTCCTCTACTTAAATTCCAATGCAGAGATCTCTGGTTAGCTGTGTTAATAAATGTAACCTAGTTACTTTAAGTGCTTTACTTTACTTTAAGTACTTTTCTCACTAGTTTAAGTATAAATCCATATTTCAGGGTATTACTAACTTCAGGTTGACCACTTGGTACAAAAGGCTAAAGAGATGAGAATGCAGATACTAAGAAGTGCAAAGAAAGAAAGAAGGATGACAGGGATTACTTTTGGAGAAGACCCTTACAAAATTCTCTGGCTCTAGCTTCATGGGGCAAGAGGAAGAAGGGATATTCGCAGTTAAGTTCAGGATCTTTTATATACCATATGCTCATCTACAGTTAAATGTGATCCAACAATGTTTAAGATTGGGCTCCAATCAGATTAATATCCCCTTGGAAGGTTAGTATTTTCCTAGACAAAGGAAGAAATTATCCTTCTCTATTCTATTTCCCCATAGTGGTTCAAGAATCTTTCTAGACTATAAATAAAAATAAATGGAATATAGCTCTACAACATGTCAAGAATTAATAATTGCTCAAAAATGTCTGAAAAATAATAATGAAATTTTGAGTTCTTGCCTTTAAGCACACTAAAAAAGTTAGAAGGCCCAACATTTCTGAAGCTAGATCTCTTCCTGGACACAAGAACTTGGGATAATAGAAATGAATAGATTTTTGTTTAAAGACATTGTTTATTGGTTTAGCTCTCAACTAATCAATGAAATACAGTAATTAATCATCAATGAATATTTACATATATAAAGAGATGGAAGACTTCCCCTATGACAGCATGAAATACAAAAGAAAGGACAAAAATCAAATTTTTTAAATAAAATCATACCTGACAGTAACTACAAGACTATGCAGAAAACAACCAAGTGGAAAAATATCCTCCAAGACACTTGTGCTCTTGCAATCTTCTGATCAATCAACTACCTTACTATCATACCATATCACAAATGATTCTTAAACATACCCATAATTGGTAATTTTATTCTAATTTTTTTTGTTTGAACACTGAATACATTTTCAAAAGTCCTACAGACTACAAGATAAAATACTAAAAAACTGATCCAAGATTTTCTTTATTTAATCACAAAAAGTAAGAAGAAAAAAATAAGAAACTTGCTGCCCATTTTTGAGTTGGTCCTTTTTAGGGTTGAATCACAAGTTTGTGAATGTCTCACAGATTCCTGAAAATATCAGTTACATTGCAACAGTTCAGTTTAAGTTATTTTTATATCTTAAAAAGGAAATAAAATTGGCTCTGACTCCCTCATTCATTCAACCACTCAAAATATAACTCTCAAGAAGATACAATCTGTGGGGCAGAGAGTTATCATATAGTGAGGTAATTAGTGCAATATAGATGTAAAAGAAGGTATTTGGGAGTAGAGAAGAGGGAGCAAGTCACTCTGCCTGGGGGAAGGGGAAGGAGGTGTGGAAAGGATTCAAGGAGAAGATGGAAAAGCTGTTTTTCAGTATGACTAAGAGAACCAGGTGGACAAGGCAGGGTAAGAGGTGTGGCAGAGGTGGAGGAAAGGACATTCTAGGTGGAGGGAAAATCTGTATACATGCTTGGAGGCATTGCAAAATATAGAATGTTTGGGGAGCATACAATCTTTTTTGCCCAGAAATCACAAAAGAAATGGAAAAAATGCAAGGGCAAGAATGCAGGTCGGTGAAGCTAGAAAATTAAACAGTTTGAAACTGATTCCCTGACGATTTCTGAAGGGGGAATTAGTGGTGGTTTATTTGAAGAGTGTATTTTAGTTTATTTTTCCACAGCCTTTCATATGTTTATTGAAAAAAATATTAATTTCCCATAACTCTGTGATTAAAATAAGATGGAAACACATATAAAACGTAGTACCAGTCCACAAGGCAAACATCAATAAACAACAAAGAAGCCCAATGAATTGCCTCTTCCACTTTGCTAGCAATGTTATCATTTATTCCAACTAAACTTTCAGTAGACAACTTGATGCTGTTTGGCCCATGAAAAACAAGCCTGCCATGACCTACATGGTTATGACCTCAGTTCCAGAGACAAGTCTCCTTAGACAACACCCAGAAGGACAGTGATGAACTCAAGCATCATTGACCATTTATTTTGATCAAGACTATGATTCATTTGACCGGATTGCAGCTGGTACAATGTCTATTTCTTTCACCATACTCACCTACACCCTTATGTTTTATTATTTTCTATGATTCCAATTAAAAATTGGAATACAAATATTAGTGCATATTTTTATTTTTGTGTGCATGGTTTTTAATTGAAACTCAAGTTAGTTAATGTACAACATAGTATTGGTTTCAGGAGTAGAACTCAGTGATTCATCACTTACATTTAACACCCAGTACTCATCCCAACATATGCCCTCCTTAATGACAATCACCCATTTAGCCCATCCGCCCCCCACCTCCCTCCAGCAACCCTCAGTTTGTTGTCTGTATTTAAGAGTCTTTTATAGTTTGTCTCCCTCTCTGTTTTTATCTTATTTTTCCTCTCCTTCCCCTATGTTTATCTCTTGTGTTTCTTAAATTTCACATGAGTGAAATCATATGACATTTGTCTTTCTCTGACTTATTTCTCTTAGCATAACACACTCTGGTTCCATCCACGTTGTTGCAAATGGCAAGATTTCATTCTTTTTCATCGTTGAGTAGTATTCCATTATAGATATATACCACATCTTCTTTATTCATTCATCAGTAGATGAACATTTGGACTCTATTCATAATTTGGCTATTGTTGACAGTGCTGCTATAAACATCCGGGTGCATGTGCCCCTTTAAATCATCATTTTTAAACATTTTTTAAGTGTATTTATTTATTTTGAGAGAGAGCACATGAGCAGGGTAGAGACAGAGACAGAGGAGACAGAATCCCAGGCAGGCTCCACATGTGCAGAGCCCAATGTGGGGGTCGAACTCACAAACTATGAGAAACTAACCTGAGCCAAGATCAAGAGTTGGATGCTTAACCAACTAACCCCCTAAGCCAACCCTAAATCAGCATTTTTGTATTTTAAAATAGGGAAGAAAGATTAGCAAAGAGGCCATTGTAAAAATTAATGTGCAACTGAACTTTGGCTATGGAAACAGAGAGGAGATGTTTAGGAGATTTTAAAAAAGACAGGTTAGAAGAATAGATTAGATGTTGAGGATGGAGGAGAAGGAATAATCTAAGATAAAGTCCTAGTTTGATATTAACAAATCATAGAAATATAAGAAAGATTCAATTAGTGTGGAAATCTATTAGCTCAACTTTTCATATGCTGAGTTCATATGTTTCTGGGACAACCAGGTAAAGATATCCATTGTCCTTTAGGTAGAGTCTGTAGCCAAGAGAGAGGTTTGGGCAAGAGATAACGATTTGCAAATCATTGCCACTCAGTTGGCAGTCTAGGGAATGGAATTGGAAAAGACAGCCCAGAGAGAAAATGTAGACAGAAGAGAAGTGACTCACTCTCATTGCATAATAACTGAGTCATCACATGGGATATCAGGTCTGATTACTTACTGATTGTACTTTAAAAAGACTTGGGCAGGGCTGGATTGTCCCAAAAAGTAAGGTGTGATCTCTTTTAGTGCCCCTCTGGCAAGGGTGGAAAAGTTAAGTTTCCTGGTCATTTTTTTTTCCCCTTTGGATTCGTCTCATCCTTTCTATCCTGTTGGGTTCAATGCTTCTACCTGGTCTACTGGCTCCTCTCATACCTTGTCTTTTTACATAAGCCTGTTCTCCAATCCATCCAACACATTGTTTCCAAATGAGTCTTTATAAACACCTCTTCATCTTTTCCAATGGTCCTGTAGACTGCAAGGTAAAATATCAAAGGGCTAATCCAAGATTTTCCTTATTTAATCACAGAAAATAAGAAAATACACTTCTCAAAAATGGCCAATCAATAAATTTCAAACATTTTGCAAAGAGGGCAATGCTACACAATGAAAAGAGCCTAGAACTGGAGCTAGATTCAATCTAAACTCAGTTCATGTGAATAGCACTATATGGAACCATATGCATCCTCCAGTTTTGTAGGCTAAAAATGGCTGGATATTGACAGTTTCATATGGTTTAACCTCATAACTTTGTGAGTCAGGACTTACTAGTAAATCAAGTTAATCTCTCAGAACTTAATTTCCATTTGTCACAAATATGTACAGAGCCAGTGAGCACTAATTGTCTCCAAGGTGCATTCCCAGGTCACTGCATGGGGTGCAGTGAAAGATGTCTTTAACCAATCTGATTATCAATTCCTTCTTCCCTTGGTAGAAAATTTCTTCTCTTTGGGTTGAGGTAGAATGTCAAGAGATAAGGAGAGCATTCTGAGCTCAACAAACATAATCTGATGGATCCATGTGTTTAAGTTTTTCTGTTTGGGAGTGGAAATGGAGAAGTTTTCTGTCTTTGCTCCATGGTCTATTATTGATCACCCCGCCCTTGCTTCAGTCTTTTCTGAGGGGTACATTATTTCTTTAGAAAAATAAATATTACTTATTTTCTGAGTCAAATAATATTCAGACCTGAGAACCATCTCTTTCTTCAAAATAATTTTGCCTATTTTTTTTTATCTCTTTCCTTAGTTTGGATTTCACAGTTTAGCTCTCAGAGGTCAACCTCATTTTCAGGTTCTTGGAGACAGCTCACTATGCTCAAATGTACAATTTCCATTAGTGGTTCTTGAACATTTTTAAAGCAGGAGCTCTGTTGAGGATGGGAAAGAGGGAGACAGAAAACATCATATAAAACACACAACAGGAGTTGCTCTAGCTAAAGTAGGAGTAGGAATGGGAGCACAGAGAGCCCCCAGACCCACCTCTCTCTTATCCATGATGCACCTAGGGCTCCACAGAATGCACTATGAACTCCACAGTAAAAGCTAAGAGTCTTTCAGCTTATTCTTTTGATTGAATTTCTACAAGGTACATGTGTATGCATGTGCATGTGTGTATGTGCATGTGTGTGTGTGTGTGTGTGTGTATATATGTGTGTTCATGTGTGTTTTCCATAAATCCAATTCAGAAACTGGTAAACAGAATCCTTTGATAAAACAATACTCCATCCAATGTCACCCTTAAAAAAATGCTGTGATAAATTGGAGACTATTAATGATGGAAAAACAACAAATTTAAAGGTCAAAATACCAGATGTATGAATTAATTTAGAGATCTGTACTTAGTTACTGTTTATTAAACTCTCCAAAACAGTGTTCTCTCCAACTCACATCCTGACTATAGCTACCATTAACTGGTTAATGTGAAGTTGTCACGCACCTATATTCACTGATGCAGGAACTTATTAATACAGGCTTCTATAGTGGTTGATCTCAATCATGTATGGGTTATGAACTTCGTGAAGAACTAGATAAAAAGTATGAAGAGTTCTCTCCATAAAAAAAAAAATTGTATGGCCACAAAAACTCAAAAAAAAAAGTTTATAGTTTAAGGAGGTGACAAACCTTCTGAAACGCTTTGCAAGATATTAAGAGGTCCTTTCTATTGTAAGGGATATTTGTCTATTAACTGACAAAGATTTCATGGTGAGAGGGAAGAAAAGAAAACAGCTTCTAATTGTGCCTTCAAAGATACTGATGCATTAAATGCTGGTTTAAATTACAATTATTGTATTAGTAGAAAGTGCTAGGTTATGCTGTATTAACAAACACTACCCACATCTCAGTGGTTTGGCCTAACAGAAGTTTTTCATTCACCTGTGCCATGTAGGTTTGTACATGCCTGGTGATTACTGTCACTCAGACACACAGGCTGATGGGGCACCACTATCTAGGCAATGTTTTCTGATCGTTGAGATAGGTAAAGCCAGTGTAGTTTATCACACACTGACTTATCAGTGTGGAACTGACAAGCATCCTTTCTACTCAGATTTCATCAGTCAAGTAAGGGATACTCCACGTCTGACTTTAAGAGGTGGGGAAGGGAAAGAGGAAAATGAGAAATAATGAGTACTCCTATTATCTTTGTTTTAAGAGTTAGTTCTAGATGTTATTCACTATTTTTTAGCTTTTATAAACATGATCATCTCATGTTTCTTTGTAATCAAAGACCTTAAACTTTTAAAACTCGGTATGTTTTGGGGTGCCTGGGTGGCTCGGTCAGTGAAGCATCTGACTCTTGATTTTGACTCAAGTCATGATGATCATGGTTCATGAGATTGAGTCCTGCATTGGGCTCAGTGCTGACAGAACAGAGAGCCTGCTTGGAATTCTCTCCCTCTTCCTCACAAACTCTCTCTCTCTCTCTCAAAATAAATAAACATTTAAAAATAAATAAATAAAACTTGATGTGTTTCAAAGATTCTCATCAAATATTATTTATAATTATGCATGATTTCTACTTCTAATACTTTCAATTATTCTTTGAAGCTATATTCTGACTCAAAACTTCCAAAATTGGAAAATCAATCCCTTAGCTTTATGGAACTGCCACTATAAAAACAGGCTAACATAGTCTGGGGAGCAACAGCACACTTACTGTAAATTTCAATGAAGTCATTGAGTCAATGATGTAAAAATTATCATTGTTGTGGTCCTACTTTCTATCACTCTAGAGGTGTTCAGGCTTAGGTAAATATTCAACTATCATCTCACACTGAAGCTATCCCTAGCTCTCCAATTTAACTCTGTATGCCTTTAGCATTTGCTTCACTGGCCCATAACTGTTTGTAATACCTTTCTGCCCCATTACACTGTAAGATCACTCACTCATTCTTTCATTCAACAAATATTTAATTTTAATCTACTTTATATTCCTATTCTTAAAACAGGGCCTAGCACAGATGGGAGTTTGTATATTATAAATAAATTAATTAATTAAAGAATACAGTTACTATTATTAGTGTTATTTTTATAGTAGTAGCTGTTATTTATTGAAAGGAAGCCAGGATCTATAACCGTTTATTGAATGCTTTTCACATAATCTGGGTTTTGTGCTAAATGTTTTATATGTATTATCTCCTTTAATCCTCATAATAACCCTAGGGTATAGACATTATTATTCTTTTTTTAAAGTTTATTTATTTTTGAAAGAGAAAGAGAGAGAGAGCATGAGTGGGAGAGGAGCAGAGAGAGAGGGAGAGGGAGAATCCCAAGCAGGCCACACGCTGTCAGCGCAGAGCCTGAAGCAGGGCTAGAACTCACAAACTGTGAGATCATGACCTGAGCCAAAATCAAGAGTTGGATGCTTAATAGACTGAGTCACCCACGTGCCGCAGCATTATTATTCTTAAAGGATGACTCCACTATCCATCTCTGCCACTCTATTTTCAGCTGCATGTAACAGTGTTTATCCCTTCCTGATTTAGAGGGTTTGCTATTAGCAACTTTCTATCCCTTGGTTTCTAAGAGTGTGACTCTGTTATGGGTTTAATTGTGCTGCCTCATTCATATGCTGAAGTTCTAATCCCCCAGTACCTAAGGATGTGACCTTACTTTGAAATAAGGTCATGCAGATATAATTAGTTAAGATGAGGTCATACTAGAGTAGGGTGAGCTCCTAATCTGGTGTCCTCATAAAAAGGGGAAATTTGGATAGAGACATACACTCAGGGAGAATGCCACATAAGGCTTGGAATTACACTGCTATAAACCAAGAACTTACCAGGAACTAGGAGACATCTAGAACAGATCTATTCCTAGTTCCTTCAGAGGGAGCATAGACCTGCCAACACTAAAGTTTTAGACTTCTGGCTTCCAGAACTATGAGACAATGTTTCTATTGTTCAAAACCACCCAGTTTGTGGAACTTTATTACAGTAGCCCTAGGAAATTAACTCCCACTCTCAGTACCTCTTCTCTCTCAGTCTACTAGCAACTGAAAAACTTTAATCAATTTCACCAGAAGGTTATTGATCTGTGATATACAGATAGAATCAAATATTCTCAACTCTTCATGAATATTTTAACTCACTAGGTGTCTCCTCAATTTAACAAACTTTTCTACTTGTACGTATGAAAAAATAGAAAATATCAGTGGGCTTCTTTCAGTCTCATGTCTCACCATCCAATTTTACCTGCATCTAGACCCATCCTTTGCTATCTCTTCTGCTACAATGGAAAAGATGTCCTATTTCTCACCCATAGCATTCTGTCCATATCTGCCCTGGATTCCATCTCTTCCTGCCTTCAAGAACCATCTTCTGTTAGTTTTTGCCTTTCCTTCTATATTTCAACTTCTCAATTCCTTCTTACACTTTCTACTGAATATTTAAATATTCTCAATCTCTCTTACTTTAAAAAGAGCAAGAAAAACAGTATTTCTCTTCTTTCCCCCAAATCTACTTCGAGCTAATATCTACATCTATCCTATAGTCTTAACCCAAAGTTCCTTCTACAGTTGTCTATACTCCCTGACTCCTGATTCTTCAGCTCACTGAATCTGTCTTCTACTCCTGTCACTCAATGAAATACCATCACCGAGTTTATGCCTTTTTACTTAATCCAGCTACCATTTCCGATCCTTTCTTATTCAATTTTTAGCAGTCTTCAACTCTCTTGTCACCTTTTTCTTTTAATGCTCCCTTCTCATAGATACCAACAGCACACTCGCCTGGTTTTCTTTCTACCTCTCTGTTCCAGCCTCCTCTGGGAGTTTTTCTTCCTCTGTTCATCCCTTAAATCTGGATTGTTTCTGTCCTCCACACTTTTTTTATACTGCCCTCTTTCCCTTGATTATATCCTCTCCTTGGCTGCAGTTACAATCAGACTTTGCATATTGTAATTAATTTTCAGTCAGCATCTATCCCTCCAGTTTTCCAGGGAGTATCAGTGAACCACAGAGGCTGAAAGGTAAATAATTTTCTAGACTCCCTTGCTTCTTGAGTTCTATATGTGAACTAAATTTCACCAAATAAATGCATTAGCAAGAGATTTGGAAGGCAGAAGTGGGTGAAGACCAACTTTCTGCAGGTTTGACAGTTTCTTCTGGCAAAGCAACACTGTGGAAGCATGGTTTTTCCAGATCATCATTCCACCTCCATGGATGAAGAGCAGTGTGACAGCACCAGTGGTAACGTCTTGGTTTTGTTTTTCTGATTTTTGGATTACAGATACAGGGGTGTGTTCTTGAACTCAATATCTCCAGGGACAACCTTAAAATTTCTTCCTGATTTTATCAGAGTGAAGAACTTCTCCAAAAGGTCAATTCTGCTCCAAATCTATTTTGCTAGTCAATCTAACAATTTGTTAATTTGTTAATTTCCTTGAGTCTCAGCTAACTAAGTGGATTCAATCCCCCTTTTTCTAAAACAACTAAAATAGTTTCTGCTTCTTGCATTAAAGCTTTATTGATAGAGAATTTGAATCCTAGAATCTGGGCATTATTGCAACAAAAATGAAAATGTGTGGTATTAGCTTGGTGGCTGGGTAGTTGGTGACAAAATAGACATCACAGAGTGAAAACTTAGGCATACCTGTTTTATGGTGCAAAAAGTTTCAGTAAAACTGTCACTTGCAACACTTGCACACCAACCATATGCTGACAGAGCCTACAATTCAAGTGGAAATAATTGGAAAAACTCCTGTCAGTGTGAACCAGCTGCTTCTCACCTCTTACCAAAGTTGTAAGGCAGTCATGAATGCGTGCTAGTTATAAGAGGTGATTCTAGCTCTAAAGAGGTAGCAAAGAGAAAAACAAGCTGTGGCCTAGCCTTTCTCAAGCATGCCCTTTAAGATTTACCAGACAGATAATGGGAACTTGCTCCTGGTAAAAATTTTCACTGACAAAATTCAGACTGAGAGAGCTGCCTTCCAACTGAAGGTTTTCTTTCAGACAACTTTAATTTGGGGGTGAGTGGCAGGTATGGACAGAGCATGAAGGGCAGACCAGAGATTTCAATCACCCTAAGCCCAGATGATATGCTTTGCTGTGGTTACCTGGAAACACAAGATGCATACCGACTTTTTGAGGGAAATTTATTGCTAAAAATAACTTGCAAACCTGGCTAACAAAAGCCTGTAACATTTTTTTTTAAATGTCTAAAGCAAAATCTGGGTCCCTAAACCTGTACCCTCAGGAAGCAGGTGTGAAAGATGCTTAACCTCCTAATGAGGACATAGCCCTACTACCCACTTGCAATATGACCACAGAAAACAGAGGGTGGGGGAATCCCTCCCTGACAGCAGATTCAGGGATTGAAAGACAGAGTAACCAAACTTACTTTTTACTGTCAGGGTAGGGAGTTTTTCTAATGTCTTCCAGTGGAATCTGAAAATTGCTAGAGATCAGCAATTCTCATGCATTTCCAATTCTTTCATTTTCTGAATAGGGGTTTGTATTGCAGTTATTTGACTCCTATCCCATCTTGGTATACTGGTCCTGGAAGAGGAGAAAACTTTTTTTTTTCTTTTTTAGTTTTTAGATCACTGGATCAAAAGATCCACATTCAGTCCTAATTGAAAGCACACATATCACCCAGAGATTGGATTTTGCATCACTTAGCAATCCTGGACTTTGAGCTAATGCAGTAAACAAATAATACTTAGAGATTCTCTTTCTAGAATAGGGGTGAAAGTGTTCTGTGTGTAAAAAAATTAGTAGTACACTCTGATTTTTGGGCCACCAAAGTGCCAGACTTTGGCAGGGGCTGACATTTGTGTCCTTGATATCTGTTCTTTGCTTCTTCTGTAGTAATAGAAGTTTCAGGTAGGAACATGGCCACAGAGCTAAAGATTTCTTAGCTTTCTTTGTAGCTATGTGTGCTCATGTAACTAGGTTTCAGCTAAGGGATGTGAACAGAATTCAGGTATGAAGCTTCTATTCATGTTTTTAAAAACATAGTACAACTAGCTTGCTTTTTCTCCAATTCCTGCTGGTCAACTGTAAAATAATCACCTTGGAACACAATACAAAAGCCATGCCCAAGAACCTGCATCGTTGGGTGAACTTCATGGTACAAGTTGCCCTATTTGCCATGGACCACCTACATCAGAACTTTAGGTAAGAAGGAAATGGATTAAACCTGCTTAAGTCACTGTTGCCTTAGCCTTTGTTACAGTAGCATAGTCTTCTATTAGCCAGGGCCTTCCCCTAGCAATTCTTCCTGCCTACCATACTCTGCCCCACCCCATTTACAGACTCAGCTGACATCATCTTAAAAACTCCTCTTCCTTCAGTACTCATTTAGAAGTGGCTCCCATCCCCCACTGCCCACCACCACCTAAGGTTCTCTCCTACTACTTTTGTGCCATCCCATACGATATATTTCATTTATATCAGTTTGTTGTTTTTTGTTTTTTTTTGGGTTTTGTTTTTTGGTTTCACATTCTTATCCATCTTCCTCATTAGAGTACATCTCCTTGAGGCAGTTGAAACAATGTCCTGTTCATCATGGGTTCCCTAGTGTCTACTGCCCAGGATATAATAAGCAACAAATAGATGTTTGTAGGAGTAAGAGGTCCATTTTTGGATCTGAACTAAATTTCTTGAATGACCTTCCTTTGGCACTGCTTCACTTGTAACATGTTTCTACAGCACTGACCCAAAGGATTGCAATATAAGTAGATTAGAGGGTTTGTAGGGTATAATTGCCTAAGTCTATGGCTGAGGCTTACTTTTGTATATGGGCCATGATAATCACTTAGTTCTCAAAAAGCAAAACAATGTACAGAGATAAGAACATGGTGTTGAGAGAAAAGCCTGGGGACCATCAGAAGACCTGAATATGTATCTTAGTACAATCACATACTAGTCTTGTGTCAATCATAGATTACAGAATCATTACTTCTCATTACCTGATAGAAACTGGTGTTCTGTCACACATACCACAGTTTCTCTGAGGCCAGCAAGAGGAGAGTACATCTAAGAAATGTCACACTTTTAGGAAGTTTTCTTTTAAAAATGGAGGAAAATTAGGAAAGCTGTTTACAACTTAGGTTGTTGTTTTACACTGTCCATTTATTTTTCTAACATATTTCTTTAGAAATAATATGATAATGAAAGATATGAAGGGGTAAATAGCAATCTGCTAAATTATTAAGTTGCATTATGAACACATTTAACTTTTCATTAGATTGATAGGGAAAATTTTGCTTCCACCCTCAGCTTTATTCTCAGTAATTTTTATATTGAATTTATGCTCTTCAACCACTATTTTAAAACTAATAAACTCCTAGAAGGTGTATATATTTTCCTGTTAGCTTCTACAAAAACTTCGTTTAAACAAGTTATCTGATTTTATATTAGAAAAAAATTGTTTGGGGAAAAATGGGGCTTTTTGTTTTTGGAGGGAAGATGGTGGCGTAGGAGGACGCTGGGCTCACCGTGTCCTGCAGATCACTTAGATTCCACCCACACCTGCCTAAATAACCCAGAAAACCACCAAAAGTCTAGCAGAACGGATTCTCTGGAGCCAAGCGTAGATGAGAAGCCCACGGAAGAGGGTAGGAAGGGCGGAGAGGTGGTGCGCGCTACAGGGACTGGCGGGAGGGAGCTGTGGCAGAGAGGCGGCCCCCCGGCCAAGCGGAGACGCAAGTCTGGCTTGCAAAAGCAGAGGGGCTGGACTGAGTGTGTTCAGACAGCAAGCGGGACTTAACATCTGGAGGGTTATAAGTTAATAGCTCTGCTCAGAGAGCGGGAAGGCTGGAGGACAACAGGAGGGAGAGTTGCTGAGCCCTGGGAAGACAGAGCTCAATTTGTCAGGGATCAAAGGTGCTCGCCAGCGCCATCTCCCTCGCGCATCCCCCAGCCAAAATCCCAAAGGGAACCAGTTCCTGCCAGGGAATTTGCTTGCTCCGCGCAAATACCCAACGCTGTGCTTCTGCGGATCCATCCCTCCTGCGGGTCTGACTTCTTCCTGGTGCCGCAGGGCCCCTCCCGAAGCGGACCTCCGAAGGAAAAGCCAGTTGAGCCTGCCCCTCTCTCCCCATGCACCTTGCCGATCCACCCCAGCTAATACGCCAGATCCCCAGCACCACAAGCCTGGCAGTGTGCAAGTAGCCCAGACGGGCCACGCCACCCCAGTGATTCCCGCCCCTAGGAGAAGGGAAGAGAAGGCACACACCAGTCTGACTGTGGCCCCAACTGTGGGCTGGGGCAGACATCAGGTCTGACTGTGCCCCGCCCACCAACACAAGTTATTCAAGACAGCACAGGGGAAGTGCCCCACAGTCCCGCACCACTCCAGGGACTATCCAAAATGACAAAACGGAAGAATTCCCCTCAAAAGAATCTCCAGGAAATAACGACAGCTAACGAACTCATCAAAAAGGATTTAAACAATGTAACAGAAAGTGAATTTAGAATAATAGTCATAAAATTAATCTCTGGGCTTCAAAACAGTATAGAGGACAGCAGAGAATCTATTGCTATAGAGATCAAGGGATTAAGGAACAGTCAGGAGGAGCTAAAAAATGCTATAAATGAACTGCAAAATAAAATGGAGACAACCACAGCTCAGATTGAAGAGGCAGAGAAGAGAATAGGTGAACTAGAAGATGAAATTATGGAAAAAGAGGAAGCTGAGAAAAAGAGAGATAAAAAAATTCAGGAGTATGAGGGGAAATTTAGAGAACTAAGTGATGCACTAAAGAGAAATAATATACGCATAATTGGTATTCCAGAGGAGGAAGAGACAGGGAAAGGTGCTGAAGGTGTACTTGAAGAAATCATAGCTGAGAACTTCCCTGATCTGGGGAAGGAAAAAGGCATTGAAATCCAAGAGGCACAGAGAACTCACTTCAGACATAACTTGAATCGATCTTCTGCATGACATATCATAGTGAAACTGGCAAAATACAAGGATAAAGAGAAAATTCTGAAAGCAGCTAGAGATAAACATGCTCTAACATATAAAGGGAGACCTATAAGACTCGTGACCAATCTCTCTACTGAAACTTGGCAGGCCAGAAAGGAATGGCAGGAGATCTTCCATGTGATGAACAGAAAAAAATATGCAGCCGAGAATCCTTTATCCAGCAAGTCTGTCATTTAGAATAGAAGGAAAGATAAAGGTCTTCCCAAACAAACAAAAACTGAAGGAATTCGTCACCACTAAACCAGCCCTACAAGAGATCCTAAGGAGGATCCTGTGAGACAAAGTACCAGAGACATCGCTACAAGCATGAAATCTACAGACATCACAATGACTCTAAACCCATATCTTTCTATAATAACACTGAATGTAAATGGACTAAATGCACCAACCAAAAGGCACAGGGTATCAGAATGGATAAAAAAACAAGACCCATCTATTTGCTGCCTACAAGAGACTCATTTTAGACCTGAGGACACCTTCAGATTGAGAGTGAGGGGATGGAGAACTATTTATCATGCTACTGGAAGTCAAAAGAAAGCTGGAGTAGCCATACTTACATCAGACAAACTAGATTTTAAATTAAAGGCTGTAACAAGAGATGAAGAAGGGCATTATATAATAATTACAGGGTCTATCCATCAGGAAGAGCTAACAATTATAAATGTCTATGCGCTGAATACAGGAGCCCCCAAATATATAAAACAATTACTCACAAACATAAGCAACCTTATTGATAAGAATGTGGTAATTGCAGGGGACTTTAACACTCCACTTACAGAAATGGATAGATCATCTAGACACATGGTCAATAAAGAAACAAGAGCCCTGAATGATACATTGGATCAGATGGACTTGACAGATATATTTAGAACTCTGCATCCCAAAGCAACAGAATATACTTTCTTCTCGAGTGCACATGGAACATTCTCCAAGTAGATCACATACTGGGTCACAAAACAGCCCTTCATAAGTATTCAAGAATTGAAATCATACCATGCATACTTTCAGACCACAATGCTATGAAGCTTGAAATCAACCACAGGAAAAAGTCTGGAAAATCTCCAAAAGCATGGAGGTTAAAGAACACCCTACTAAAGAATGAATGGGTCAACCAGGCAATTAGAGAAGGAATTAAAAAATATATGGAAACAAACGAAAATGAAAATACAACATTCCAAATGCTTTGGGATGCAGCAAAGGCAGTCCTGAGAGGAAAATACATTGCAATCCAGGCCTATCTCAAGAAACAAGAAAAATCCCAAATACAAAATCTAACAGCACACCTAAAGGAAATAGAAGCAGAGCAACAAAGACACCCGAAACCCAGCAGAAGAAGAGAAATAATAAAGATCAGAGCAGAAATAAACAATATAGAATCTAAAAAAAAACTGTAGAGCAGATCAATGAAACAAAGAGTTGGTTTTTTGAAAAAATAAACAAAATTGATAAACCGCTAGCCAGGCTTATCAAAAAGAAAAGGGAGATGACCCAAATAGATAAACTCATGAATGAAAATGGAATTATTACAACTAATCCCTCAGAGATACAAGCAATTATCAGGGAATACTATGAAAAATTATATGCCAACAAACTGGACAACCTGGAAGAAATGGACAAATTCCTAAACACCCACACACTTCCAAAACTCAATCAGGAGGAAATAGAAAGCTGGAACAGACCCACAACCAGCAAAGAAATTGAATCAGTCATCAAAAATCTCCCAACAAGGGGCACCTGGGTGGCGCAGTCGGTTAAGCGTCCGACTTCAGCCAGGTCACGATCTCGCGGTCCGTGAGTTCGAGCCCCGCGTCAGGCTCTGGGCTGATGGCTCAGAGCCTGGAGCCTGTTTCCGATTCTGTGTCTCCCTCTCTCTCTGACCCTCCCCCGTTCATGCTCTGTCTCTCTCTGTCCCAAAAATAAATAAACGTTGAAAAAAAAAATTTAAAAAAAAAAAAAAAAAAAAAAAAAAAAAAAAATCTCCCAACAAATAAGAGTCCAGGACCAGATGGCTTCCCAGGGGAGTTCTACCAGACATTTAAAGCAGAGATAATACCTATCCTTCTCAAGCTATTCCAAGAAATAGAAAGGGAAGGAAAACTTCCAGACTCATTCTATGAAGCCAGTATTACTTTGATTCCTAAACCAGACAGAGACCCAGTAAAAAAAGAGAACTATAGGCCAATATCCCTGATGAATATGGATGCAAAAATTCTCAATAAGATACTAGAAAATAGAATTCAACAGCATATAAAAAGAATTATTCAGCATGATCAAGTGGGATTCATTCCTGGGATGCAGGGCTGGTTCAACATTTGCAAATCAATCAACGTGATACATCACATTAATAAAAGAAAAGAGAAGAACCATATGATCCTGTCAATCGATGCAGAAAAGGCCTTTGACAAAATTCAGCAACCTTTCTTAATAAAAACGCTTGAGAAAGTCAGGATAGAAGAAACATACTTAAAGATCATAAAAGCCATTTATGAAAAGCCCACAGCTAGTATCATCCTCAACGGGGAAGAACTGAGAGCTTTTTCCCTGAGATCAGGAACACAACAGGGATGTCCACTCTCACCGTTGTTGTTTAACATAGTGTTGGAAGTTCTAGCATCAGCAATCAGACAACAAAAGGAAATCAAAGGCATCAAAATTGACAAAGATGAAGTTAAGCTTTCACTTTTTGCAGATGACATGATATTATACATGGAAAATCCGATAGACTCCACCAGAAGTCTGCTAGAACTGATACATGAATTCAGCAAAGTTGCAGGATACAAAACCAATGTACAGAAATCAGTTGCAGTCTTATACACTAATAATGAAGCAACAGAAAGACAAATAAAGAAACTGATCCCATTCACAATTGCACCAAGAAGCATAAAATACCTAGGAATAAATCTAACCAAAGATGGAAAAGATCTGTATGCTAAAATCTATAGAAAACTTATGAAGGAAATTGAAGAAGATATAAAGAAATGGAAAAACATTCCGTGCTCATGGATTAGAAGAATAAATATTGTCAAAATGTCAATACTACCCAAAACTATCTACACATTCAATGCAATCCCAATCAAAATGGCACCAGCATTCTTCTTGAAGCTAGAACAAGCAATCCTAAAATTCATATGGAACCACAAAAGGCCCCGAATAGCCAAAGTAATATTGAAGAAGACCAAAGCAGGAGGTATCACAATCCCATACTTTAGCCTCTACCACAAAGCTGTAATCATCAAGACAGCATGGTATAGGTACAAAAACAGATACATAGACCAATGGAATAGAATAGAAACCCCAGAACTAGACCCACAAATGTATGGCCAACTAATCTTTGACAAAGCAGGAAAGAATATCCAATGGAAAAAAGACAGTTTCTTTACCAAATGGTGCTGGGAGAACTGGCCAGCAACATGCACAAGGTTGAAACTAGACCACTTTCTCACACCATTCACAAAAATAAACTCAAAATGGATAAAGGACCTGAATGTGAGGCAGGAAACCATCAAAACCCAGAGGAGAAAGCAGGAAAAGACCTCTCTGACCTCAGCTGTAGCAATTTCTTACTTGATGCATCCCCAAAGGCAAGGGAATTAAAAGCAAAAATGAACTACTGGGACCTCATGAAGATAAAAAGCTTCTGCACAGCAAAGGACACAATCAACAAAACTCAAAGGCAACCAACAGAATGGGAAAAGATATTTGCAAATGACATACCGGACAAAGGGCTAGTATCCAAAATCTATAAAGAGCTCACCAATCTCCACACCCGAAAAACAAATAACCCAGTGAAGAAATGGGCAGAAAACATGAATAGACACTTCTCTAAAGAAGACATTGGGATGGCCAACAGGCACATGAAAAGATGCTCAACGTCGCTCCTCATCAGGGAAATAGAAATCAAAACCACACTCAGATATCACCTCACGCCAGTAGAGTGGCCAAAATGAACAAATCAGGAGACTATAGATGCTGGAGAGGATGTGGAGAAACGGGAACCCTCTTGCACTGTTGGTGGGAATGCAAATTGGTGCAGCCGCTCTGGAAAGCAGTGTGGAGGTTCCTCAAAAAATTAAAAATAGACCTACCCTATGACCCAGCAGTAGCACTGCTAGGAATTTACCCAAAGGATACAGGAGTACTGATGCATAGGGGCACTTGTACCCCAATGTTTATAGCAGCACTCTCAACAATAGCCAAATTATGGAAAGAGCCTAAATGTCCATCAACTGATGAATGGATAAAGAAATTGTGGTTTATATACACAATGGAGTACTACGTGGCAAGGAGAAAGAATGAAATATGGCCCTTTGTAGCAACGTGGATGGAACTGGAGAGTGTGATGCTAAGTGAAATAAGCCATACAGAGAAAGACAGATACCATATGTTTTCACTCTTATGTGGATCCTGAGAAACTTAACAGAAACCCATGGGGGAGGGGAAGGAAAAAAAAAAAAAAAGAGGTTAGAGTGGGAGAGAGCCAAAGCATAAGAGACCCTTAAAAACTGAGAGCAAACTGAGGGCTGATGGGGGGTGGGAGGGAGGGGAGGGTGGGTGATGGGTATTGAGGAGGGCACCTTTTGGGATGAGCACTGGGTGTTGTATGGAAACCAATTTGACAATAAATTTCATTTATTGAAAAAAAAAGAAAAAGAAAAAAAATTGTTTGGTTAGTAAAATTACCATCAAGAAAAAAGTCAAGTTTTTCTCAGGAGAAAAAAAGTAAATTGATGGTCTGAAAGAAAAGCTAATACATTCATTGAGTCATATTGTATCAAAGTGAGAAATTCCTGTTTCCATGAAAAACTTTAGTAACATTCTTATCTAGTTTACATGGACAGAAAACTAGACAGGGAATTTTCAGTAATTTTGATCCCCAAATGCTCAAAATACATAGTAAGATCAGTCTAATATTTTGTCAAAATTTTTCCATAATTTTGAAAGTAAAAACTGCAAACTAATGGAATTTTCCTGAATAAACCAGTTACTTGATTCACTGCATCAGTGTTTGTTTTGGTATCATATAGATATGGAATTTCAGAAAAGGACTTAAAATCTGAAAGAGTCATTATGGTCTACCCTGAAAAACTCCAGATTTGTTTGACTATGAACTTAAGACCAAGTCTAGAAGGGCCGTGGCATCTCCTTTGGGAGCATACGAGCAGGTCTGGCTTCTGTTAATGAAGCACAAATAAAGTAGGTCATATAAACATGCGGAGCAACTGAAAGTGGGGCTGCCCTAAAATAGCAATAGCAATACCAGTTTTACTGAATATCCCAAAAAAGGATAGATAACATGAAATGTCCCTAATTAGGGAGGGTTAACAATAAAATATTATAATTAGAGAAAGAAGCATTTTTAATCTGAGAGATACCACTCAAGGAATCTATAAAGTGATTCTGAAATGATTTTATAAGCAGTGGCGGAAGAGTAAGAAACTGGGAGCTCACAATCAGACGAGTGATTGAAACTAACTGCAGCCAAGTTCAGAGACCTGGAGCCATAGCACTGGGACTTAATAGGCATGAATATTGTTCACTAGCCTAGGGTTTAGATTTTAATACCTCTACGTCACTAAGAAATAGACAAACTAAGGAACACAACTTTTCTGAACAACGATGCCAAGCTGGGCAAGCTGACAAGAGAATTGTAGAAGCTCTGTTGGGAAAAAAAGACTCTAACTCACACGAAGCTTGCTTAGAATTTTATTCTTGGCTTGGCTACAGAGCAAAGAAAGGAAAGAAGGGAGGCAGTTTTGATGGAGAAGGCTTCAAGAGATAGGTGTTCCAGGGAGAATGATAACTAAAACCTTTCTCAGTCTGAGTCTCAAATGGTGTGACTCTGAAAATATGTACATATATTTAGTATAATTTGCTTGGGCTATTCCTTGAACTTTATTGCTTAAAGTTTTTTTTTTTTTTTTTTTTTTTTTTTACAAATCTATAGACTGTTGGTTGGGATTTACCAGTCCTGAGATCAATCTGAATGGCTCTGCTCTCTACCAAGCTTTACATCTCAGGCCAACTCACAATTAATGGCATCAAAGAGGCCAAGAACAAAATACAGAGACCTCACATATGTTCTTTTAAAGATTTATTTCAAATTACAGAGAAGTATCCCTGATTCATCAAAAATGGTAACAAGTGGGAAAGCAGAAAGAAATAGAAAAAAGTATTTGATATGACAGTTTTGACATAGTAACAAGAAATTTATGTTGTATTTTGATAAAACCTTAAAAGGAACCCACTACTAAAAAAAATCATTCAATAACTTATGCCATAAACACCTTAATCTCTACCCACATCTAAACCCCATTCTTGAATTTCACCATTAAGACATAGATTAAATTTGTGAAATTAAGTGAGATTTGGGAAGGAGACAGGATCAGGAATAGGTAGGAGAGCAGGTGAAGCTATGCTTGGAGATGGGAGGAGAGACTAACTGTGGCTCAGGTAAAGCTCAGGGATGAGGGGTGTCAGAGATGGGCTGAGTGCCACAAAGGAGTAAGCTAACATGTATATTAATTCATATTGAAGCCATTACCCACATGGTTCAGTTGGGAACAGTCGCAATATTCCGAGAAGAGTGGGATAATAAGAATTCTGATTTTCATTTATGTTGTTTCCCAAATATTAAGGGGAATTACAAATTCTACATAACCCTCTCCAAATGTAGAGTAGGTGAGAACCTTCTCCAGTGTATATGAAAAGGGCAAAGCCTAAGAACAGTCATATATTATTAATTTTCTGCTAGTCACCCATACATTACATGGTAATTGCAAAAGATAAATATCTAAATTTTGTAGTTACAAAATAGGTTTAAAAATCTGTATGTCCATGATAACTAAATAATGGTCATGTTGAAATGTCACTACTCAAGAGAAGAGTATGAGGGTAAAAACCCACTAGAAAAACAGGAATAAAGTTGTCTTTTTATTCCACATGGTAATGAAAGCTAAATACTTAAGAAGATCTGAAACTAGTGACACAGAGGGCTATAAAGATGTTTCGTCCTATCATAAAAGCATTATCTTATATCCAAAACTTGCTAATGTGATCAGTCTTAGATATAAATCTGCATCAGCCACTCTCTTATTTAGGTACTTTGTAATAGCAATACTCCAAATTCATTACCAAATTATGTATTAATTAGCTTTGCAGAAATGATAAGCAACTAAAAAGTATTAATGGCTCAATGACAAACATTAAATTTTCCTCATGTTACATATCAGTGACTGTGGGTCATCTGCTGTGATTCTGTTCCACATGTCTTCCCCTCAGATCACCCAGGATTAAGGAGCATTCCTTATGTGGGACAGGAATTCTCATAGGAGGAAGTTGGATACACACAATGGTCCTTAAAACTTCTGCTTGGATGAAGTAAACATCTCATCTGCTTATATGTCATTGGCCAAAGCAAGTCATATGAACAAGCCCAGTATAATGGCCTGGGATACAAACTCATCCAATGGAAGTCACCGTAAGTCACATGGCAATGGTGGGTTATATCATCCTTTTACAAGAAAGGGAAGTATGGAACTGGTATTGAAAACACAGACAATTTATATTGTAAGCTTTGGGGAGATACTGAATGGTTTTTATAAGGGTTGTAGCAGATTTAGACTTGTGTTAAAGATTGACTACCACAGAAAATTTTGAAGGGAAACGAATGCTTCCATGACAAGATAAAATATTTTCCCAGCTCCCGTCTACATCAGTAGTTCTGGGTTTTCTTGGTGGGCATTCAGGCTCACTTGTTCATGCCTTTCTATTCTTCTGAAAGTACACACTGAAAGGTCACCCGTAACCCATGATTTCCCTTTACAATCCATAGTTAACCTGTGCTTTCTTCAGCATTTAACATTGTTGATAACATTCTCTTTAGATTGAAATATTTCCCTCCTCCCTTGGATTTTAGAACTTAACTCTCTTCTGCCTCTTCTCTGGCCCCTTCTGTTTACTTCAAGGGTTCTTATTCCTTTCATTTTGCAAAGTGGGGTGGCTCTCTTGAGTGCCATCCTTGGCCACAATTTCTTCCTTCTGTGCTCAGTATGTATTTTCTCATTCATAACTATAACCATCTCCAGAGTTAGAATAATTTCACAGCTGTGACTCTAACCCTGATCCTGCTCCTGACCTTGAAATTCATGATTCCCTCCTAGGCATTTTCCCAAATCGTCCATGTTTCCACGAACCTCCAGAACTTCATAGTCATGTACTTCTATCTGAAATACCTTTCCCCTTTACAGCCTAACCCTTGTTTATATTCTTACATTCAACTCAAATATTCTCTCTCTAGAAAGCTCTTTCCGGTTTCCTTTTGTGGGTTGACAGCCTCTTCCATGAGAGTCCTTTGCACAGCTCTATCATGGCACTCAACACACCATACTGTCATTGCTAGTTTGCTTGCTTTTCTCTCCTTTAGACTACTCAGATCCTTTAAGCAAAAGACAGTTATTTGTTTTTGTATACGTAGCAACAACCCCATGTCTAGCACATACATATATAGTTTCAGGATTTCAGACTCAAAAATGTTTTAAAATGACTGAATGCATAGAGAATGAGTAAGTTAGTGAGAGATAGGTAGGATTCCTTTGAATCAGGAGGTAAGTTTGGAGACTGAGAAAGAGTCAAAGAATCTTATGATTCTTTTTAAGAAAAGTTCAAGGCTACATGTCTTCTACAAAGGTAATAAATACAATTTAGGACACCTTTTGAGAATTTTTTAAATTGTCAAGTTTTATTTACTAAAATTATCTAAAAGATAATTTTATTCAAATTTTATAAATGATCTTATAAGCAGATGTTCATGTATTTTTATTGTTCATGTTTTCATTTGTGTTTATGATCATGTTGTTGTAAAGTGGAACTATTTTAATTATTCCTGGCTTTATCAGACAGGGGTTCAATCAGAGAATCAAGGCCATTAGGGATCTATCTATATGTCTGTCTATCTACCTATCTTTGAATTTGTTATAGAGATTTGACCTTACACAATTGTGGGAGCTGGTTAAAAAGCAGTCTCTAGGGGCACCTGGGTGGCTCAGTTGGTTAAGCTTCCAACTTCAGCTCAGGTCATGATCTCACAGCTTGTGAGTTCAAGACCGCATCGGGCTCTGTGCTGACAGCTCAGAGCCTGGAGCCTCCTTCAGATTCTGTATCTCCCTCTCTCTCTGCCCCTTCCCTGCTCTCTCTCTTTCTCTCTCTCTCTCTCTCTGTCTCTGTGTCTCAAAAATAAATAAACATTAAAAATTAAAAACAAAAGCAGTCTCTATAAGTCTGTTTTCTTTCCATTGATGCTGGAGCTTAGAATCTATGAGGCAGGCAGGAGCGCCTGGGTGACTCAGTCGGTTAAGTGTCTGACTTCGGCTCAGGTCATCATCTCGAGGTTTGTGAGTTCGAGCCCCACGTCAGGCTCTGTGCTGACAGCTCAGAGCCTGGAGCCTGCTTCAGATTCTGTCTCCTTCTCTCTCTGCCCCTTCCCACTTGTGCTCTCTGTCTATCAAAAATAAATAAATCTAAAAATAAAATAAAATAAAATCTATGAGGCAGGCAGTCAGGAAGAAAAGATGGATGCAAAGTCAGGGAGGCCAAGAATTAGCTAGAACCACAGGCACAAGCTGGAATTTGCAAGGATGGACTGAAATTGATGTCAGTGTTTGTTCCTCTGCTCTTAGTGGTGTGGGAATCCTGGAGTGGTCAGGGGGCTTCACCATGAAGCTAAATAAACATGCCTGTCCCAGGAGTCAGAGAAACTGTAGGAGGATCTAAGGGGAAAAGTAGAAGAATTGTAGGCCCAGCCCCTGGCTTACACAAGTTGGGTGAGCCAGCCTATAAATGACAACGTATGTGAGCTGCAAAATAATTGCTTCTTCACTTCTGGCTTCCAAATCTTGCACAAGACTATCCTTTGTGGCTTAACCTAACCACAAATATTCAAGAAAGGTCATTCTGGGAAATGTAGTTCAGGCTAGCCAAGTTGACACACTGCAAAGTCACCACACTGGCTTATGAAAATTAAGTTATAAGTTATATGTGTATGACAAATGACATCACAGCCTAGTATATTTATTGCATATTTTCTGTGTTCTGTTCTTTGGGCATTAACTCACTGAATTATCACAACCCAGTGCTGTAGGGACTGTGATTGTTCCCATTTTCCAGAGGTGTAAACTAAATCACAAAATGGTTAAGTAACTTGCCTAAAGTCATAGAGCCAGTAAGTGGTAGCAAAAGCAGGATTTAAACTACCCAGGAGGGGCACCTGGGTGGTGGTTGGCTCAGTCTGTTAAGTGTTAAGCATCTGACTCTTGATTTCAGTCTGGGTCATGATCTCAGAGTTCACTGGATCAAGTCCTGAGTCAGGCTCTGCGCTGACAGCACTGGGCCTGCTTGGAATTCTTTCTCTCCCTTTCTCTCTGCCCCTCTCCCGCTCACACTCTCTAAACAAACACACAAACACACAAACTTTTAAAAATAAAACAAACTACCCAGGCAATACAGCTTTAGAGCCTCTGCCCTTACCCATTATTCTCTGTCACCTCCCTGTAAGACAGTGTGAGAAAAGTTCTCACAGAATTGAGTCTAAAGATGGCATAACGAAGTCTAAGCCTGTCAGATGCAAAAGTAGTCGGGCCATAGCACTCAGCACCAATTTTCCACTGTGCACAACACAACATTGTTTGCCTGATTAATGATTCAAATTTTGCTTGAATTTACTTTTTATAGATTTAATATTTTGGTTTTATGTTGTATAAAAGCCACAGTGAAGTATAAGGAATTTACATGTCATTTATATTACATGTATAATTTTTATGATGAAAAATCATCAAAATCAATGGCTCTCAAATAGTGAACATTTTAACTCATCTTGAGGCAAGCTGGGCTTGCCTTTGTTGTTGACAAAGAAAGGAGATGTGAGGAGCCAACACCTGAGTATATCATTAATAATTAGAGGATAAACAAATGCACTAAAAATAAACAAATGAATCATTAGTTAAGCCCATAGAGAAATGTTTTTTTTAAAAACCCTGAATCTCTACTAAATAAGAGATGTTTTACCAGATGATACTAGTTTCTTGAATTAAATGTGTGTGCCATGTTCCTGGTCCAATCACAAAAAGCCAGATTTTCACAACAAAATGCTTCCTCTTTGTCTCTGGGGCAGATTTATAAAATATTCCAAATGTGCTGTTGGAGGCAAAAGCGGTAGGAATCCAGGTACGTCAGGATGATTACGGTTGTCTGGCTGGAGCCTTCTGAGACGTCCTTGTGCAATTCTCTGTGTAAAAAGTAAAACGTATTTGGAGGTTTCTGTGACAGTGGCTTTGCATTGCACAAGTCGTGAACTGCTTTTGATCACTTAACCATTTCCCCTTCCATGGACTGCCCACGTTTCCTCCACAGCACATCATGCTCCAGGAGAGGCGTCCCGTCTGTAACGTGAGTCTCATCGGCCAAACGCTGCAGAATCACACTTGCCACTGAGTCTGCTTCTAACAGACTCACAGTGGCTCTGTCCTGAAAATTAATTTGTCTGAAATCCTGAAACTACAATTCTCTAAAAATACATTCAGCTTTAGGTAAAGTGTATTTTCCCAAACTGGTGTCTGCAGACCACCTGTCTGCCCTGGCTCTGGACCGTCTCTCGGCCTGTGTTGGATTCTGCTGGCCCCAAATTCCACAGGACCCGTGAAGCCCAACCCCACCTTGCCCACTGTTTGGAATCTTCTCTCATCTCTTATGGAGTCCCTGTCAATTCCCCACAAAACTCTCCCCCACCTTTCTTTTCGCCCTTCAATCAAATCAGCTCCCTCTCTTCTCACCACACCCTGACAACCCCCATCCACTGCCCTCTATCCTCCTTCAAAACACTCTGGCTGTACATGTACTTTGTCAACCTTTAAGTCTCAGAGAAATAGTCACCAGCTCCCATGAAATCCTTTCCTGACTCCACTGGGCAGTTAATTGTTTTTCCCTCAATGCTATGGTTTAGATTTCTTTTTCTTTCATTTTCTTCATTTATTTCTTCATCTATTTCTCCTTCCACTCCTCTTTCTTCTTCTCCTCTTCCTTCTTCTCCTCCTCCTCCTCCCCCTCCTCTTCCTCCTCTGGCCTCCTCTTTCTTCTTCTCCTTCTCCTCTTCCTCTTTCTTCTTCTTACTTGACACAAGGTATTACTATTGCCTCTTATAAAAGTTTAAAGTCCTGGGTTCCAATTCTGCCTCCTCCACTAACCATGTGACATTATTCCTGTCATCTAATCCAACAGTGCTTTCTCATCTGCAATATGTTAATAAAAATAATAAAATATAACAATAGTTTTGAAAACACAACACAGAGTGCTTATGCTTACTATGTGCCAGGCACCCTTTTAAATGTGAATATATATTAATTTTTTAATAATGCAAAAGAGTGGTAAAATAATTTCTAGCAAATTATGTAGCCATTTAAAAATGAGGTAAAATATTAAACTATATCCATTATATAATATTAAGTGGAAAATCAAATTGCAGAACAAAATATGTAACATGATCATCTACATTAAAACTATGCATTAGATATACAAATAATAGCTCTCATTCTTCCCCTCTCTCTATACACACACATGCACAATTTGAAGTTTTACAAATCATGTGTTTATATATCTACATAGTTTAAAATTTTCAATGAGCATTTAAAAATAAAATAAGTAGGAGAAAATGACTATATAAAAATAAATTGGGGGGGTGGTGCCTGGGTGGCTCAGTCCATTAAGTGTCTTACTCTTGATTTCAGCTCAGGTCACGATCTCTCACAGTCATGGGATTGAGCCCCATGCTGGGCTTCATGCTGGGGATGGAGCCTGCTTAGGATTCTCTCTCTCTTCCTCTCCCGCTGCCCCTCCCCCACTCATTTTTTTTTTTTTACTCTCTCAATCAACAAATAATGATTTTGACAAGCATAGCAGAACTGGCAATTTAAATAAATTATATTCATGAAAGTAAAACCTTGGCTAGATATTTTCCTTATTCCAATCACAATTGAAAAAAAAAAACATTTTTGATACACACTTTTAAGAACGGCCAACTAAACCAACATTGTTTTTCTAAATATCCCCAATGAGAGCATAGATTTCTAATTCGGGAATTTTTTTTTTTTTTTAACTAGACAGTGGCATTTGTCATCGTGGCTGATGAATAAAATTGCTAATGAGCCTGGGTAATGCCGATATTAGCCAAAACCATCACAGACTTTTCTCTCATTCAAAGCACTATAATTTTTAAAGGATGTTTTGTGGGTAACCGTTCATTCCTTTTATAGGATATAGAGACCTCAAAATGTTTCCAAAGTTTATTTCAAAATAATAAGCTTAATTATGTTTTATGGGAAGAAATCTGCATACTTACCAAAATTTCACTGCTCAGGTTCAGTTATTCTAGTTAGATGCCAATTGGAATAAATTTCTAAAACTTTTCAATAATTTCATCAGTCCTAGAAGTTACTAGATAAATGCCTTACTTATCACTGTAGATTTTTCTTCTACCTTCTTTTAACAGTACATCTGTCATTTCATCTCTGCAAGTAACTTTTGAATATAAAGTGTTTTGCATATTTATAATGTATTCTTGCATTGGAATGAAAATAACCTTTTATTATTTTTGCCTATAATTACCATCACAATGAATAGCAGATCTTAAGAGTGCTGTTACTTCAAGTTGAAACCCAAGGCAGCAACACTCGCCACTTCCTTCCCCACCTCCAACATGTATCTGCATCTCTTTCATTCAATACGAGGAAACTTCCTCTAGTCTGAGATTAATCTCTCAACCCTCTCTCAGAAACTTGTTCCACCATTTAGATCTGTTCATCATTAATATCAGCCCCTCTTTTCACCCAGCTTTTGCCCTTCGGTGTTTAAATAAGTCAAGTCTCTTCCATAGAATGTTGAAAGATAGAGACAGAGAGACAGAGACAGACACAGAGAGAGATAGAAGACCTCGATCCCTACATCTTCTTCTCGTTTCTGACCAATCATTTGCTTCCTACTTTAAAACAATCATAGTCTCAGGGTGCCTGGGTGACTCTATCAGTTAAGCCTCTGACTTCAGCTTAGGTCATAATCTCCCCAGGTTCCTGAGTTCAAGCCCCATGTCAGGCTCTGTGCTGACAGCTCAGAGCCTGGGGCCTGCTTCAGATTCTGTGTCTCCCTCTCTCTCTGCTCCTCCCCCACTTGCACTCTGTCTCTCTCTTCTCTCAAAAATAAACATTAAAAAATTAAAAACATAAAATAAAGCAATCTTAGTGTCTTAAATTACCCACTTTCACATTCTTTTCAAGCCGGAGCACTTAGGGCTTGGCCCCAATCACTCCAATGAAAGTTTCAGTGATAGTCACAAATGAATCCATTTACTAACCCAAGGGATGATTTTCAGGCATCTTACCTGAATTTCTTGGCAGCATATATTTTGCCACTTTTCCCCACTCTTTGCTTGGAGCTTTTACTTTGCCTTTTGTGAAACCACACTCTTCCTGTTCTCCTTTTATCTGCAATTCCTTTTTGTGTATTTTGGAAACTCACCATTTAAACTTGATTCTCCACAGAATTTCATCCTGGGTTCCTCTCTCTTCTCGATCTATACACTTATCCTGATCATCTCTTCCTTGGTCAAGTCCTCAGTTAATATCTCTACCTTTTGGCATCCTAACCTTTGACTCTAAACAGGTCTTTGTCCCCTGAATGCCAGTTTTAACTCATCATGAGACTCCACAAACTCTCTTATCCTCTATGCTCTCCCCTTTTGGCAAATGGCACTACTAGTTGCTAAAATAAAAAACATGGAGTCCTTCTAGAATTTTTCTCTCTACCTCATTTCCCATACCCATTGAGCTTTAAGCCCTGCCAATTTTATTCATTAAGTGGTTCCTAACTATCATTTTAGGGATTTTTCCCTTCTTATTTAGATTCCTATCATAATCTCATTGGATCTGCCTTTAGTTTTATCTCTTCTAACATACCTTCCCCAACTCCATCATAACTTATAAAAAATTTGTTTAATGTTTATTTATTTTTGATAGACAGAGTGTGAACAGGGTAAGGACAGAGAGAGAGGGAGACACAGAATCTGAAGCAGGCTCCAGGCTCTGAGCTGTCAGCACAGAGCCCGACACAGGGCTTGAACCCACGAACTGTGAGATCATGACCTCAAGTCGGAGGCTTAACTGACTGAGCCACTCAGGCACACCATAAAAAACTTTCTAATACACAAATCAATAACTCCCCATCAACTCCTAGATAAAACCCAAACTTAAGGCTGTAAAAAATCTGGCCCCTGACTACCTTCCCAATCTTATCTTCTCTCTAAATGCCACAGGCATCCTAAGATCTGGTCATACTCAACAACTTATAGTTTTGTGAACATACTATATTCTCTCTTTGCACACGGTCCCATTACTTTCTTTCTCCTTTCTTCTTAGCTTAATCATTTCTTCTTTGAAAACATCTCAGTATCACTTCTACCAAGATATATTTTATTAGAACTTCCTTAACCATATTACCCAGAATTAAAATAGGCAAACTTCCTGTGGGAATCCATAGATCTTTGCCTACATTTGTCACATCATATCTCTTGTTTGCAAGTTCCAAAACTAAACCCAAAACAGATTTAAAAATAGGGAAGGGGGAACTAAAGAGAATGCATTAAGTTAAAGTCAGTGGAAAGCCCAAGAAATAAATTTTAAAGCATATCTGAATATAGCAGCTTAACAAATGTCCTCAGGAGTCCATGTATTTTTCTCCATCTTTATTTTTCTGTGTTGGCCTTACTCTCAAGTAGGCTATCACTGCATGGTGGCAAAGAAGGTCATCAGCTGCTTTCTTAAGATTTCCATGAAAAGTCCTAGGATAGTTTCTCATTGAACTAGCTATAGCCACTTGCCTATTTTACTGAACACTCACATTGGTTAGGACAAAGATAACCTGACTGACCAGGCGTAGGTCACATACCCACTCTTGGTGGTGGGGTATGGGATAGAATCAGCGTCCTCTAAAATATGAACTAAGAGAAATTAGTCCATCAAAAAGGTGATGGGCATAGAAGGGTACATAGTCTACTATAACCCTTGTCATACTATATTATTATAGTGTGTTTGTCTGCTCACTGATTTGTGAGACTTTTCAAGATATAGATTATGTTTTCAACTATGTAACCCAATTACAAAGTATACTCATATCAGTGTTCTTGTGAGAACTTCATGAAATAATGTATTTATAGCACCTATAATACTATCCAACCATAAAGAAAGAATAAAATCTTGCCATTTACAACAAAATGGATGGACTTTGAGGAGATTATGCTCAGTGAAATAAATCAGACAGAAAAAGACAAATACCATATGATCTCACTTATATGTGGAATCTAAAAACACAAAATAAAAAACAAAAGCAGACAAAACAAGAACCAAGTCCATAGATACAAAGAATGGACTGGTGGATGCCTTAGGCAGGAGGAGGTGGGAGAAATGAATGAAGGGTGTCAAAAGGTACAAACTTCCAGATATAAAATAAATAAGTTATGGGGACATAATATGTAGCATGGTGACTGTAGTTAATAATACTATATTTTATATATAAAAGTTGTTAAGAGAATAAATCTTAAAAGTCCTCATCATAAGAAACAGTATTTTTGTAATGGTATGGTTATGATGTTAAGACACCATGGTGATCATTTTGCACAAAAACACTGAATCTTTATATTGGACACTTGAAACTAATATAGTGTTATATGTCAATTATATCTCAATAAAAAAGCATTTATCACATAGATATACAAAACAATAAATATTAGCTATCACTACTGGTATTATTGTTTCACATACAGAGTGAAACATGAAATAAGCTTTATCTGTATAGTCAATGTACAGAAAAGGCCCATATGCAAGATTGTCATAAGAGAAAATATTTTCACTTTCAAGTAACAGAAAGTCCACCTAAAAGTGAATTAAACTTAAGAGCACTTTTTATCTTACATAGCAAGGCGTCTAGAAGCCACATGGCTATAAGGAGATGGTTAAATCTGTGGCTAAAATAAGTAATCAGGGATCCAGAGTACTGCCATCTTTTGGTTTTGTCATGCTCAGAGGCTGGGCTAGTTCATCATCATAAGAGATTAATTAAGCTCCCAGCAACACATCCTCACATACCAGTGGCCTAGAGGTGGAAAAAGGAATATCTTTTTCCATGGATCTCTTTTTATGAACAAAGAGTTTTCTTAGGATCCTTCCTTTCCCAAGCCAATTACTACTACATATCGTTGGTCAGAACTGGTCAGTGAGACCACTTCAATTCTTACGGACCAAGCAAGATCCTTTCAAAAGGAGGACGGTATGCTTTCTAACTTTTGGGACCCTGTCAGTGATGTCTGTGCATTTTGCAGTTATTTCCAAAGTAATATGTGCTCATTGTTGCAATTCAATACATCTGCGTGTTCACAGTAAAATTACTATTCACCCCTTTTGGCTCCTAATTTTATCCTGTGGTATACACACAGTGAACAGTTGGTATGTTTCTTATTTGTTCATACAAAAATAGGATCATGTTGGTGAGTTGGCTCCCCAAAATTGAGACATGCTATATATATTCTAGAACATTTTCTTTCTAATAGGTGCATATTCCTTCCATAGTATACTGTGCCAGTTATCAGTTCATTGCCTTTCAGGTCCAAGACCACTCTTCTTTGCCCTGTTTTATGATCCTGGATGCTATAAACATTTCTCCTTTGGGGCACCTGGGTGGCTCAGTCAGTGGAGCATCTGACTTCGGCTCAGGTCATTGTCTAGTGGTTCATGAATTTGAGCCCCACATCAGGCTCGCTGCTATCAGCCTGTCAGTGCACAGCCCACTTCAGGTCCTCTGTACCCCTCAACCCCATCCCTGCCTCTCTCCTGCTTGTGCTCTTCAAAAAAAATATATATAAATATATATTTTTTTAATAAATAAATAAACACTTTTCCTTTAACACCTGGCTCAATTTTAGGCTCTGTCAATAGAGGGTGCTGGAGAGACACCTCAAAGCCAGAGTTGGAAGAAGGAATTTTTCTTCCTGCTTCCTGAGTGCTGTTTTTGGCATGGCAGCCAGTTAATGGACCTGGAAAAGGCCTAGTAGTGCTCATATCAGCACTGGGAGCTGCACATATCAGCATGGATGCTCCGTTAAGGTTTTCTGCCACCCTGAAGTTTTGGTCTAGGGACCAGTTGTAGTTCCCTCCGCAAGTTTCTTGCCATCAGCATGCTGCATGTTCCTGTGGCAGCCTCACCCTCTCTAGAGGTCTGAATCTCAGTCATGGGCAGAGGGAGGAGAGCTCTTTTTTTTTTTTTTTTTTTCAACGTTTATTTATTTTTGGGACAGAGAAAGACAGAGCATGAACAGGGGAGGGGCAGAGAGAGAGAGAGAGAGACACAGAAACAGGCTCCAGGCTCTGAGCCATCAGCCCAGAGCCTGACGCGGGGCTCGAACTCACAGACCGCGAGATCGTGACCTGGCTGAAGTCGGACGCTTAACCGACTGAGCCACCCAGGCGCCCCGAGGAGAGCTCTTTTAGATTCTTCTTTCCTTCTTCCCTCTTCTTCAGCCCAAAGAACAATAAATGTTTCATGCATCTGCTACTTCTCTACTTCTTATAGTTTTCTCTCCTTCTTCTAGTAGTTAACCACCTTTAACTGGTTAACCATTTTTCTCTGTTCAAATTACTGTTGTACTTTTTCTCTTCTCACTGGATTGTGACTGGTATGGATGAATATACTATAATTTAATTTAATCATACCCAGTGTATTCAGTAGTTATGGTTTTGTTTGTATGTCCTGCTCTCCATTTATTATTTAATAAGTATTCATTGAGAACTTACTGTGTACCACATATTAATTTAAACACTAGGAATATTGTGGTAAGCAAGACTAATAAAGTCCTTACTTCATGGAGTTTACAGTCCAGAGCAAAGACTGAGATAATAAAAATAAATATAATATTCAAGATAGTGATAAATGCTGTGAAGAAATATGAATGTTTAAGAGATTAGAGAGTAAAAATAAATCAAGGGATAGGGAACAATTGGGGTAAGCAAGATCAAGAAGGCCTTCACTGAGGAGGTGGCATTTGAACAGAGATCCAAATGATGGGAAAGAGTTGACAACAAACATCCATTGTGGCTGGATCATAGTGTCAAAGGAGTAGAGTGATATGTGGTGAGAAGTCAGCATATGATGCAAGGATACGTAGGTAATTGAAAGTTTGGATATCATTGTGAGGGTGATGGGAAGCCATTGGAATGTCTTTTTTAAAATTTATTTAAACACTTTTTTTTTTAATGACACAGAGTGGGGGGGGGCAGAGGGAGGGAGAAAGAGAGAGAGAGGAAAAGAGAGTGAGAGAAAGAGAGAGAGGAAGAGAGTGAGAGAAAGAGAGAGAGAGGAAGAGAGAGAGTGAGAGAAAGAGACAGTGAAAGAGAGAGGGGGAGAGAGAGAATCTTAAGCAGGCTCCACGCCCAGCTTGGAGCCCAACGTGGTACTCACTCTCATGACTGAGATCATGATCTGAGCTGAAATCAAGAGTCGGTTGCTTAACTGACTGAGGTAACCAGCCCCCACCCCTCCACTGGAATGTCTTAAACAGAGAAGTAAAACAACCTACTTTACGTCTTCAAAAGGCCACTTTGGCTGTTGTATACAAAATAAATTCTTCAAATTACTATGTTGTATGCTTGAAATGAATATAACATCATGTGTCAACTATACCTCTAAAAAACAAAAAAATAAAAAAAAAAAGCATAAACTCTCTGGAGTCAAGAGTACAGACAGGTTATGCAAAGTTGGAGGCTATTACAATCATTCACAGAGAGATATTGTTGACTTGGACCAAGATGTTAGCAATGGATGCTGTGAACAGCGAAAGAGAATGAATGTAAGATAGAGCCTGTAGATGTTGCAGATTGATTATATGTAGAGAATGAGAAGTGAGGAATCAGAGATAACTCCTAGGTTGGGGCCTAAGCAAATAGTTAGCTTATTTGGGCCCTCCATTAGCAATTCTCAAACTTTTTGGTCGCAGGACAATTTTCTATTTTTAAAAATTATTGGGTAATTTAAAAAATGCTTTTGTTTATGTGGGATACTTATATACATATGTGTATATGAAAAAAATTTACTTTTTACTACATTAAAATAAAAACAAATATTTAAAATATTTCTTACTAATTCATTTAAAATAGAAATAAGTCCATGACATATTGACATAAATAACATACTTTATCAAAAATACCACATTTGGGGGTACCTTGGGTGGCTTACTCAGTTAAGCGTCCAACTTTGGCTCAGGTCATGATCTCGTGATTTGTGAGTTCGAGCCCTGCATCAGGCTGTGCACTGGCAGTGTGGAGCTTGCCTGGGGTTCTCTCTCCATCTCCCTCTTTCTCTGCACTCACTCTCTAAAAATAAATAAATAAACTTTAAAAAATAATACCACATTTTTATGAAAAATATTCTCCACAAAACTGTTTGGTGAGAAGAGAGGCATTATTTTCTATTTTTCAAATCTCATTAAGGTCTGGCTTAATAAATGACAGTCATATTCTTAAATCACCTTCTTCATTCAATTTATTGTGATATATTGTTTGGTTGTGGTACATGAAGAAAACTGTGTCTCACAGTTTCTCACAGTGTCTCACAGTTAGATATGCAGTTAGGAAGGGGAGAGTTATTTTAATACCCTTTTCAGATAATTGCAGATATTATTCTTTGATGTTACACTAAAACTTGATAAACGGTAGCTTCTGAAAGGTGAGCTGCAATGCTCCATATCAATGAACTTTTCTTAGTGTTATATTAAAATCCATTGGTTTGCCTTGAGCTTTTTAAAAAAAATATTTATTTATTTTTGAGAAACAGAGAGACAGAGCGTGAGTGAGGGAGAAGGAGTGAGAAAGGAAGACAGAATCTGAAGCAGGCTCTGGGCTCTAAGCTGTCAGCACAGAGCCTGACACAGGGCTCTGAACTCACAAACCATGAGATCTTGACCTGAGCGGAAGTCAAAGGCCTAAATGACTGAGCCACCCAGGCGCCCCTTGTCTTGCAGTTTTAATGAATCTTTTATCTATACATGATTTTAATCACATGTATGTCCAGGGTTCCCCAGACCACACTTTGAGAACAACTAAATCACAGAACATTATTCATTAACTTAACAAATATATATTAGGTTGTTACCCTATGTCAACACTGTTCTATGAGGTAGAAATACAAAGAAATGATTGAACATGACCCCCCTTGCTTTCTTAGAACTCACAGTTTTGAGCATATTACCCTGGAGGGCTCTTGGCCCTTTAAAGATACCACCTAGGAGACAGTTCCCTTCTCAAACAAAAATATTTTGTATGCCAAAAAGTTAAAACCCCAAACCATACTAGGGAGTTCTTACTCTCTGAAGAAAAAGACAAATGGCACGTTCTCAGGTATGCAAGTAAATGTAAGGCAATAAAACATGTTTATACACATACTTCCTGTATTGCTTTATCACTTCCAGCATCATGATAAACCGCCCATATAGATTACTAACTCTGACCTCTTCACACATTACAGTCAGATGCCAACATCTTTCTTTCAAAAAATTCCAGTATCCCCTGTATCATCTCCAACCTTCTTTATTCTTCCAAGAATATTCATAATAAACTATTGCTTCATGAAGTGACCTCACACATCAACTCCTTGAACTCTGTATACATTAACAAAGCCAGAATGATGTGAGATTAGGGGAAATCCCATATACTATCTGTGGCTGAGCATTTCCTTAATCTTGCCAACTTTTTTTTTTTTTTTTTTACCTTCATCAACACTATGATATAATTATAATGTTCAACTATCATTTAGCTTCCTGATCTGGATATGAAGATGGATAGCTTAATCAGAACAATGGAGGGGCGCCTGGGTGGCGCAGTCGGTTAAGCGTCCGACTTCAGCCAGGTCACAATCTCGCGGTCTGTGAGTTTGAGCCCCGCGTCAGGCTCTGGGCTGATGGCTCAGAGCCTGGAGCCTGTTTCCGATTCTGTGTCTCCCTCTCTCTCTGCCCCTCCCCTGTTCATGCTGTCTCTCTCTGTCCCAAAAATAAATAAACGTTGAAAAAAAAAAAAAAACAATGGAAAAGTTGGTTTCAGGCTATAGTCCTTAAAATTTAGTTATGAGGGGTACCTGGGTGGCTCAGTCAGTTAAGCCTCTGACTTCGGCTCAGGTCATGATCTAATGGTTTGTGAGTTTGAGCCCCAGGTCGAGCTGTGCTGACAGCTCAGAGCGTGAAACTTGCTTCAGATTCTTTGTCTCCTTCTCTCTCTGCCCCTCTCCCCCCCACTCACACTCTGTCTCTCTCTCAAAAATAAATAAACATTATTTATTTATCTCTCTCTAGAGATAATAAACATTATTTATCTCTCTCTAGAAGAGAGTGGGAATTTTCTTTGTGTTCACATTTACAAGTACTACATTTTCCACTTTACTTTTTAATTTTTATGTATTACATTTTATTTATTGTTTCAGTAATCTCTACACCCAATGTGGGGCTTGAACCCATGACACTGAGATCAAGAGTTCCACACTCTTCTGACTGAGCTCTACATTTTTTACTTTAATTAAAGCAAATGCTATATAAACATTTGTCAGGCTGGAAATAGGGAAGTTTAAATATGAGGAAATCGAGCGTCATAATTTTAACTGAAAAGTTCAGAGCTAAAAACTTATCTGCCAAGAAATCACACTAAAGATGGAAATGACAATTAAAATTGCTCATCTAGTTGAAGGATAATCATTAATAAACCACTGAAAAAATAATTTCAGTCCTTCATTTTAAAATGAAAGAACAGCTCCAGCTGTTAAAGGACTAAATATGATAGTAAATATGAAGCACCCAGGGCAGTTCCAGAACCTACTGTTATGCCCAGAATTTGTGATCCCCAAAGGCCACCAGGGAGCGGAGTTCGATGCAAAAGCAAAGAGCCTTTATTCGAGCTAGCTCGATCTCAATCCCCTACCTGCACTGACGCAGCAGTGAGATGCCGGAGAGAGAGGGAGGGTTTCAAAAGCACAAAGGTTTTATAGGGATCTAGGGGCGGTTGGTGGGGTAATGGTCGTGGCCTTAGCCGATTGGGTCAGAGTCCCGTTACGCAGGTCGCCAGGCGTGGTTTGAACGGGAAGTTTGAACTGGAAGTTTGAACGGGAAGTTTGAACTGGAAGTTTGAACGGGTGAGTGGGAAGTTACTCAAGGGGAGGAGGCGTGGTCTGAGGTTTGAGTGGGAATTTCTTTCTGTGGCCATGTTGGGGACATAGTCACTCAAGAAGGAGGATACAGAACAAGAAGCGGACACAGAACAAAATGGAGTCGGCCAGCCTAGGTCTGCTCTTTCACCTACTAGGACTCGACTAATGTTGATTCCTTTCCTTGCTCCCTTTCTGAACCTCTTCCAAGGATTATCCTTGGAATATACTCTTCTTGACTGGCTGAACAAAACAATAAATATCAATCATGCTGTTAATGATTCCAAGTGTTTTCAAAATGTTTTTCTCTATGCATTTCACTTTATCCAGTGAATATTTACTGAGTACGTACTACAAGTCATGTCCTTCCAAGTCCTGGAGATACGGCTCTGAATATAACTGACACAGCATTTGAGTCTCATGGGGAAGATAAGCATCCATCAAATAATTATGGAAATAATTAATTATAATCATCTCTATTTCATACCTTTTGTCCTTAATTCTTCTCATTGAGAAATATACCGTACACTTGGCTTATTTATCCAGCATATTGTTGGTCTTTCCCACTATAATGTGTTTTATTCCTTGCTGAATCCACCAAGATTAATGCTTCACATATAATAGACATTCAATGAAAATGTTGAGAGAAATGCATGAATTATAATTTTAATAATCACTCTGAAAAAGTTAAGGATACTATGTGAGCCTATAACATGGGGGTTAACCTAGTGTTTTATACCAAGGATAAGAGAAAGAGGTCTCACTGTATATAAAAGAGAAATGAAGGGACTGGTCATATAAAAAAATGTAAGGAGGTAATTGATGTCTCTGAGAAGCCATAAGAAACTTAAGTGCTAAAATTGAGGTTAGAATACAGAAGGAAAAGAATCAGACCGATGAATATAGAGAACAAACTGATGGTTACTGAAAGAGCAGACCTAGGACGGCCGACTAGTGAGTATGTCCCTGACATGACCGCAGAAAGAGGTTCCTGCTCAAACCTCAGACCACGCCTCCTCCCCTTGAGTAACTTATGTTTTCTAAGAAAGCAGGCTACTGATTGAGGCATTCTTCCGAAGTCTAAGGTGGGAGGAAGGGGAGTATGAGAGGCGTGGAAAGTGTGAGTAGAAGAGGGAGGGCTTCTCTCAGGTAGGGGCCAGAGGCAGGAGCCCTCAATCCTGTCCAGGCTTAGAATGACGTGGGAGCATTTTACCCCTCCCCAAACCAATTAATCAGAGTCTCTGGGGATGGTGTTTGGTGCTAGGTATTTATATAGCACAGCAAGGCTGACAGCCAATGGTTAATAGGTGACCAGTGAGAAATGTTCTGTATACACTGAGGCCAAACATGTTAGAGATCCTCAGACACAGTGGTTCTTAAACTTCAGGTGCATCAGAATCTCCTGGAAGACTTGTTCAAACACAGATTGCTGAGCCCCACCCCCAGAGTTTCTGATTTAGTACGTCTGTGACCACCAGGCCCAACATTTGCATTTTTAACAAGTTTCAGATGACGCTGATAATTGCTGATCTGGGAACCACACCTTGGCAGCCATTGTTCTATCCTTCCCCAGCCAATCGGCTGAGGCCACAACCCTTCCCCAGCCAATCAGCTAAGGCCATGATCCCTACAAAACCTTTGTGCTTTTGAAACCCCCCTTCCTCTCCTTCCCCCTCCTCCTCCCCCTCCCTCAAAAAAAAAAATAAGTATAAAATCTGGTCAAATTCTTTTGGAGTTTGGCAAATCCAACTATTTTCTTTGTATGTCAATTAAGTTATAAGTAAAAATAAATGGTGCGTATGGCAGAAATACTATCAAAAACACAGTTAAGAATCACGAACTTCATCTCAGCATAACTTTTATTAAATCCCAAACTTACAGAGGTTAAACTATGTTTGTTAGAAACAGGCTGGAGAGGGAAAGCTGTGGCATGTCACAGAACAACTTTCCTTCCAAGCCTTCACAGGTATTACAGAGCAACTGAAATTCACAGTTTAGAAAGAGATAACACAGAAAAAGAACAGCTACCTTTTAAAATGGGCCTATTAGAAGAAAAAGAAAAACACTGCTAAACATTTCTGATTTATATTCTCAGCAAGATTTGATAGGATAGTGTCTGTATGCAGTCCAGAGATGGAAATGAGCTAAAAATGAAGATTAGAAGAAAGTATTTTTCTAAAACATGTTATTTAATATAGAGAAGTTGAATTACTATGTTGAAAACTGAAACAAATGTAATATTGTTTGTCAACTACACTCAAAATATTTTTAAATGTGTGATTTAATACAAGAGGCAGTGAATAATAGATTGCCATGTCAAAAATTAACGTGATAGAGAAATTATTCTCAAGAAATTATCCTACAGTCCAAAAACAAAAGAAATTTCTGAAAAGTATGAGAAGACATAATGAAATGGGAGATCTATAGGATCTTAGGAGTTATCTCATTCAAGGAGCTGGGTTGGATTAGGAGGCCAGACAAAGGTATCACAGATCAAGAATATGCACCTTATGTTTTACTCACAATATGACCTATGGTCATTCCAACACTGTCTGAGTTTATTCAAATGTATTGATTTAGCAATTGTTTCATCTTTGGTTCAAATAAAGTTTCAAAATAAGCTTTAATATTTGCATACCTAATGAGATTCTTTGCCTTCTGATGGATATTCAGTCTTGAGACTAAAAGACAGTATTTCTTTAAATTCATTTTTATCCATTTATCCTGTGATAACTATTGATTTTTCCCATTTCTTTGGTTTGACTGGATATTTTATTTGTTGCCTTTTAAGTAGTATCTTGTTAATGAAAATATCCAGAAGTTCTAAATATTTATTATGTTCACTTAAGTAACAGTAAACACATACCATTTATTGAATGCTTACTATGTGCCAGTCTCCTTTCCAAGTATCCTCTGTGTATTCATTCATTTCAACTTCATAATGATTATGTCAGGTAGGCACTCTACCACTTTAAGAATGAGGAAACCAAGTCACAAAGTTCTAAGTCATTTCTTAGTAAGATTAGGATGTAATTTAAGTCCAACTAACCTAACTGTAAAATTCATATAACCACTAAACTATATACTGTGAAGAAATTCTAGAAAATTTATTTTGGCCAATTAATTATTAAGAATTTTAATTGCCCACAGTGTAGTATCTGTTGAAATTTTTACTAATTGGCTTTTCAGTTGTTTGATTAGTTTGGTAGCACATTGGAAAGTAATCGAATAAATTTGACCAAATTTTCTTCTATTGACGAAGAGCATACTTATTAAGTTTGATTTGAAGCTTGGTAATCTGAAAATAAAGTGACATTCAATATAATTTTATTTAATAAAATTTTCTATGATATTTAATAGATGGTGATGAAAATTATTACAGAATTTGGAGTCATGACATAGATAACTACACTGAATGAAGCCTGTTTCAAACAAAACTTAATATATAAATTTATAACTCTATAATAAATATAACAATGGTTAATTCTAGAATTGAATGTTGAAACTGGATGAGGGCAAATTCAACATCTACATATATTACTTTGCAGTTCTATCTCCTACATGTAGTATAATTTTTTTTTTTTTTATTTTAGAGAGAGAGCATGCAAGTGGGGAAGAGGGAGGGAGGGAGAGAGAGAAAGAGAGAAAGAGAATCTTGAGCAGGCTCCATGCTCAGCATGGAGCCCAATGCAGGGTTCGATCTCATGAACCTGGGATCATGACTTGATCTGAAATCAAGACTTGGATGCTCAACCGACTCAGCCACCCAGGTGCCCCAGATGTAGTAGAATTTAGGTACTCTGTTCTCTCTCTCTCTTTTTCTCTGTCTCTTTCTTCCCTTTTTTCTTTATCCCACCAGTCTGTGGTATGAATATGGTTATGATAAGATTAACTGAATCTCACTTCAACCCAAAGATAAAGAGTTGAGAAGAGCTAGGAAGCTAGAGAAAATGAGATGAAATCAAGTAACTTCAATTAATTTTGAAGGGATAGAATGAAAGCATGTTAGGGAAAGTATCAAGGCATGAAATTGGAATAAGCGAGTACATATCATATTAAGGTTTTTTTTGGTAAGCCAGACATCTATTACAAAGGCAATGGAGAGTTACTTAAAATTTTTGATCAGGGAACTAATACAAACAATACAATAGAAAGAATCCTGGAAGTAGTGTAGTATGAGCCTTGAGCTAGGAGTGGTAGAGAGAGGAGTGGTTATAGATTAATGGTGTCATTGGACTAGAAGAAGCTATAAATAAGGCATTTAGTGATAAGAAGTCAAATTAAGGCAATGATATCAGAAGCAAAAAGTTGGAGCATATTAGGGGAAAATTTTGATATATAAATACAAAATTATTTTTATCAGAATCGATATACAGTATTTCTTTTATTTATTTATTTATTGAGTTTGTTTATTTTGAGAGAGAGAGAAAGCAGGAGAGAGACAGAGGAAGAGGAGAGAATCCCAAGCAGGCTCTGTGCTCCCCTCTGAGCTCCACACAGGGCTTGATCTCACAGTGAGATCATGACTTGAGCTGAAATCCAAGAGTCGGATGCTCAACCAACTAAGCCATCCAGGTGTCCCTTTTCCTTCTCTTTTAAAGAAAAAATTGCTAATGTGCCATACAATCTTTATCCTCTTTATTATATTCCCAGAGTCTTGACTACTCTGTCATTCTCCATGCATTTTTTTTTTCACATTACTGGTTTAATTCTTTCCAAAATGTTAACACACCACTTTAACCACCATGATTTCAGGTAAACTATACTCTATGTATCAGCTGAAGTTCTTTGTTGCTAAGTATGAGAACCATCTCTGAGGAGACAGTGAGGAATGAAGACACTGGGGTTAAAATAAGGAAAGAGGGTCAAAGTCCTATGGATAATTAGCAGGTTTTTAAACCAAGCAATGGAAATGTATTGTAAAGCCAGTGAGAGATCACAAAATCTATAAGGAAACTCAGAAACCAAAGCAAATCTTGGAGGGCTAAAGCTTGGAAATACAGAAAATTCTGGTTTAGAACATTAAGTTATCAGCAGTAGAATGAAAAAAGTCCAACTCTGTCACTTTAAGATCAAATTACAATGTAAGCATCTAACGGGCACAATTTGTGTGAAATGCCTAATTGTTATTAAGGGTTAAATCTAAAAATCTGAGCACCTAGAACACAGCCCAAACAATGAAGTCTCTCCAAATAACTTGCTCAATGTTCAAAAGATTCTCAACCTTTGGTTAGAGACAGTAAAGCTGATTACTGTCTGGTCATATTGTATCCAAGGGGAAAAAGGCTAATTCTCTAAAAGCAAATCTCTTGTTAGAAATAGAACAAGATATTGGGCAGCCAAAGAACAATGAATATTCGCCATATCTAAAAAATGCTAAGAATACAGTAGTTCTCATTATTTTCAGAGTACTCAGGAAATTCTGTAACTAATGCTAAGAAATCCAGTAGCATTATAAAATAAATACATAAAATGCTTTTTAAAATAAATAAAATAAACTGTGGAGATCAAATTATCTGTTAACAATAAAATTGGTATGTTCAGCTACGATTTCTTCCTACCCCCCCCCACCAATTTCTCTATTTCCTTATTTCTTGATTTTTCCCTACTCTTTTGCAAAGTTAACGTGGCTTCTGAGATACTATTTACACACCCTGCTTTTTGTTCCTGGTTGCAGTTATTCATATATTCCTTTCATTCCTTTTTCCTCTTTGGAAAGCAAGGAAAGAGATTATCTTCTAATCTGATGATAATATTTCTCATGTCATTGTTTCTCTATTTCCTTGCTTCACTCTGGAATTCATATCCTCCCCCTGCCTCCCTGGTCTAACCCAGCCCGGGTTTATTAACCTTCAGGGTATGGTGTAATACTAAACATTTCCCCAACTGAGTCATGTAAATAAGGGTAGCCTCTACTATTAAAGTTTAACAATTTGCTATTTTGAAACCTTTGCCCTTTGCTAGGTCCACATAAAATGAGAAGAAATAGAATAGTGTGAAGAGTAAAATTCTCTTTACACAAAAATAAAAATGCATTATATTATGTAAACATATTATTAGTGTGGTGTTGGTATAATAGCCATAGGTTTATCCAAAGCCCTGCAATTACCGATTATTATAATATTATCTCTAACTTGTTGAAAAGCAACATGAGAGGAAATGAGAAAACTCATAATAATATTCATAGTTCAGGATTTCTTCAGAAAAAGCTCCCCGTGAATAATGCTTAGATGCAGATATTACAGGATAAATTTCAGGCTATCACGAAATAGGACAAAGTGAAAGGGACACAGTTCTGGTTCAACGGTGGAAATATCTCCCAAGCAGTGTCCTTGAATGAAGTGGAGAATCTCATACTTCCAATAAATGGGAATGATCAAGCATTTTATCTCTGAGCAGTGAAAAAGTAAAATGTGTAGCAACATTGAAATTCTGACTTAGCTGAGGCACGTTTAATGACTCGTCTTTGCAGTGTAGCAAAGCAATGAAGGGCTACATGAATTCGGCTTAAATTTCTGCTCTGCTATTTATTAACTTCATGGCACTGGGTAAAACTTTCACTTTTTAATCCTCAATCTCTAACACGGATGTAACAATGCATTCTTTTCAGAGCTGTTGAAGTTATTAATCAGACAATATGTGTAAAGCTCTTTAAAAGTCAGTGACACATAACAAATTCTTTAATATGTGAACTGAATATTTGTTTCCAGAATACTAGCCATAGGGACACCTAAGGGACAATGTGATTTAACACTAAAGGCTCTGAAGGACCTGCTAAATGAGAAGATAAAACTTGCAGCAGTGCAACACTGAAATAAAGTACATCAACGTGAGTAATTTTTTTTTATCAGAGTGTAATTTCCTTAGAATTTTCAGAGAATACATCAACTGAGTCTTGATTTGGGTGAAGTGGAAGTGGTAAAGTTCTCTTCTTTTCTTGTCATTTAAGTTGATTCTATGATGATAATTATACACGTAGAGTTTTAAAAGAGAGCAAGTGGAGCATTTCCCCAGATTAAACAAAGAGACCATAAAAATAGGAATGAAATAGTATTTTTCTGCCTCTGTCTCTCAGCCACAAATGCAGGAACTCCAGATTTTCCTAACTCATGCTTCGAAGCATCTGAGTTTGTCACATTCGTGCTTCATAGCTAGCACAGATACCACAAGCTGTTCCTTCCTCTTCTTGGTTTCTGTTGTCTCTGGTTGCTTATATTCTCTCCTGCATCTTCTCTTTTCCGGTATTGCGCCTGGTCCGTAACTCAACCTGCTCCAAAAGCAGCCACAAGGGAACATTTCCCTTATTCCACAGCTTTGCTACACTCTTTTACACAGGATACAAAGACTGTTTCCTTGTCCCCTCAAGTTCTTAAACATATCTCTTATTTTTATTATCTCTTCTTTTAGGGCTCTCACACAGGTTTCTGGGGGCGGGGGTTAAATAAAAGGACAAGCTCGGCGACACATCCCCAGCTCTACTCAGAATTACCTTGCCATTGGAACACTGACCCTCTGACTTGGGACTGACTCATTCTTCTTTTAGAATGAATTCTGTTCCTGATGGTCTAACAGTCACTTATGTAAATAGACTCCTTTGGGTATTTCCAGCCCCGTCTTACTGACAAGCCAATATGGGATTTTTGGAAATCCTATGGAGAAGCCAGGAGATAGGCTCCACAAACTAAGATTTTTTGCTTCAAAGAAATGGGAAATTTATCTATAGAATGCTCTAATGCTGGCATTGCATGTCTATTGTGTCTTTCCCAACCACTGTGAATTTCAGTTTTCATTTGGCTTGACTTCACTGTTGTATATTTGACCCCACCTCATTGAAATGTTGTTTTCCCTTATCTCTGTCAAAGTCATTCTCTCTTGATTTTCTTTCTGCTTTCTTTCTCAGTTGAGGGTGATAATTTCCATGTCTCTACTTCTTGTCCTGATCATTTTTATAACAAGGATAATATTTATTACTATACATCTGGCTGCCTATTGTATACGTAAACCTTTTTGACCCATGTTGGGTCAAGTGGCCACCTACAATCTATGGCCTAACAACTATGGCCAGGAAGCAAGATCTTACTGTAGAAAGAGCACAACTCCCATGCTGTAATGGAGAAGAGAGGGGCAATTCTAAAAAAGAGAGAGAGACAAAGAGAGAGAGAGGGAGAGACACAGACAGACAGAGGGAAAGAGAGAGAGAGAGAATGAAAAATTGCTAGGCTTGCAGGGGAGAGGGGAAAATAGGTGATGGGCATTTAGGAGGGCATTTGTTGGGATGAGCACTGGGTGTTGTATGTAAGCCAATTTGACAATAAGTTATATTTATAAAAAATAAACCATTTTGAAGAAAAAAAAAGAAAAATTGCTAGAAAGAGGAGGGCTAGTTTCTAATCAGCCATTCAAATAAGTGTCCCATTCACCAAGTTAAAACCAAAACCTAGAGCTATAAATAATTAGCAAGACATGCTGCTTTATATTTTATCTCTTCCTTTCCCTAATTATAATTTAGTTGAAATGACTTATTGGCATGATTAGCAACATAAAATAGACAATAATCAAAGAGAGAATATCTTAAAAGTTAGCCAATCAGTACCTGAATAAGCAAAAGTTGATAGTACAGCAGGATTTACTAAGTGGTATGCATTGAAGCATTAGTCCCATGAAATGTCCTGGGACAAAACTGTTCCATGGTCGTTCACATTTCTAAAAATCAGTTTACTACAGCCCTCTCCTGGAGAGTCACAATACATATTTATGTTCCAAGGGCTTTAGAGAAATATTTCTCTATAAATACCAGGAAATTGTTCACATTCTAAACTGATTCATTTCTAATGATATTTGAACTCACTGTTTTTCCAGCTACCATTTTATGTTATCTTTATAATTATTTCTATTGAGGCACAAGTCCTTTTATGCTCTTCAATCTCTGGATATTCCTCAAATTTAGGGTAAGAGGCTTGGGTTCCCTAGGCAATTTCCAACAGGCTTGGGAAGTTTAATGTGTTTACTCTGGGCCAAGGTCAGTGTCATCATGTTTAATCAACTTGTTGCCAGACTCTTTAATAAATCCTACCTTATTTAAAGTTCTGGGTACTTTCCTATCTTTGTCTTATTTCTGGGGCAACTAGGGATTTTGGAGAAGTGTGATGTAACTTAACAAAAGAATATTAAACTAGTTTTCAGGCTTAAGGGTTAAAAATGTATCTTGGTAGATTTATTTATAAGAATGTCAAGTTCACTTCTGTTTTGGACAAAGATTTTATTGTCCAAACTTTGAAACTTTATTAAATCTTTATTATGTTGATTTCTGCTAAAGAACAAAAAGAAATTCATGGTATAAATTATTTTTTATAGGGCAAGGCAGGGGCAACAGAATCATCTGCTACATCTTGACTCCCAATTCTGATGGGAATTTCCAATATTGACACCCTAAAAAGGTATTGTTGTTGTTTTTAACTTTTTGAATAGTTAACATGGAAGGTGATCTCTGTTAAAGAGTTAGGCATACAGGTATTTCAACATATATTAAGTCATCATGTTATAAAGCATGTTGACACAAAACCTGCAGTGTCATAGGAAACTAAGAATTAATGTATTTTGCATAAAAAGGAAAATGGAAGTTAGCCAAGACAATTGCAGACAGCTGCAATACAATTTTATAGTCAGGTTGGGTAGCTTCTCCTTTACTGGTATTTGGGTCTGAAATGTTACTTGTGAGTCACCGAGCATAGAGAAGGATCTTAGTGACCCGGAGAATACTCCTTGTCAGGTGTTTTCTACTGTGTCAATAAAATGGAGTCATGGGGCCATCCCACAATGTAATTATGCAATTGTGAGAAATTTAAAGAGAAATGTTTGAAGATTAAAGATTGGAAAATACCAAATGCTTCCATTGTGATGGAAAAAACCCATGTAGCTGAAAAATAAAGGATATATCCAAACAGGAGCCATAAATAGGTCATCAGCATAGGTGTAAATCATGTCCATGTAGATATTGTAAGACAAAGAAACACATGTAGAATGCAGGGAGGAAGTATTTCTAAATATGAATATAGTTTCAATCAATAAAGAAAAAAATTATTGCTATAATCTATCCATGTGGCTCTGTAATAAAAGAGTATAAAATTAATTGCAAAAATTTGTTATAATAGTTATTAGGGTTCCTATGGAATCCGGTTACTTTCTAATACCTTTGGAAATATGCTTTAATGGTTAGATTTTATCCGTCTCCTATATTTATTTTATGAGAACTTTGATCCAGTTTTATTCTTTTTGAAACTGAAAATTCTTTGGCTAAACTTCAGGAACTATTTAAACTTCATCTGTATCTGAATCTAACAACTTTTTATATTCAAATTCTTTATAATCTGGGTGTTAGAGGGTAGGGGAATGAATGGGAAAACAATTTATCTTTATTTATATATTCAAATATATATAAACAAATATTCTTGCCACTATGGAAAAAGAGATGAACAAGAGAGACAAATTCCCTTTTCTCACAGAGCTCACTTTCCATTGAGGAGACCAAGCAGCTAAATGTGTAAACCAGTACCAAATTTAAGCAAAATACTAATAGCTAAGAAAGAAACAAATAAGATATGTATTACAGGCAATCTCTGTAAGAGGTGATGTTTGAATATCGGCACAGCTCCAGCTATGTGAAAAAACCTGCATAAAAGGGTAGTGTTTATCGGGAACAGCAAATCCTAAGACCTCAAGAAGCAAAATAATTTGAGCCCATTTTAGGATCAGAAGAGAGTCTAGGGTAACTAGTACCAGGAGCGAAAAGGAGAGGGGTGTGAAATGAGTCTTCGAGGAAGGCAGAGACAGGTTATTGTAAGGAACTTGCATTTTATTGCAAATGCAGTGGCAAACCATTGAACTTCCTGGTTAGACTTCAGTGGTTAAGGAAACTAAATCATAAGTACTTTAAGATGTCAGATAACACTTATAAAGGTTATGAATTATTTTGTGGAAGATTTTTCTATGACAAAATCTAACATTGATCTTCCATACTCTATGCCATTGCTAAAAATATGAGGGGATCTTGGTTATGAAGTTAAGTATCGTTATTATTTTAAAGGATATCATTTGGAAAGTTAATAGTAACTTTTGAAATGATGAATTTTATAGATCATGAATAAAGAGCAGTCTATGTGGGGGAAGTAGTTGTGGGGTAAGGATGTGAAAAGGTTTAAGAAGTTAATTCACTTTTATTGTGTTGAGATGAACTGAGGAAGACTTTCTGAAATAGAGGTTAATAATATTCATTTTTTTATATGCTTTAAAGTGCATTAGTTGCTAATTTAATAAATTTGGCAACTATAGAAAGGTACAAAGAAGAAAATAGTAACCAATAATAACATTACTTGTCAGTCTTTCTTAATCATTGTAGTATGTATTTGACAAGATTGAAATTTTATAGGATATTAAATTTACAACCTAATTATTATTTTTATTATTATTTTAAGTTTATTTATTTATTTTGAGAGAGAGTGAGCATAAGCGGGGTAGAGGCATAAAGAGGGGAGAGAGAGAATATCCCAAGCAGGGTCCACACTGCCAGCACAGAGCCCAACACAGGCTCAAACTCACAAATCATGAGATCATGACCTGAGCCAAAATCAAGAGTCAGATATTTAACCAAATGAGTCGCCCAGCCACCTTCAACCTAATTATTTTCATTTAACATTATATTTTTCATGTCAATGAACATTAGTTGACAACACCATGTTAATATGTACATAATAATTATTCTTTGGTAATACAATGTTTCACTTACTCATTTATCTGTCTTGATTTATGTTTTCTTCTTTAACCTAGAAGGGGTTTATGAGAAATTGTTTCTCATAGCAATTTTTTAATTTTAAAATGTGTCTGACTATATTATTTTTTTAACGTTTATTTATTTATTTTTGACAAAGAGAGAGAGACATCAGGAGAGGGACAGAGAGAGAATCCCAAGAAGGCTCCACTCTGTCAGCATGGAGCCTGATGTGGGGCTCAAACTTGAAGACCGGCAGATCATGACCTGAGCCAAAATCAAGAGTTGAGTGCTTAACAGATTGAGCCACCCAGGCTCCCCTAAAATTTATCCCAGTGTATTAGAAGACACAGGACCAAGGGCTCCTAGATAGCTCAGTTGGTTTAGCAGCTCACTCTTGGTTTCAGCTCAGGTCATGATCTCACAGTTGTGGAACTGAGCCCCGCATCGGGCTCTACTCTGAGAGTGGAGCCTGCTTGAGATTCCCTCTCTCCCTCTCTCTCACTGACCCTCCCTCACTCATGCATGCAAAATAAATACATAAACTTAAAATAAATAAATAAAAGAAAACAAAGGGCCAAATCCTTGTTGGTGGAATACATTTCTTTTAGTAAGCATCACAGTGACTAACAACACAACCTTAACAGTGACAACAAAAATTACTAATGACCCAAATATTGGAACGTATTTTATATGTGTGTGTCAGAAAAATATTTTTTCTGAGGTGTTCTCCCTCCTTACTTCATATCTAGTGTGGCTTTAGAGGTTATATATTTAGTGTGGAATGAGGTGGGTGACGTACATTCACTGATTCTGAATTCAGAGTATAATTCCCAACCACCAAGAGGATTCCTATATTTCTGCTTTCCAAGGCTTGGTCCTGTGAGCCCTAATCTAATGGGACACATTTTAAAATAAAGAACTGTCCTTAGTAAGAAGATCTTTCTGGAGGCCAAGATTAATGCTACAGTTTTTATTAGAGATACCTGGCTTCAGTGTAAGGGTCAAATGCCATTTATATATTTAAAAATATTATTTATCATGTACTGTTTGTCAAGAAAGGTAATCTCTGCCCTGGTGGAGCCTTTGTTCTAGCAAAGAGGCAGGAATCAACCAAGTAATCAAATAGTTACCAGGTGTCTTAGAAAAGACATGCGATACTATGAGAAAGCCTAACAAGGAAACTGTCTTAGCCTGAGGAGGGTCAGCTAAGTGTTCCTTAAGGAAGTGGCATCTGAGCTGGGATCTTGAAGAGAAACAGAGGTTAACTGGGTACAGAAGAGAACCTTCCAGATAGGAGGAAAAATAATTAAAGGCTCATTGCTTAAATAATAACTGTTATGAATCCTGGGAGGAAAGTGTTTTAACTAGCTCAAATTGCTACTTAAGCTTTCACTAGAGTCTAGTCAGTTTATTAGTCATATTTTATGCATTTACATTAAATGGCGATCTAATCTACTAGGCAACCAAAACTGACTCCAAACGGTGACATATAAATATTAAAAGAGAATAAGAATCAGCACTGGTTTTTTAGTGTTTCTTGCTTAAAGCATTTGAACCAGAGACGCATTTAAAAGAATAAAGACCCATGCTTTGTACAATATTACATGTCTAGGGTATATAACAATAATTATGGGGAATTGGGAAGTACAAATACAGAATCACTGCTTTTAAGACAGTTTTTAGCTACAAAGATAGGTTTTTTTAAGCTTTTTGCTCACAGTTTATCGCATCAGTTAGAAGACAAAATGACGTGTCTTTCTCATGGATAAGTAACATCTAGAAATATGCTTACAGTCATCATCAACATGAAAAACTCCCCCTTTTTTATTTTAGAGAGAGAGAGCGAGAGAGAGAGAACACAAGCAAGGGAAAAGGGCAGAGGGAGAGAGAGAGACTCTTAAGCAGGCTCCTCATTCAACACAGAACCTGATGCAGGGCTCATCCTAAGACCCTAGGATCATGACCTGAGATGAAATCAAGAGTCGGACACTCAACCAACTGAGCCACCCAGGTGCCCCATGAGAAGTTCTTTAATATGCATTTTAACCAAAATATCCTTAAATGCCAATTAATAGAAGCAGCAGTTGGATTAATAGTAATAGGAGTGTTAGTTGTAATAGTTACTATTTATTCTGAGTTTACTATGAATTTCTCAGGCTAGTGTTTCATTGCTAATGCTTACAATTACTGACCAAGACAGACACTATGATCTCTGCTTTTCAGAAAATACCATTCAAATTCAGACATGTTGAGTGAGCCACTCAAGATCACACAGAAAGCAGTGGAGTGAAAACTCAGCCCTGGTCTCTCTGGATCTCTATTCCAGACCAGTGCTGCTTGGACCCAGGGAACTTACCTAGTTCTGGTTGTGACGAAATCATTTCTCTCTAGATAGCTCTCCAACTGCTTTCATAGCTATAAAATAGTAATGCCCTATTTGCATCCCTTGTATTTCAGATTAGATTAAAGCAGAAAATTCACTCCAAAAATTATGCAAATTTTCTTCCAAAGTTCTAGACTGGTGTTGAAGAACATGTTTATTAATTAATGTCTAAAGAACATTAATGTCTCTTTCTCTCTCTCAAAATAAATAAATGAGCATTCTAAAAAAAATGTTTCTTGAAAGACAAACTGTTGTACAGAAAGTGGTGTTATTATGTAAAAATAAATAACAATATTTACAAGAAACCCAGTATGGTACTGCTTTTGATCATCATTTCCTTAGTTTTTGAAATATTAACCTGGTTCTAATAATCTCCAGATAATGAGGAATGCTTTCTAAATGGAAACAACAGTTAAAATAGATATTAGATTCTATTTTCAATGGGGTAAGTCATTGAGCTAGAAAGAAGGGAATTAGAAATGGGATGCAACAGAAGTTTATTATAATATAATACAAGGATTTATTAGCAACAAGGGTCATACCCAATTCAAAATAACATACAAGTTCTATAGAAAAATATAATGTAATATCCTTTCAGCTGGATAGGGGCAGAACCAATAATTAAATCCATGTATCTAATCCAGGTTTGCTGTTTTTATCCATGACTTTAGTATATTCTAGACTGACATATCAATTTTATTGGAAATAGATGAACCAAAGCTCTCACACATACAAACTTAACAATATCTGAGAATTTAGTCTGGGTAAGGGAAATAGGTAAAAAATACAATAATATTTAAGGAAAGATGGAAAAAACAAGCACTAACAAAAACCTGTTCTCCTCTAGGTAAAATGGACTATAAACAAAAAACATTATAAGAAGATACAGTTACAATTATAATAATTAGGAAGTTTTACTTTCTCACTTCAAAAACACTAATGAAAGAAGCACTGAAGGAAAAATTGTTATCTTTTTTCATTTCTACAACAAACAGTATGAAAATGAGACAAATAAAGCTACAATAATCATGACAGTGTGGCACTGGCAAAATAATACCCAAATACATCAACAGAACAGAATAGAAAGCCCAGAGTGGATCCACATAGATAAAGTCAACTGATCTTTGAAAAAGGAGCAAAGGCAATACAATGGAACAAGGATAGATTCTTCAACACATGGTGGTCATCCACATTAAAAAAAAAAAAAAAATAAAGCAAATCTACATACAGACCTTATACCCTTCACAAAAATTAACTCAAAATGGATTATATCTAACTGTAAAACACAAAACTATAAAATTCCTGGAAGATAACAGGAAAAAAACCTATGAACTTGGGTGTGGTGATGCCTTGCCAGATACAACACCAAAGACATAATCCAGAAAAGAAATATTTGAATAATGAAGCTGGACTTCATTAAAATTAAAAACTTCTGCTCTGCAACTGACAATATGAAAAGAATTAGAAGATAAGCCACAGATTAGGAGAAAGTATTTGCAAAACACATCTAATAAAGAACTCTTACCAAAATATGAAAAGATCTTTTAAAACTCAACAATAAGAAAACAAATAGCCCAATTAAAAAATGGGCCAAAGACTTGAACAGAAACCTCACCAAAACAGATATATAAATACAATGTGTACAATTTGTGTGTGTGTGTGTGTGTGTGTGTGTGTGTGTGTAGGGATTTAGAAATGAGATGCAACAGAAGTTTATTATAATATAATACAAGGATTTATTAGCACATGAAAAAATATATAAGCATATGAAAAGATGGTCCACATCACAGGTCATCAGAAAAACACAAATTAAAACAATGAGATAGCAGTACGTACCTATTAGAATGGCCAAAATCTAGAACATTATATCAATAGCAAATGCTAGTGAAGATGTGAACCAACAGGAATTCTCATACATTGCCGATGGGAATGCAAAATGGTACAGACACTAAAAAAGTGTTTTAATTTTTTTTAGAGCTTACTTATTTTTGAGAGAAAGAGAGGGAAAGAGACAGAGCACAAGTGGGGGAGGAGCAGAGAGAGACACACAGAATTTGAAGCGGGCTCCAGGCTCCAAGCTGTCAGCACAGAATCCAATGCGGGGCTCGAACTCATGAACTGTGAGATGATGACCTGAGCCAAACTCAAACACCTAACCAACTGAGCCCCAGTACAGCTGTTTTTGAAGGCAGTTTAGCAGTTTCTTTCAAAACCAAACCATACTTTTGCTGTGTGATCCAGCAAGCATGCTCCTTGGAATTCACCCACAGGAACTGAACTTATGTCCACACCAAAGCCTGCACGTGTACATTTATAGCAACTTTATTCATTATTGCCAACATTAGGAAGCAATTAAGATGTCCTTCAGTAGGTGAATGCTTAAATCAACTGTGGTACATCCAGACAATGGAAGATTATTCAGCATTAAAAAAATGAGTTATCAAGCCATGGAAAGTCACGAAGGAAACTTAAATGCATATTAGTAAGTGAAGGAAGCCAATCTGACAAGGTTACATACTGCATAATTCCAACTATGTGATATTATGAAAAAGACAAAACTATGAACACAGTAAAAAGATCAATGGTTGCCAGGGGTGGCAGTAGGGCAATGTATGGCAGGGAGAGATGAATAGGCAGAGCACAGAGGATTTTTAGGGTAGTGAAAATAGCCTGTATGATATAATGACAGATATATGTTATTATATACTTTGTCCAAACCCATAGAATATACAACACAAACAGTGAATCCTAAGGTAAACTATAGACATTGAGCAATTATGATGTGTCAATGTAGGCCCATCCTTGATTAAAAAAAAAAAAACAAAAAAACAAAACAGGTACCATTGTGGTGAATGATGTTGATAATGGAAGGCTAGACCTGTGTGTGTGCAAGAGATACATGGGAAATCTCTACTTTCCTCTCAATTTTGTTGTAAACTTAAAACAGTTCTAAAAAAATGTTTTAAAAAGAAAACAGGTTTTCAATTGGAAAAGACCCAAATGCCAGGCAAGGTGAATTTAGAAAAACCCATACCTAAAACTGATCAGACCAGCACTCCTTGATTTTCCTCTCTAAACCTGTAAACCCTTCTGCCTCTGTGCCCTCTTTTCCTTCTTCTCATCCTGTTATGAAGGAGAATGCAACCATCCCCATCTCAAAAACTTATCTCTCACTATACCCTGGTCTGAGAATTCACAACTGCTTATGGTCTTTGCTCCTTCAGTTAGCCCCTTTCCCTCCAGCTGTATCATTTCCATCAAAGGCAATTATGTTTTAGAATTCCTACCCTAAAGCAACAATAAAATCTTCCTGGTATTTACATTCTGCCTTAAATTCTATCTCAGTTCTCAGCTCTATTTCAGAATTTTCCTTTGTGGTAATTTTTTTTTTTAAAAAAGAGATATCTTTCTCAATCTTTCCAGAATTTTTTTAAAAGGAATTGTATACTTATATTGTATCCAGTTCCTTTCTTCTCACTCACTTCTCAGACCATTTATGTCTAGAATTCACCTCCAGAAGTCCCTTGGCACTGCTTTTGTTAAGGGTTAAGAGGCCAGATACTGCTAAAATGAATGAATTTGGTGTTTACCTTACTTAGCCTCTCATCAGAGCTTGACACAGCTGATCATTTCTTCCTTCTTAGGAACTTACATGTTCTTGATATTTTTTTGTTGACTCATTGCTTTTACTTCTCAGTCTCTTTTGCTGATTCCACCATTCTTACCAACCTCCTAAATGTAGACTTCTTCAGGTTTTTCACTCTTGTTGATGCCTTCCCTTTCTGTACTCTCATTCTCCATAACCTATCTCATAGCTCCCTTGGTGTAACGACTACAGATGTGTTGTCAACTCCCATATCTATATTCCTGGTATAGACATCACTAAGCTCTAGAGTTGTGTATCCAATTTCTTCCCTGACTTCTCAACTTACATATCTCAACTTATGTATCTTACCAACATTTAAAATTTTAAATGTTCAAAACATGAAATAAAACTTGGTTCTCACAATCTACCCAGTTGCTCACACCAAAAACTCTAGGAACCATAACTGGTTTCTTGCTATATCAATTAGCAAAACCTGTTGATTCTTTCTCTAAGGTATATCTTCGCTTTCCCTACCTCTCTTCATCCTTTTATGTTTAAGTAATCTCTAACCAACATGGGGCTTGAATTTTCAATGCCAAGATCAAGAGTCACATGTTCTACCAACTAAGCTAGTCAGGCGCCCTCGTCATCTCCTTTATTACAGTTATAGTGACTTGTGCTATTATGGTCTCTTTCAGTTACACTGTCCTTATTATAAACATAATGTCACTTAGTCCTGCTAATAATCATGTAAGGTGGACTAAAGAGGAAATGGGCTCATTTAAGGTAATTAATTTCACATAGTAATTTACTTCACATAGTAAGTAGTACAGATGAAACGCCAAATCAGTGCTCAAAAGTATGTGAACAAATGATCACTAACATTTTGATTACCTGCTAAGTGTTACACATTTTCCACATCTAATTTAATCATCATAACAAGAACATATAACTGTTATTATATTACAAATAAAATAGGAGATTTAAGCCAGTTGTCTCAAATTATGGTTCCCTTTGCTTCCATTTTCAACTTCCTTTTCATTTCTTTCCATTCTTCTCAATACCACCAGAGAAATTTTTTAAAAACATAATTCCTATCATGTCCTTCCTCTGCTTAAAATCCTTTAACAGGTCAGAATTGGTTACAGAATAATGTCCTTATCATGGCACTGAGATGCTTTTATAAACTTGTCACTGCCTTCCTTTCTAATTTTATTTCTTCTACTTCCCACCATATCTCCTGGATTCCATCCACATATCAACTGCTTTCGAGATTCAGTTTGAACAGGCTGCACTCTTTCTTTCCTATATGTCTTTATCCAAGCTGTTTCTTCTGCCTTGAAAGTTCATCCCGCATATAGTAGTCATTGTAGTTGCTTTGCTACCATTTCTTTTGTTTCTTTCAATAGCCACCCCAAATATCCAACTTCTCTGGTGCCATGGTATGAGTTTGGCCAGCTCTAGCTAATCAGCATGATTTTACACCCTAGTTGGAGTTTCTAGTTCAGGTGACGCAATTAGAGACAGTAAGACATAAAGTGAGATTTATGTGAAAAATATTTCCCGACTCTTCTCAGGGGATTCTACAATTAACATTCTGTCTTCTCTTGTAACTGATGTGTAGTTAGTAAGCCATTTTATGAACATGAAGGAGAATGGGTTTTAAACTGAAGTTTGACCTTCAGGAAGGCAGAAGGTTACACCAGATCTTTCCATAATGACATTACTAACCTGCTGAAACAAACCAACACTGAAGCTAACTTTACCGCTAGACTTTCCAGTTATGTGAATCTCCTTTATTGACAGATTTTTCTGCTACTTGCAACTGAGAGCAGCTAAATATTACACACATTTTATCATAAAATGTCACTAACAATAGGCCTTCCTAACTTCTCAGTTGAAGCTAAGTATTTTTTTTTCCTCAGTAAAAGTTTCTTTTGTATACCTCTATCAAAGCCTGTAGTACATTGCTTAAACTATTAGTTTGCTTCCCCAGGAGACCAAACACCTGAAGTGGAAAGGATTTCATGTTATTTGCCGCTCTATGAGTTTGTTATCAGACTGTGCTCATAAATAGCCCACCATCCATCCCCAAAACACTTTTATTTAATGCAATTTCTCAACCTCCGCACTATTGATATTTTGGAACAGATACATTTTTGCTATAGAGGGCTATCCTATGCAACCTATAATATTTAGTAGCATCTGTGGCCTCTACTCATTAGATGCCAGTAACATAACCCCTCCCCACCATGTGTGATAATAAAATGTGTCTAGGAATTGCCACATATTGCCTTGGAGGTAAAATTGTACAATTTGAAAACTACTTACCTAATGACCAAGAGGACAAATTTTATTACAAACATCCTTACAGGATAATATTGTATCCATCCTTAAGTACAGACAGAAAGGGCTAATAATCCCACAAAGGGCAAAGTAAATTGTTTTCATGCAAAACTACTGGTTTGGTTTGTAGTAAAGGAGTGTGAGGGTAAACTCCTCCTTTACTGGGTACAGGATATGATCTCACACACCAAACCTGCTTTTCTCATAAGCCAATCCCCCTCCAGAAACTTCCCATTCCAAAGGGATGGGTCAGTTTCATCACTGAAAAAGGAAGGACCAAAAAGAGAAGACAATTTCTTATATGTAAGGAATATCAGATTAGGTGCCTGTAACAGAACTTGGCACTAAACATCTTTCATCACCTCCTTGTTTCTTACACATACCCAAACTAATCCCTAAATGGTTTCTCTCCATTTAGAGTGAGAGCTTTCAAACTGTTACTAATTATAAACTTCTTCAGAAGCAAGGTGTTTTCACTGAGAGTGAACGTGCAGGTACTTGAGCCCACACAACCTCCTTGGCCTCGGGGCAAGCACTTCTGTCTGAAACGCCTTCTCTAACAGACAGGATGATGAAAACGGAAGCTGTAGAACTGAGTGAGCCAAGCCAAAAACCCTGTTTGGATGATTCAGTGTTCTCTAATACATGAAGAATTCAGAGAAATGGGGCAAAGTGAATGCACTTCACTATGATCTGACATAATAATCTACAGTCCCTATCTTTATGTCCAAACATACTTTTATGTATGTATTGTACATAAAATTATGTATGTATGTACTTTTATGTATTCAAGTCACTCCTTGAATATATCATTTTGGTAAATGTGAAAATTAATTTCTGAAGGTGAAATCTATAACTTATAATCATCCATTTTGACTTTTCTTTTTCTCCATCTCTTAGGTTGAAGCAAAACAATGTTTGCCTTTGAATCTAAATGTAGTTTTAATATTAATTTTCATATGTATATTTAAAAGTTACAAGACTTTAACTAGAAGTCTTGATTCCAAGAACAAGGAAATTAATGAAAACCATAATAAGTGTATACAATGTTAATAATTAAGGCCATCGATATGATTAAGAATGATAATTGTATATGGTATGGTTAATTTCCTCAGATACTCCAGGAAACAATATAATTTTAACAACTGATCTACCCATGGATGGAATGTCTATATTCCCTCTATATGGGGCGCCTGGGTGGCTCAGTCAGTTAAGTGTCCGACTTCGGCTCAGGTCATGATCTCGTGGTTCACGAGTTCAAGCCCTGCATCCAGCTCTGTGCTGACAGCTCAGAGCCTGGAGCCTGCTCAGATTCTGTGTCTCCCTCTCTCTCTCTGCCCCTCCTCCACTCACTCTCTCTCTCTCTCTCTCTCTCTCTCTCTCTCTCTCTACCCCCCTCAAAAATATATATATATAAAGAAACATTAAAAAATTACATTCCCTCTATAGAAAAGAGATGTTTACATTAAAAATTAAATCATGACCATAAAAGAATTTCCCTGGAACCTGGAATAGAAGACTGTAATGGGCATTTTTATTATTTGCTTTGTAGATGGTAATATTCTTTAGATTAGCTTGGGGATAGATACTAAGTCTGTTTTTCTATTTTCCTAGATTTCTATGAATATTTTGAATAGTTAACAGAGCCAAAATATTAACTGATATAATAATTTCTCACTACTCTGCTCCCACATCCTAATGCATGTGAAGGCACTTGTCTCTACCTTTACATCCTATCTAATAATAACCATCCTATCGACTAAATTCCTATAATATACTAGCATGCATATATTATGCCAATAATTTACTCTCTCCCCAAAAGAACTCTGAGATAATACTATTATTCCTATTCTACAGATGAGATAACTGAGTTTGGAGAAGTCAGCAGCTTACACAAAGTCACATAACTTGCAAGAAACAAATCATGTTCTTTCTATGAAGAAAGGCAATCAGTACCTCATCCATCAAATAGATTCATAAGCCAGAAGGAATCATCTGGGGCTTTGTGTTCCACTAAAAGAGGAGCCTCATTATTGAATATGTAGGTGGCAGGCACAAAGCTGGAGGTGAAAGCTAATAAAACTTCAAATGAACTTACTTAGCAAGCTGGAAGAACAGACCCCAAATCAACAAGATGAAATTATTATAAGGATGGATGTAGTGGCCTGGACTTACCTTTAAAAAACATCCATTACAAACAAAATCCATAAAGAAGTAAAGAATGGATGATCAGGTTGGGGTGAAGCCTACTCTCACAATAATCATTGGTCACGAGCAGTCGCTTACCTAGTCAAATACCTAGGCCACTGGAGCCACATGGTGTTTACAGCATCCCCTTATCTACCAACCTAGTAACACTAGCAGAAATAAAACTGATTCACTTAGCATGACTGGTTCTTTTGGAACTCATGCTGGATTCTCACTGGAAACTACTTTACTCGTTTCCCTAAGCTATCCATTTAATAATATATTCTAGAAATTTTTCCTAAGGATTGATGTGAGGTTTACTAGTTAGAAATCCCCAAGCTCGGGGTGCCTGTGTGGCTCAGTCGGTTAGGCGGCCGACTTCAGCTCAGGTCACGATCTTGCGGTCCGTGAGTTCTAGCCCCGCGTCGGGCTCTGTGCTGACAGCTCAGAGCCTGGAGCCTGCTTCATATTCTGTGTCTCCCTCTCTCTGACCCTCCCCTGTTCATGCTCTGTCTCTCCCTGTCGCAAAAATAAACGTTAAAAAAAAAAAAAAAAGAAGAAGAAGAAGAAGAAATCCCCAAGCTCTATCATTTTCTTCTTTTTAAAAGTATCAGAACAGCTCTTTTTTGGACTTCTGCCATCTTCCCACAATTTTTCAAAGACTACCATGGAGAGCTTTATGTTCACTATCAAAGTACTTTCAGAAACCAGGTGATAATTCAACTGGACCTGTAGTTTGAACACAGTTTAAAGTTATTAGTTATAGGTTAGGAAAGAAAAAAATAAGTTTTCTTTCTGTGACTGTTAATTTTAGTTCCCCATTCCTAAATAGTAGGCCTCATTGCCTAATTATTATTATTTTGAAAATCTAGGAAGGAAGGAAGGAAGGAAGGAAGGAAGGAAGGAAGGACAGAAAGAAGGGAGGGAGGGAGGAAAGAGAAAAGAGAAGAAAGGAGGAAGAGGGGAGGAGGGAGGCAAGGGATAAAAAAAGAAAAAAAATTATTTAACATCATTTGAAATTCTCCATTCATTATGAACTTCAAGATGCCATAGATATAGCCTCTCAAATTTCATGCTATTCACAGATTTCTAAATGAGTTCTGCCTTGTCATAATTAAACCTAGAGAAAGAATTTCTCTTACCACTTCTATTTAAAACATTAAATTTTCAAAAGAACAAGTCAAGAATATTCATAAACTACTATTACTCTGATCATAAGGACATAAGATATCTGATTAGAGGGAATCACCTATAAACACTACATCTTGTTTATATACAATAGTGTGTAGCAGTGAAAGTGTCTTAATGCAGAGAATCTGTTTCAAAATCATCTTAAAAATAACCAACTTATTCAAAACATGTTTTTACTTCTAAGAATGTAGGCACAGAGTCAAGAAGCTAAGGACTGCTGGTGCTAATATTTAGGAAAGTTAGAAAAGCCATTCACAAAGAAAACATTTGTGAGTAGTTAGTACAAATTTCCCCTTAAAATGTATCTGTTTTTGTCTGCACTTGTAATGAAAGTATTTTCCCATCTTGTCACAAAATTATTTTAGAACACCAGTTTAAAGGCAACATTGATGTTAACACATCATCTGAGAATGGCTCATAGTTGGCATAAAAATGTACCAGAATAGTTGGTGATTTAAAAATACAGTCATGGGGTACCTGGCTGGCTCAGTCAGTAGAGCATGCAACTCTTGATCTTGGGGTTGTGGGTTCAAGCGCCATGGTGGGGGTAGAGATTGCTTAAAAATTTTTTTTAAATCTAAAAATATAGTCAATGTTTATTTAAAATCTGAATATTGTTTACAAAAATATAGTGGTGTTTCTTCTTTTCTACGTGCCCTGATTTATTAGGTTCTTCCTTGTCTCCAGTCACACCTCACATTCTTATTTTTTTTTTTTTTTTTTCAACGTTTATTTATTTTTGGGACAGAGAGAGACAGAGCATGAACGGGGGAGGGGCAGAGAGAGAGGGAGACACAGAATCGGAAACAGGCTCCAGGCTCTGAGCCATCAGCCCAGAGCCCGACGCGGGGCTCGAACTCACGGACCGCGAGATCGTGACCTGGCTGAAGTCGGGCGCTTAACCGACTGCGCCACCCAGGCGCCCCGTCACATTCTTAATCATCACACTACAACTCTCATTCTGATAAGTGATTCTAAATTCCATTTCCAGTCTTTTTTTCTCACCCAAGATTTAGGCCTCAAAAACAATCTCTTCTTCACTCCATTCTTCCAAAAAGCAAGAAATAAGGAAGAGAATCCTATTGTTTATAACCTGGAAATATTTTATGTGGTGTACCTTCTAGCCCACTACCTTACTTTAGCCCTCTCATAATCTGTCACCAAGATCATAAAAATAGCCTTTAACTGGTCTCCTACTAAACAGAATTTTCGCATTCTTATCTAATATCCACACTGCCATATCTGATAACTTTCTTATTTTAATCCTTCATTGGATCCCTGTTGCCTGCAAAACAAAATTGGAACTTATTGGCATTGGAATTCATAACTGGTCCCCATTGATATCCTGAGCCTCACATGACTCACCTCTATGCTCCTACCCCCCATAAATACATCCTCACCTGAATATCCTATGCTCTTTCACAACCAAGTACTTTTGAGTATTCAATTCACTTGGCCTGGAAATTTGTTCTTCTTCTTTACATATATCTTCTGATTCTTCTAATGCACTGGAAATATCAATTCCTATACAATTTGATTTTCTTCAGAACTAACCATCTACTCCCCTTTGCTTGCAGCTCACTATAGAACTTATAGAATATTAATTCAATACGGTTAGAAAATCACTATGATAGAGATAGATAAATAACATAGAGTGGAAAGGCGAAAGGAAAAACCAACTCTTGATCTTCTGAGTTCTGTAGACTATGAGTTCACTGAAGGCAGCAACTTAGTTTCATTTATTATCCATTCAGTTGGACTTACCTTTGAGACATGGTGAGTGTTTAGTACTATGTATATTTTTATTATATAGTCCCTTTTAAATAAAAAACCCTGATTACTAACCTTTATCAATGTTTTAACACTGGATTTCATGTACTTATGTTTTCTTCCAATTGTGTAATGTGTTCAAGCCTAGTCTGCCCAATAGAAAGACAGTAAATTCCTAGAGGTGAGGCATCCAAAAGATTCATATTGAATTAAATAATAATCTGACACTAAATAAACTACCTTTACCTCAAAGTCAGTTTCCTGAACTAAAGTTTTTATCATTTTTGTGTAAAAATACCGAAACTTGATGTAATTGTTACGTGGTCATCGCTCAGTCTACTTGGAATGTGATTTGAATATGTTAATGATTTGGAAAATTTTTTCCAAGATGATGCATGAGTGGATGAATATCACAGAGTTGACACAACAAATTGAAATAGCTCTCATTTAAAGTTACAGTGTAAATCATTAGTTATATGATAATCAGAAATAAAGTAGAAAACGTAGCTATCCTCACCATTTTAGAGTTTCCAACATTACCATAGTTTATACCAATTTAAACAATCTGAATAAAATCCTATCAGAGTTTTTTAATAATGTAAAGCTAGGTAAATTATATTCTTTTATGAACTTTATCTAAAATTGACAGATTTTAATCTTTTTAAAGATTAAAATACTTTAAAATGACTCCCAAGTGGGCTTAGGGCTTTTCAGTTTCCTTGGTATAAATTTAAGAGAAATATTATTTTCAATAACTTAGTATTTTTGATTGTTTAACTCTGGCTGAAAATTAACTTAATGGTTTCCTTGCCACCTAACACTTCTAATTAAAGTCATTTGTAATTTGAAGTATCTGATTATATAATTACATTGTCCAAAATCTTTAAAAAAGTCTATGAAAAAAAGTCTATGATTGATTTCAAGAAAACCATCCCAAACCATGCAAAGTTGTTCATCACAATAATTCTATGTACCACAAAGTTTAATATGACTTCAATTTCTAAAAATAAAGTCAATATTATAAAATATTAGACTGAATCTAATGACAGAGTTTGAAAGACTCTGTAGCAATATAAAAATGCTTGTGTGAATTAAATTTGTAAAAGCAGAATATAAAGTTGTATGTTTATTATGAATACAAATATGTAAAAAAAATTATCTAAACGTGGATTATTGGAAACTTTAAGGAAGAGATTCCAAAATGTCAGTGATGGTGGTGTTTAATTTATGAATTTATGGAGATAATTTCTCTCCCTGTCTTTATTTCCCAAACTCTCTATACGGTTGCTTCATGATTATATTAAACTTATAATTTAAAATAATATTTGCAATAATATGTACTCAGTAAACTATTCTAGCAAGAAATCTATTTGGAGCCTAAATTTACCAATTAGTTTATTGCTTTTAGGTACTTAAACTAACCTAAAATTGTGTTATCTATACTATATTTATAAAGATACAGATACTGTCTACTCACACATGTCCTTATTTTATTTATTTAAAAAAAAATAAGAGTAGACCACTACCATACTCATTCTGTTTTTTCTTATATTTCCTATTCTACCTGTTCTTCAATTTCAATATCTTTTCTTAGGCTCATCTTCAGCTCATTACAGATATAGATGGGTGGATGGGTCAAGACCAGGCAAATGGAAAGGATCCAGCTTGCCTCTAGGGTTTCTCTCAATGCATGGCCATACTGATTATTTTAAAAATCATCCTTGGGGGCCACTTATATATGTTTCAGACACCAGTGCCAAACACTTAAGTTCATTATCCCCCAAGCAGACCCATTAAATGACGCTTTTGGGTCCCTATTTTATATATGGAAAAACCAAGTGTCACAACATTCAGTATATAACATGTTCAGTATATACACTTCAGTATAAAACACTATAAAGCTTCTGACTTTGGTAAGGTACTTATGTCTTCAATTTTACCTGTTGTTCTCTAGTCCGCAGATCCTCATTCTATCCTCTCTATATAAGTCCCTAGCTTTCTGCCAAGGTTTAGCTGCAGAAAGTGAGGGAAGTAGTCTGACTACTTACACAAAATGTCAATCAGTCATCCTGTTTTCTGCCTCGCTTTCACCCTACTTTCACAGGTACCTGGTGCCAATAACTTCTGAGCTTCTAGGGATCTACAGTGGGAAAAAAAAATTCCTCCTGAATCTTTCATTGTTTGTTTCAGATTCAGATCTCTTGGGTCTACTAAGTTACCACATATTTCATATTTCAGTTTTTAAAATATTGAGCTCTGGGGCACCTGCGTGGCTCAGTCGGTTAGGCTTCTGACTTTGGCTCAGGTCATGATCTCACAGTTTGTGGGTTCGAGCCCTGCATCAGGCTATGTGCTGCCAGCTTAGAGCCTGGAGCCTGCTTCGAATTCTGTGTCCCTGCCCTGCTCGCACTCTGTCTCTCTCTGTCTCTCAAAAGTTTTTGAATATTGAGCTCCTGTTGCTGTTCTTTCCCCTCCTCCTTTTTCTGCTTCTCCTTTTTTTCTCTTTCTCGATATTTTATTTTGAAATATAATTCACCTAAAAGTGAATAAAACATATTTTTGCACCTGTGGTAGGCAATACTGTGGCTCCCAAAGACGTCCATGTCTTAATCACCAAGACCAGGGCGCCTGGATGGCTCAGTCAGTTGAGCGTCTGACACTTGTATATGTCTCCTAATAAAATAATATATTGTATCAATGAATAAAAATGCTCACGGCAAACCTTACAGATGAAGTGGGCGTCATCTGACCTTAGCCTCACTAAATGAAAGTCAACCAGACATATTCTTATGGTGTGATGAAATGTGAATAACAGGGTCTCTCTCACCTATGCAATATTGTTACCAATAAACAAAGCCACTGAATTGTATTGCTATAGTTTGAACTGTGTCTCACTCCACTCCCCAAAGTCACATGATGAAGCCCTCATCCCCAGTGTGATATTTGGAGGTGGAGCCTTTGGGAGGTAACTTCAGTTAAATGAAGGGAAGATGCTTATAAAGGGATTAGTGCTGTTTTAATGAGACACCAGACAACTTGTTCTACCTCTCTCCGTGTGTCCACAAAGGAGAGGTCATGTGAACACACACGAGAGATGGTGGCCGCCTACAAACCAAGAGAAGTCTGAGAATGAAACCTATCTTTCCAGCAACTTCTTGAGCTTTCAGGCCCCCAGAATTGTGAGAAAAATAAATGTTTATTGTTTAAGCTACCCAGTCTATGGTATTTTGTTATGGTAGCCCAAGAAGACTAAGAATAGATCTAGTCAACCTAGTCAAGCCACTAGGTCCAACTGCTAGTTTACAGGAAATATGGAGAAAAAAAAGAGAAAAATTTAAGTAGTATCCACGCAACTTTGATAGAACAAATACCCAGTTTCTTCACAATTCAATGGAAGGGAAAAGTAGGACTTTGGTGGGGGTAGGTGGGTGAAGGACACAGTTACAGAATAAAAGCAACTAAAAGACAAAACCAAATGTAATGTGTGGGCTTTGTTTGGATTCTGACTCTAATAAACAACTGTAAAAGTTCATTTGGAGAATAATCTGGAAAATATGAATATGAACTGGGCATTAGATGTTATTAAGGAATTATTAAATTTTTTAGATATGATAGTCACAAAGGGTTAAGTTTTAAAAGAAGGTCTTTATCATTAAAGATACGTATTGAAGTATTTATAAGTAAAATTACATAATGTCTATGATTAGCTATAAAATACTGTTTACTCCAGCACAGAGAAGGAAAAGGTGTGGGACAGATGAAGGAAAATTGCTAAAATGTTAATTGCTGGATCAGTACTAATGAATTTACCAAACTATTATTTCTATATGAGTGAGATTTTTGTGCATGATTTAAAAAATCAATAAAAAATGTATTAAAAATCTAGAATTAATCAATAACTCTAGTCTCTTACCATAAAATAACTCCTGGGTTTCTAATAGCTTCATATTAATGCTGTAACAAATTACCACAAATTGAGCAGCTTAAAACAATACAAACTTATTATCTTACAGTTTTGAGATCAGAAGTCTTAAAATCAAGAAGTCTGAAGGCCAGCAGGGATACATTCCCTTTGGAGGCTCTAGAAAAGAACTTTTTATATTTTCTGGAGGCCACCTGCATTCTTTGCTTTTGTTCCTCTTTCCAGCGTCAAGGCCAGTAAGTATGGCGTCTTCAAATAACTTCCCATCTCTATCTCTGCTGCTTTCTCTCTCTCTCTGTCCCTCTGTCTCTGTCTCTTTCTCTCCCTCTTTTCTCTCCCTCCTCTTTCATTTCCTTTTATGACTAAGACCTTCCTGTCTCCCTCTTCTAACCCTTATGATTATATTAGGTCCATCCAAATAATCCAGGATAAGCTTCCTGTCTTAGGATCCTTAGATTAATCACACCTCTGAAGTCTATTTTGCTTTGGGTTTTGTTTTTTGCTTTTTTGGGGGTGGGGGGGTGGGTTTTGTGACGTCTGTTTTGTCCTACAAGGTATTATATTCACAAGTTTAGGGAATTAGGGCATGGACATCTTTGTATTATATTCACAAGTTTAGGGAATTAGGCCGTGGACATCTTTGAGGGGCCATATACACTTGAAGATTACAGAAAAAAAATAAAGAAATTTCCAGATTTCTTGAAAAAAACGAGAGGCTCTAACACATGGTAGCAACCAGCTGAACCAAGGAGCAACTACTTTCATTCAATTTGCCATCCATGCTACCACTGCCTACTGCCTTACAACCAACCTGTTTTACTTTACATTAATCTGCCTCTGCCTATATTTGGGTTTCTGATATCTGATTTAGAATGAAGGCTATACACTGAAGAACAGAAGTAAGTCCTGAATATCTGGAGCACAGACACAAAGAGAAATCAGATTGGAAGCCTGATTGGAGCAGGCCTGGTGTGGTCAATAAAACTTAAAGAGTCTTGAGCAGGGAAATTACATGCCCATATTGGAGTTTAAAAAACAAACAGACAAAAAACAAAACTCTTCATGCAGAGTGAAAAAGGGATTGCAAAAAGTGCTTTGGAAGCTGAAGACTAGAAAGTATCAATTTGGATTATTTTATCAAGTTTCAGATAAAAACCAAGGATGAATTTCAAATTTTGTGCAGACTTGTTTTAGTCTGATAAAAAAAAAATGTCCTTGTGACTCCTTAGCTTTTTCTAAAAACAATAAAATATAAGTTAGTCATATCTTGAAAAACCATTGACCAAAATTATTCTAAAGTGAAGGGGGAAAAACTTGCATAAAAAGTGAAAATCCAGATGATAAAACCTGACTGATAAAAGAAAACTTTCCCGTATGTTACAGAAAAGTCTTCCCCTTGCTCAATACAGTACATCCTAGTATTATCCAAATAAACTTAAACTCATACAGACACGCTGAAAAAGTTATAACTCAGAATGACCCACGGGGCCTGTTTCCTGTTAGACTCTATCCCTGGTTCTGCTCTCTAATTTTATTTGAATACATTTCAGCAATGATTCATCTTGTGAGTCTGCCAATAGTCTTTCCTACTGAGCAAGTGGCATGTACTTCACGTACTTTAGCAGGAACACAACTGAGAATTTACTCAGATGGCTTCCAAATACCTTATTTGCTATTCAAAAATAAGTCATACTATTTTTTTATTAGTAATACGCTTCTCCAAGACTAAATATCATATGACAAACAGTGAAACTTAAAATAGCAAAGGAACATTATCTAGGGATGACTTTGCCCTACATTTTGGGGACCTGGTCTCCTTCAGTGAGGCCCACTGCCTGGGATCTACGTGGAACCTGTATCTGGTATCCAGGGTAAGCCATCACCTTCCAGATCCAGCCTGGTCCAGTGGGTACCATGGCATGTCTGACAGTGTGACAAATACTCCTTTTTTGGTAATTCTTATGCCCTAATACATTAGCAAGATTTTAGTCAAGACCATTATTTCATTATTATATTCTCACCTACTCCCTGTCACCCTCATCTCCACCTCAAGACTCAAGTCTGAAGTCTATGAATTGCTGAAGTAAAGCAACAATAATAATAGCTAATATTTATTAAGTCATTATGGGTCAGAGGATGTTCTAAATGCTTTGTACATACCAATTTATTTAATTCTTACAACCACCCTATTAGAGAAGTAGGTAGGTTATCCTTTCTACAAACAAGAAAACTGGGTTATATAGTGGTAAAGTCATAACTTGAAACTTTGCTATTAACCACCACACTCTAACTCTAGAGCCCATACTTTTAACCTCTATTTAACAAACATTCTGCTGTATTCTGATTCACCTTTTTTCTGCAATATTTAACACGGCATTGGATGTGCTCTTTTCTGGAGGGCTTCTAGGCTCCTCATGGACACATCCTATCAGTCTACAAGTCATGACAGATGTAGCTGGATAGCAGTGGCCCCAACTTAAGTTCAAGCTGGGATCCCTACTTTTCCCAACCCCTAGGTAACAGCCACCCACAGATCTTCCTTTGTCCTTCCTTCATCTCCATCACGTCCAATAGATAACTTGATTTTTTGCTTCTACTTACTGCCCATATTGGAGATAACATTCCTTCTTCAACTGGGGATGAGCAAATAAAGAATCTTCTCTCTTCACTGAATCAGAAACAAGAAACAGAAAGAATCCTCCTTCTCCACACAAGTATCTTATGGAAGTTTGGTTGGCAGCAAGGAGCATGTGTTCCTATGATCCAAATTTCCCAGCTGCAACTATTGTCCCCTTAGAGAGAGCTGATTAAGCCAAATCTAGAGTCATCTCTTAACACTGTTTTTCTCCTTAACCTTCTCACTCCCATACAAGCAGCATATTTAAATTGTTGTTGAATCTATCCATTGCTCTCCATGTCCATCCTCATTAATCTTATAAAGGCAAAATTATCTCTCACCTGAATTACTGAAAATGTGTTACCTGGTTTCCTAGACTTCCCTGCCTCTGCCATTCCATTTCACTTTTCACACTCTAGCTAAAGAATATTTGTAAAGAGCAAACTTACTCAATTTATTCCCATGCTAAAAATCCTTCAACGACTCCCCATTGCTCTTTGAATAAATAAAAGATTTCCAACATTGCTTTCAATGACCTGGCCTTCATTTATCTTTCCAGATTCATCTTTCATCATCTGTCCCAAACATAGCCCTACATTCTTTTCCATTCTATCACTTGTAACTTCTCCTTGTTTTGCTAAAGTAGTATCTTTTTTCTTGCCTACTGGTGTTTGCACATCTTTTCTCCCATACCTCTCACTGTCCCTTTTCCTTTGTCATACTAGCGTATCCATGTTTTTGTGTGTGTCTGTATCTCCTGGTACTTCCTCATTGTTTTCATGGCTGGTTGCATTTTCATTGCTATTGTTTGTATAGTTTATATCTCTGGCTAAACTGTAAGCTATGCAGGAAGAGGAACTATTTTACTTTTATTATTATTGTGTCCCTAGCACCTATTACAGTGCCTTGCAAATAATAGGCACTTGGTAATCATTTATTGAACGAACGAGCACATGAGTAATCTGTTACATTACAAGTTAAATAGGTTTCCATGGATCTATTCGAAAGCTAAGCTTTCAAATTTACTTCTGGAATAGTTTGTTAATAATTTGGAATTTTGACCCATTTTGCCCATTTGTTTATTTAGAAATAGAATGTATTTTTACATAATCATCTCTTCCTTTCCTCACTAATGACTATTTCTAAATTTCCTATATTTGCTATTTGATTAGGAATATAGAATAAAACCATGGTCCAAGGTAGAGAAATTAGAAATGGCAATAAGAACTAGAAAAATTGGAAAATGGAAATATTAAGTGTTATTTATAAAGTGTTGTCAAATTACCTGGTATTTACTGGGTGCCTAACAAGCACAGATCTCGGCACTTAGGAGGCATCCCAAAAATACAGGTTGATTTTCTGAGTGAACGAAGCAACTTTTTTTTTTTTCAACGTTTTTTTTTTATTTTTATTTTTGGGACAGAGAGAGAGACAGAGCATGAACGGGGGAGGGGCAGAGAGAGAGGGAGACACAGAATCGGAAACAGGCTCCAGGCTCACGAAGCAACTTTTCAGAGTAGTTTTATCCCAATGTTCCTGATAGAAAAGGATATTGATAGTCCTTAGTGCTGATACCTCTCTGCCTAGAGAATCGAGTCTAAGCATTGATTTTACAATTTTTGTTTCTAGTTCTCATGTAGAATAAGTGTTTTGTGGGATCTTCCTCCTACAGAATTCCAACCTATGGATAGGACAGGTGCTTGAGGCACTGTGGGTGTTACAGAAGTTTTAGAAGTTCTCTTAGTGTCTTTCTGGCAGGAGAAGAGGTTGGATAGAGTTACTGTGGCCAGAGCTGGGAGCTAGGAGTAGTGGGCAGCCAAGAAGAGCTGGCTTGCCCTGAGACTCTGAGGGCAAATGCTGTACTGCTATTGGGATACTGAGGCTTAAGCCAGCACTGAAGTACCGAGTTGAGCCTTAGAGGTGATCAAGATCCTTAGAAGAAACTAAAATGATCCTTAGCTTTTATAACCCCATGGGTACTGGCAGAAGCACAGATCAAATCCTCTCTGCTGGAACTGTTGCCTAATATAGACCCACTGAAATGCCACATAGTAAGATAAGGCAATTTGATCACAAATAAAGGTTACATAGAAAACAGCAGTTAATGTTATTAAAGTCAGAAAAACAATAAAGAACAGATTCAGATCCCTAAGATTTTCTGTATAGAGTATAAGAAGATAGACTTATAAATTTTGGGCAAACATGTATGAAATGTTTAAAGAAATAAAGGATTTCATCACAAGATAATCAATTAAAAGCTATGAACCCATATATTTGAGGGGAAGTCAAACATCTAAAAATGAAAATATAGCTGTTGAAATTAAAAGCTCAATCAATAGTTAGGCAGTAAGCACATCAGCAGAGAGAACTGATGATATATCTTGAGAAATTACACAGAATGCATCATAAAGAGACAATGATATGGGAAATATGAAAGAGATGTAGAGGATAGAAAGAGAAGGTTAACACAGACCCAGAGTTCAAGAATAAGAGAATAGATAGAAAAGAGAGGCAAAATGTGAGCACATAGTGGTTGTAATTCTTTAGATATAATAAAAACATAAGTCTCTATAGAATCGCAATATATTCCAATAAAATCCTGGAACCATGAGATTACACACAAAGGAATGACAGCAACAGAAATAAAGGAAATCAGAGAGATGGGATAATTTCTTCAAATTGTTGAGAGACAAAACTATCTTTCAAGAATGTGTAAAATAAAGACATGCTTAGATTTACCAAAACTGAAAGGCTTTATTATTAAGAAATCTACACTAAAGCAAATAAAGCAGAAAATGTGTGTGTGTGTAAATCAAAGCAAATATCGACTATGTAATTTAGAAAGAGCAATGTTGAATTTATGGAGCTAAAGAAAAGACAAGAATAAAATCCTAGGGGCAGCTGGGTGGTGTAGTTGGTTAAGCAACCGACTTCGGTTCAGGTCATGATTTCATGGTTTGCGGGTTCAAGCCCTACAATGGACTCTGCACTTATAGCATGGACCCTGCTTTGAATCCTGTCTCTCTCTCTCTCTCTCTCTCTCTCTCTCTCTCTCTGCCCCTCCCACTCTCTCTCTTTCTCTCAAAAATAAATAAACATGTTTTTTTAAAAAAAGGAAAGCCTAGACAAAATTATCAGAGTGGGAAGGAATAGAGTTAAAGTGTTATGAGGCTTTTATATTTGGGGAGGGGTTAAGATATTAATTAATTCCGATTTCTTTTTTTAAAGTTTATTTCTTTTTGAGAGACACAGAGAGAGCAGAAGTAGGGGAGGGGCAGAGAGAGAGAGAGAGCCTGACGTGGGGCTGGAACCCACGAACCATGAGATCATGACCTGAGCCAAAATCAAGAGTCCAATGCTTAACCAACTAAGCCACCCAGGCACCCCTAATTCATTGAAATTTCTGTTAATGATTTGCTAGTTCATACAACATTCCTGCTAAGAAATAATGAAAATTACCAAACACATTATAAATAAAACAACACTTTTTAAAGCATTGAATATCTTAAAAGACAGAAGGGAGTTCACTGGCTAAGTTTTGGAAGAAAGCCTCCATTTGGAGAAGTAAAGAAAGCTTAGAGCCCCAGAGCTGCAAAACCTATAACTGGTATGTAGCAAAAGAAACAAAAACAAAACAAGAGTGGTAGACAAGAAAACAAGATACAAAGGCAAGAAATGGGCATTAATTTTCTCATTCAATAAATATTTATCATGCAGCTACTATGAGGACCCACTCTAGGTGCTAGGCACTATTCTAGGAGTTGCAGAAACAAAAGAGAATAGAACAGATAGGCAAAACCTTCAGATACTGGTAAAATGAATCACAGATTTTTTAAAAACAAGTATACTTGACATGCTTAAGGAAATAACTCACAAACGTACAAATATGTATGGGAAACAGGAAATCATGAAAAGTGACATAGCTGATGACAGAAAGAACTAAACAGAATATCTAAGAGTGAAAAATAAAGTGAGAGAAATTTTAAAAAGCAATCAAGATGGCAAATAGGCACATGAAAAGATTCTCCACGTCATATATCATCAGGAAAATATAAATTGAAGCAATGAGATACTACTACACATCTGTGAGAATGTCCAAAATATAGAGCAATAATACCAAATGCTGACAAAGATCTAGAGCAACAGGGACTCTCATACACCTGCTGGTTGGAATGCAAACTAGTTCTGCTACTTTTGAAGAGAAATTGGCAGTTTCTTACAAAACTAAACTTTTACCATATTATCCAGCAATAATGTTCCTTGTTATTTACCCAAGGGAGTTGCAAGAAGCTTGTATAGCAGCTTTATTTATAATATCCCAAATTTGAAAGTAACCAAAATGCCCTTCAGTAGGTGAATGGATAAATAAACTATGGTACATCCAAAGAATAGGATATTATTCAGTGCAAAAAAAAAAAAAAAAAAAAAAAAACACACACAACAAAAAACGAGCTATCAAATTATGAAAAGACATGGAGAAATCTTAAGTGCATATTAGTAAGTGAAAGAAGCCAATCCAACAAAGCTACAGACTGTATGATTCCAACTACATGACATCATAGGAAAGGCAAAACTATGGATTCAATAAAAAGATCAATGGTTGCTAGGTGTGGTGGCTGGCGGAGAGGGATAAGGAGGGAAAGATGAATAGGCAAAGCAGAGGATTTTTAGGGCAGTGAACATACTCTGTATAATGTGGTAATGATGGATACATGTCCTTATGAATTTTTCCAAACCCATAGAATCACCAAGAGTGAACCTTAAGGTAAACTATAGACTTTGGGTGATTATGATGTGTCAATGTAGTATACATATATATATACCATTCCTGAGTGATGTTCATAGTGGGGGAGGTTATGAATGAGTGTGAGCAGGGAATATATGGAAAATCTCTGAACCTGCCTGCCTTTCAATTTTATTGTAAAGCTAAAACTGCTCTAAAAAATTCTTTATTAAAAAAAAAAAAAAAGACCCCGTGTATCTCTATATATTTGCCTGGCACAGAAAAAGGTATGAAGGGATACACACTTAACGTTGATTACCTCAATGTGGATTTGAAGGAAGGAACGAAAGCAACAATGAACTTTTTCTCTATGTAAAAAAACAAAAACAAAAACAACCAAACAAACAACAAAAACAATGGACATAGCTGGCAATGATTGGATATAATGTAAGAAATAACCAGCTGGTGAACTACAAGAGAAATTAAAAGAAATAATCCACAACACAGGATAGAGAAATGAAAAATAAAATGGAATAAAGCAGAAGTGAAGATAATAGGTGTGAAGGAGACCATGAAAATGTCCTTATGTTTGATTAGAGAACCATCAGAAGAGGAAAGCAAAAATGGAACCGGTTTAAAATTTGAAAAGATAAAGGCTAAGAATGTTACTGATCTGAGGAGAGATAACAAACCACAAATTCAAGAAGTCCAACAAATTCCAAAAGATAATTTTTTTTAATATACACTTAAATGCATCATAATGAAATATCAAAACCCAGAAACAATAAAAAGTTTTCAAAAATCAAAGGAGCCATAGCTACTCTGAAGCTGACTTCCCATCAGCAACAATGAAAGTAAGAATAGATATCATTTATTTCAAAAGTAATGCGGAAAATATCATCAGCCAAGACTTGAATAAAGTCTTCTTCCCTGTCTGTTTAACTGGTCTGGTGCAATTTTTCTTTTACATATCCTAACATGAGTTGGAAAATAGACCCACTTTTTGTATTTTCTTACAAAGTTTGTGTAACTGGCACTGTTTCTTCCTTGCGTGGTTAGTAGAGGTAAAACTCACCAAAAGAGTCATCTGGGCCTAAAATTTTCTTTGTGGCCAAGTGTTTTGACTAATAATCCAATTTCTCCATAATTTTATTATCTGTTGATACCTGCAACATTTATAGTGATAACCTCTTTTTCATTCTTAACAATCCTTTTGGGGGATTTTACTTTTTTATAAAATCAATTCTGAGAGATGTTTGCCAATTTATTAGTCTTTTCAAGGGACTAACTACTGCTTTGGTTAATCACAATTGTATATTTGTTTTCTATTTCATTAATTTTTTACTAACTAAGGTTTACTAACCTTCCTTTTACCACCGTAGAGTTTAATTTGCTAATCTTGTTTCTAATTGTTAGCATTACTGGTCCAATGACTGATTAAGACAATCTATAACCAATGATAAAAGTTTAAAGATTTATTCTTGTAATCTTAAACAAGACAAGGATAACCATTACCACCATTTCTATTCAACATTGTACTGTAAGTCATGATCATTCATAAACATGAAAAAGAAATGAAAGGTATAAAGGGTTAAAAGAAAAAAAAAGAAAGAAAACTGTTATTATTCACAGATATTGTTGCTCATGTAGGACATCTAAAAGAATTTGCAGGAAAATCATGAGAATAAGAGAATCTAGTAAGGCAACTAGATACAAATCTATACATAAAAATCAGTTGAGCTTTTATGCAGCAGGAACCAGCTACTATAAAATTAAATTTTAAGTAGATATAACTTTCATCAGCATTAAAACATTTTATCATCAAAATGCTTACTTCCAAAATATATACAAACTACTCCTACAAATCAATGAGAATAAGGTAGACAAACCAACAGTAAAATAGGTAAAAGAACAGAATAAACACTTAGCTAAAGAGGAAATTTAAATGGCCAACACAATAGGAAAACATGCTTAATCTTTTTATAACAATCAGCATTTTAAAACCACAGTGATAATACCACTATGCAATCTCCAGATTGGCAAAAATTTTAAGCTACCAATAATACTATGTTAAAGATGTTGAGTCACAGGGACTTTTATTCACTGCAGACAGGAGTATAAATTGCATCGACTAGTTTGGAAAATTGTTTTCCATTACCCATTACAGTGGCCTTGGGTACACTAATTCCATTCTTAAAAGTTCAAGGATGTGGTGCATCAGCATATACATGCAATAATGTCCTTCATCACATTATTCACAATTTTCAAAAATCAGAACTAGCCCAAATGGCCATAAATAGTTGAGTGAATAAACAAGTTGTGATATAATCATACAATGGAATATTATGCAAGAAAGAAAATAAACCAACCAACCATAGTTGGAACTTCATACAAAAAAAATGAATGGATTTTAGAAACAAAGTTGAGGGAAAGAAGCAAGCCGGAAAAGAAAAACATGCAGTATGGTTGCATTTATATAAAATTCAAAAAGAGTAAATCTAGGGGCTCTGGGTGGCTTAGTTGGTTAAGCATCCGACTCAGTTAGTTTTGGCTCAGTCATGATCTCACAGTTTGTGAGTTTAAGCCCCACATTGGGCTCTGCACTGACAGGGCGGAGCCTGCTTGGGATTCACTCTTTCTCCCTCTCTCTCTGCCCCTCTCCTGCTCCCTCTTTCTCAAAAAATAAATAAATAAACAAAAATTTTTTAAAAACAGAGTAAAACTAAAATATATTCATTTTGGATGTATATACAACTGGTAAAGCAAGGAAACTTATCATAAATTAAGGATAAGGGTTACTTCTAAATAAAAGGGAGAAATTTATAATTGGATGAAATAGACAAGAAGTTTCTGGAGGTGCTTTTTATGGTTTTTAATCTGAGTTGTGCACAGGTATTTGTTTTGTAACTATTAAATAGTAACTATGCTTTTTACACATTTCTATATGTGTTATACTTCATACCTTCAAATTGAGTTTAAGAAAATACTATACAAGATAGGCTTTAAGAATGGGTAGTAAAGTTTTGAGTATAACCACAAAAGAATAGAAAGTAATGCAAAAAAAGCCAAGTCAGTTCAGAGGGTATAAAATGGTCCCAGAAAAAGAAAAACAAACAAAAAGATAAGAATGCTAAAGAAATAAGCAGAGGGGACAAAAGACAAATAAAATTTTTAAAAATAAATAAGGTAGTAGAATTAGACCCAACTATATGACAATCAAAATAAACATAAAGGAACTTACATGAATATCATCAGTTAAAAGAAAGACATGGAAAGATTGGATTAACAACAAAAATAAAACCAAAATATAGTTCTGTGCTGTATATAAGAAAGAAAGTGAAAGTAAAAGGATAAAAAACAATGTACAGGGCAAATGTTAATCACAAGAAAACTGAGTTAGTCATGTTAATAAGAGATGAAATAGGCTGTAAAATAAGAAATGTTATTTGGAATAGATCATCAGAGCAGTGGTGGAACTTCACGCAGGGTCAAAAAGTTTCTTTTTCTACAAGTCAATGTAACAGGTCCAACATCTTCAGACTCTCTTCTTTTCAGTTAAGATGTCTATCCTAATAAAAAAGCCACTGAGATTATATATGGCATGCATGTCACACTACCTTTGATTCATTCCCCACTCTTACACTGCCCTTCTCAAAATAGCCCTTAGAAATTCATTCTTCACATAAATGAATAGAATTCTAAGAAGTGAAACACAGAGAATTCAAGTGAAGCATGTTCACAACACCCACCAATAGGCTATTATTCTGTCATTGTCACTTAAAAGCAAAATGAAGAATCCAGATCAGCTTTTCTTGAAATTATATGTCTTAGAGACCCTATCATTTTTTTCTCGCAAGTATTTCTGTTATAGAGCATGATGAAACTCCATGTTATCATTCATACTATGGAGAAAAGAGCACCACTAACTATACTTTGAGGCCAAAAAAAATCTTTAAGTTTTTGTCTTAATATACGTATAATGAATACTGAGTAAGAAAAAAATATATATAATTATTCTAGGTAATAGGATATCATAAATAACTTCTCAAAATATAAGAGGAATAATTCAATTTTCAAAAATGAAGACAAATGAGCCAAAGCTATATTCTATGACTCAATAAATAAAACTTTGTTTAAAAGTTTATTTATTTATTGGGGCTCTTGGGTGGCTCAGTCGGTTGAGTGTCCAACCTCAGCTCAGGTCATGATCTCCTAGTTCGTGAGTTTGAGTCCTGCATCGGGCTCTGTGCTGACAGCTCAGAGCCTGGAGCCTGCTTCACATCCTGCGTCTCCCTCTCTGTGCCTCTCCCACTTGTGCTCTGTCTCTCTTTCTCTCTCAAAAAATGAATAAACATTTAAAAAAATTTTTTAAGTTTATTTATTTGTTTATTTAGAGAGTCCCAAGTGGGGAAGGGGCAGAGAGAGGGAGGGAAAGAGAAAATCCCAAGTAGGCTCCAGGCTCGGTGCAGAGCCTGATGTGGGGCTTGAACTCACAAACCATGAGATCATGCCCCTAGCCAAAATCAAGAATTGGACGCTTAACCAACTGAGCCACCTAGGCACCCCTACTTTCAAGACCCCTAAATCAACAATGATGCATCAGAAAAATACAAATAAGCTTAATAAAATCTCAAATATGACTAAAGCTATAAATAAAACGGGCAGTTAAAAATAGTGAAACATTAAGCCAGAGGCATTTATACAAAAACACTGGTAACCTAATCTGATGTTGAGACTATAATGCCCCAAGATGAATTAATGTGTGTTCCTGAAAATTCACATTTAGTAATAAAAGGCGTCTGGAAAAAGACTAGTGTCAAGCCAGAACAATTCTGGGACTTCCATTTCTATATGAAAGTTTCATACCATTGTGAGACTATCAAAGGATTCAAACCAGGATATTCAGACTCTGCTTTTAATGGCTATTTCTATATTGTAAACAAATGGCTCCAATTATCCATTCATCAGAAAAATTTCAGGAATTAAAATAACTATTTTTATGAATTCTTATTTCAAAAATTTTTTAATGTTTATTTATTTTTGAGAGAGAGAGAGAGAGAGAGAGAGAGAGAGCATGAGCAGGGGAGGGATAGAGAAAGGGAGACACAGAATCCAGTGCAGGCTCCAGGCTCTGAGCTATTGGCACAGAGCCAGATGCGGGGCTCAAACTCACAAACAGTGAGATCAGGACCTGAGCCAAGGTCAGACGCTTAACTGAGCCACCCAGTCGCCCCTATTTTTATGAATTCTTAAGTTAGATAACATGTACTCCAAAATAGGAGCCTTCTGCCAACGTTTCCAGAAAAATTATATGCCTATGTAATTGCTCAGACTGCCTTAAGTTTCCAATCATTCCCTCCTTTCACTTTCAGCTCTGTTTCAGCCATGAACATAGGTTAGTAATAGCTCAGTAGCATTTCACATTTTTTGCTTAGGGCATCTTCTCTTGCTGTGGGCCCCAATCAAAGCTGTAGCTTTTCAGATCCTCCGGTAAATGGTCAAAGCAGGATACACAGGGTAGGTATATGTTTCTTTCAAGGCATGCCAATTATTAGGTCTCTTTCTTAGTGGTACAGGGCCAAAAGCACAGCAAGTTGTTTTTCTCTTTGGTGGAGATATCTTGGCATTTCCCAAATGCACTTTAATGTTACAGCAGGATCTGACATCAAGGTTGTCTGGTCTTTCCTTTTTCAAGGGGATCTGATAGTGTAAACAATCAGGTTAGGGAATTGGCTAAGGGATATGATGATGACTTTTTCTTTTCAAGGCTTAAGTAAGACCTCTGTTTATTGAACCAGGAGTTTTTGCTTTGTTTTATATTATGTGATTGTTCCACTCTCAATTTTTTCCTAGGGAACTCATTCATAATCTAGTAGTCATAGCCAGATAGCTCTTCCAGACAGGCCAGTCTGATGATAGTGCCAGGCCCACTGCCTATTATGGTCTTGCCTTATCTCTGCCCACCCCCATGGTGCTTCTCATTTCCAATGCAATATTTCATGGCAGCATTTCTGGCCTACATCTATTTTAAACAGATGTTTAAAAACAGATCTTTTAAAGATATTCATACTTCCTTCAACATATATTTCAGATGTTTGTTGAAGAGACTATGATCTAGACCCTCTAGATTTGCCCATTTTAATAATTTCTAAAATAAGATATTCTAACACTTAACATCCACCTTTCTCTGTTGAATGCATTTTTAAGTGTGTTTGTGTATGTGTGTTAACCAAAAATGTTAGAATCAACCCAGCTAGTCTATTTCATATAGAATCTCGGGTATGTGGACCATACTGACAGATTCAGTAAAACTAAAATCATGCTTTCTCCTTAGTCAAGCATCTAGAAAATCTAGTCTCATGTATATTTCCTACTTTAGAGTTAATATACATTGGCATGTTCCTGACTGCCATTCTTTTGTTATATAAAATTTTACTTTCCAGTATTGATTTTGGACTTTGGGGCATGCCAGGGTATAATTCTAATTAATGGTCTAAAAGCGAAAAGATGTGGGGCATGAGAAAGACCGTTGACTTCTTTCTCAATGTGAACTATCTTCAGATGAAGGTATATAGGTACCTACAAGCATGAAAGAAAACAGTTTTCAGACAGGAGAGAGAGAAGAGTCACGTCTCTGTCAAGAAAAACTTTGGAGGTTCAAATTACTCTGATGCCTCTAGATCATTTTTTTCCTAATGGATGCCTTAACTTTCACATAAGAAATCTAGCAAAGTTCTTTTTTTTTTTAATGTTTATTTATTTTGAGGAAGAGAGGGAGAGTGTGCATGGGCACGCACATAAGAGGGGCAAAGAGAGAGGGAGAGAGAGTCCCAAGCAGGCTCCATGCTGTCAGTGCAAAGGCAGATGCAGGGCTTGATCCCATGAACAGTGAGATCATGACTTGAGCCGAAACCAAGAGTCAGAGGCTTAACTGACTGAGTCACCCAGGCACTACAAGAAATCTAGCAAAGTTCTGGTACTAGTAATTAGTGCTCTCCACCAATTATTTCCAGTTCTCATTCTGGGAAAAATTGTACTTCTTTGCCCCCTCAAAGTTATGAAAGGCCATATGACTTCCTTTGGCCCTTTGGGAGAAGTGATGTCTCCCACTTTCCTTCCAAAAGCTTTAAGAGCCACTTCACAATTTGCCCCAATTTCTTTCCTTCCCTCTGCTACAGTCACCAGCAATGACCCATATAATGGCTCCTACATTAGCCTGTGTCCTGAAGTGAGGGGAGTGCAGAACACAGCAGCCAACCAACCTGCAATGGATTTGCAGTATGAGTGATGCTTATTGCTTTAAACCAGTTAGACTGTGGAGTTGCTCTGTTATCATAACCTGGCCTATCCTGACTGATACAACTCTGATAACAATCCAATAGGTACAAAATAGAGGAGATTCTTTCAACATTTTCATATAAATTCCTTGAGTTTAATTTTTTTTAACGTTTATTTATTATTGAGAGACAGAGAGAAACAGCTTGAGCAGGGGAGGGGTAGAGAGAGGGGGGACACAGAATCTGAAGTAGGTTCAAACTCACCCCCGACGCAGGGCTCAAACTCACAAACTGCGAGATCATGACCTGAGCCGAAGTCGGTCACTTAACCAACTGAGCCACCCAGGCGCCCCTAAATTCCTTGAGTTTACATCCACTTTTCCAAACTAGTACTTTAATATTTTGAGTCTACCAATTCCGTTGTCATTATTCACCCAATGCCATCAAGAGCCTCCCTACCCTGCCATCCTTGAATTCCTCACACTGTATATTGTTCCATGCAAGAAATTGTTCCAAGCCTTCACACTTTATCTTTTATTGAGATTTGCTTTTCCAGATGACCATAGGTCATAACTAAACTGTTTTATCAAAGGGTACCATACTTGATATCTCATTCTTCACTGATGATCTATGACATGAGATTCCTCATCACTTAAATTTCTTGGTTGAAAGCAGAAGATGCTGACTCTGGCTAACCTGTAAAAAGGAAGCTTATTGGAAGGCTATTGGGGTCATGCAGATAAGATAGGAAGTTAGGGGACCAGACTTGGCATGGGAAAGAAACTAAGGGAGGTCTAGAAAACAAGGAATGAAGAATCAGGTGGAAGCAATTATCCCAAAGCTGGCATAGCTGTTGCTGCCCTGATAGATGTCTGGTTATTCTCTCTGTCCTTACACCACTTGTCCAGAATTCAAATCTTGGAAGAAAATTTTCAATTAGAAGAACTTATATCACAAGCTCACCCACCAGCAGTTCCAGGGAGTGGGAGAGGAGTGGTCTGGCCTTTCAAGTTTCATTGTTAGAGGCATAGGCTTGAATTCCTTCCCACCATGGTTACACACCATGGGAGGAGGTAAATCCCCAGAGAAATCAGGTTCTACTAGGGAGGAGAATGGATGCTAGGCGACAACAATACCAAAGAAGATAGCTGTCCATGAGAGAAGTGGGAAAAGGAGAGAATAATATGGCCCTTAATAAAAGAAAGTTTTATGGCTTCACTGTGTTACTAGGTTACTGTAGGAACTCAGGAAGTCTTCACTTACCAAATGCATTTTTTTCCTTGCAGGATCATGTAGCCGAAGGCACTTTGGAATAATACAAACCTTAATTCAAACCATGGTCTGTCGTTTCCTGGATATTTGGGGGGGAAGTTCCTTAATTTCTTTGAATCTCTGTTACATCCTACAGTTGCCTGAGGATTCTGAGTGAATATATATGGAAGACTTGATACACACCCTGCACTAAACAAACATTAGTTTCCACCCCCTGTGTCTTCAGAGAAAAGGACCAATAAGGATGTGTATGTGTGTGTGTGTGTGTGTATATATATATATATATATATATAGAGAGAGAGAGAGAGAGAGAGAATTATGTTAAGAAATTGGTAATTATTTTGAGGAAGATGCACTTATGGAGGCTGGTACATCCAAAATCTTCATGGTGGGCTAGCATGCTGGAAACCCAGAGAAGAGCTGATACTGCAGTATCTGACGAGGTCAGAGACTTTTGCCCTGAGGAGGTCAGTTTTTTGTTCTATTCAGGCCTTCAACTGACTGGGGGAGGCCTATCCACATTATGGAGAGCAATCTGTTTTACTCAAAGTCCACTAATTTAAATGTTAATCTCATCCAAAAACATCTTCACATAAACATCCAGGATAATGTATGACCGTATATATACAAGCACAGTGGTACAGCCAGGTTGGCAAATAAAAATTAACCATCATACCATGAGAGATGCTATAATTCAGGAAAATAGTCTTCCTTCTTTCTCTGCATTCAGTACAGTATTTTTTTAAGGCTTTTAAAACCAGTTGAGCAAGGGATGTCTGAGACTGGGCATATAGCAATGGTGGGGATGGCAGATGTGGGCCATTAAACAATAGATCCCAGAGGGTAAGTACTCAAGCTTTAGAAGAGGCTCATCCTTAGGGCACAGTCCTCTGCAGACCCGTTTCTCCCCTCAATGATAACCTTTACCAACAGCAACTCCTATATCAACTCTTGAACCTGATCAAGAATGAGCTGATCATCTGCAAGCTTGTGACTGTCCACTCCTGGAACTATGCCAGAATAGTACTTTGCCCCACTATAGGGCAAGCATGTGGACACAGATAAGCAAAGTGTCTACTTCCAAAATTCAAAAGCATGAGGATGACATAGATGATAAAGATAAGATTTCTGCAAAGACTTCTCAGAAGATAGATTGAATGCAAGAAGACTAATGGCTATATGTAACATGGCACATACCTAGAGATGAATAAATGTTGAGAATCAAGATTCTCATGAAACACAGCCTCAAGGCAGGCTGAAGGCAGACAGAGCACACAAGAGTCTTTTGAATGGGAGCCTGGGTGGCTCAGTGAGTTAAGCGTCTGACTTCACCTCAGGTCATGATCTCGCAGTCTGTAAGTTCGAGCCCCACGTCGGGCTCTGTGCTGACAGCTCAGAGCATGGGGCCTGCTTCCAGTTCTTCTCTGTTTCTCTCTGCCCTTTCCCTGCTTTCTCTCTGTCTCTCTCTCAAAAATAATAAACATTAAAAAAAATTTTTTTTTGAATGGCCATGCTGAGGCTATCTGTACTGCAATGAAGAGCAGCTACAGACCAAGAAGGGAAAGATCATCCAGACTCTGACCACGAAAGAAGAAACTAGGAAATAAATTTCCTGTTTCATCTGTACATAGTGGCTTCATTAACAATAGATGATCTCCCAAAACCCAAGCCTTTATCTGGGGAAAAATGGCTAAAGAAAAGAAACAGAACATCTGAGGAATTTGATAAGTGATCAAAATAACATCATTAAATGAAAATTAATGTAATATTTACATTTAATTGTAAGAAATTGTTATTATTTGACCACTTTTAACCTACAAAAATGGCAAAAGTGCTAAGAGTCAAGGTGAAGCCAAGGTACCATCAGTAGACAGGCAAACCCTGTCCTATAAGTTATTATATTACCATTCTAAATCCAAAGAAATATAGTTGTTAGTTCTGAAAGGGAAGCAGACTTGAAAATGTTACTACTGACAATTCAAAATTATAAAATCAGGGCCTTGAGATCAACAGAACAGCTAGTAAAAATGGTGCTGATGCAAAGTACAATACATATCACACACACTCGTGCAATAGAAAGAACTCTTTCCCTTGCAAGTGGAAAGTTGTTTCAGCTAAGCAAGGACTAGACTCTGTGGGCAAGGATTAGGGGTTGGGAAGAAACATACATGCACATGTATATGTACATGTACGTGTACAGGTGTGTTTTGTGAGTATATATGTAGGGGTATGTGTGTTTATGTGTGTAGGTGTATTATGTGTGTGCACATGTGTACATGGGTAGCTATGTATGCATGTGTATGTGTGTATAAGTGTAGGTTTACCATGCTGACAATGCGGAGCCTGTTTGGATTCTCTCTATCATCTCACTGTGCCCCTCCCACTCACTCTCTCTGTCTCTTTCCCAAATAAATAAATTTTTAAAAAGTGTAGGTTTAGATATAGGTGTGTGTCAGGTCAAATTTTCTAGTCATGATATTTACAATATTACAAATAAACCTTAGACTTTATCATCTTATTACTGTAGGTCTAAGCGCTGTCTTAACTTGGTATGTGTGAGGTTATTTTTTCCAGTCATGATATTAATGAGATTCCAAGGAGGAGAAGGCTTATGCCTCATTTTCCCATTACTGTAGGTCTAGTGCTGTGCTAAGGTCTCCCGTGGACATACAAGGCAGTTGCAGAATTGAGTCTCTCCCTTGCAGATGGGAAACAGACTGTATCTGAACCAAGTCCATCTTCCTTCTTTCACCTTCTCCTTGCCATTTCTTCACTTCCTCTTTCCCTCCCCTCCTTTCCATCACATGTTGGCTGCCCTAAGGGGAAAAGTTGCTCCTGCTCCAGGTAACTAATGAGTTTTGCATCCTCTCCCTCGGCCTGTGGCTTCTGGAAGCTGATGCACTGGTTCCTCACAGTACATGAAACCTGATGAGATTTACCAGTTTAACTGCTTTACCAGTTGTTGTTTTGTTTTGTTTTGTGCTCTTTCACACAGCTTTCAATTTTTCTCAGTTGTATATATTCCTTTTAATTAAGGAAGCTTGATACATAAAGTGTTAAATTGATCAAGTACAAAACTGAAAGGTTTGACTCTAAGGAATTCTTAAAAACAGCATCATATGTTTCTCCAAAGCACTTATTATCTAAGATTATTACTTCACAAAGATCTTTTAAGCTTTGCAAATATCACTCACAGACCAAAAGATTATACTCAGGAAAAGAGAGAATGGACAAAGTCCAAGAAAATACCCTTGATCTGGATAACGTTACAATGTTTTGGAAGCAGTACAAAGAAAAATGCATAATACTAGTATTGTACTACAATGCCCAGATTATGAGTCTGATTATTGCATTAATCATCTCATTTTCAATTCAGACTATTAAGGGGATATTTTACAAAAATGAATTTGATTAATTTGAAGTCTAACAAATTCAAAAGAGGCAAACTTTAACTCGACAAGTATTTAGCATGTACTATATGCCAACGTCTGTGAGAAAAAGAAAAATAGTATAAGGGAGTAAGGCTTTAAGGAGTTCAAAACATTTTCTGGGATGTAGAAATTCCAATTTTGGTAGCAGCCCTATGAAGCCTTGGTTCACAAAGTTTCACTAAAGCTAGACATTCCAACATACTTAACTCATGGCTTTGGAGACTGCTTTAAAAAAAATCTATGCCAGGAATATGCACACACCTACGAAATTAACAAGGGAAGTAGCCATCAAAGAAACCTGTGGACCCCTGCTTGGGTTCTGCAAATATTGAGAAAACAACCACCTTGAGTTCAGGGAGGACAGAAATGAGTATTCTCTGAACCAGTCTGTCTCAACATGCAGGCGTTCCAACCCCAAACCTGCTCTCACAGCTCCCCTTTCTGTGGTCATCATGATCCTAGATCCCAGATCACATGGCCAACACTGCCTCCTTGAAAATCAGTTGCCTCTTTGGCAAGTAGGCTAGCAGTACTTGATTTTATCTCTACAAGTTTCAGAACATGAGGACCTATTCAAGTAGACCCTTTCCCTTCTGATCCCACGGGTTCCCATCACAGCACACAGTTCTATATGAATGAGCATGCATTCATTGTTGGAAATTTGACGCTGGAGGTAAAGAAGCAGAGACGCCCTGCTGCCTACTCAATAAAATGATATTGTTCTCCCTGAATAAATAGAACAAAAGAACCTGAAGATTTGACTTTCATCCCTGAGGATCCTACATATAGAGGAGAAAACCATACATATAATATGAAAGAGCCCAAGGATAATTAGAGAAACAAGAAATGATAACATTGTGTTGAATAAAAAGTGCTGTGGGGAAGGGGTTAAAAGAATAACCAAAATGGTATGAAATGAATATGAGAAAGCTTCCTGGAGGAAAGAACATGCATTCAAGGTAAAGGAAATGGAATGGACAAGGAGACATGGAGACAGAATTCCTTAAGTTTTAGGCAATCTTAATTTTTATATTTTTGACAGGCATATAACAGTTTCAGAATAAAACGAGTTCTGGAAAGGTATGTTTATTTATGTATACACCGGTTTGATTCGATGCCAAAGTAAAATGCAGAATTTTGATTCCGAGTAGTAGTTTTGGTTATGAATTTCAGATTTTAAATGAAATCAGCATTGGCAACCTGTAAGTCTAAACTCATGTCATTAAACTTATAGCACTGACACAACCTTAATTTGGGAAAAATGCCTGGACTTTGCCTTTTGATTTAAAAGTAATATTTTACTTTTCTCTCTTCTTTTTTAATAGTAACTTTAAAATCTAACAAATATTTATATTGTATGTTTTGGAAAAAACAAATGGTTATACCAGAAGTACAAATTTCACCTTACGATATGAATAAATACTGTAATGCTTAGAACAAAGTGAGGTTGCACAGCCATGGGATTGAAAAATCTTCATTACTGGAAATGTCTAAAAATGGACTAGGCAAAAATTTAGAAGAGTCAAATGAATTTTTAAGCTCCCTTCTCACTTTGATTTCAAGATTCCGTAGCTCTAGCTGAGAGCTTTCCGTATGAACAATCTCCTTTATTATGCAGTCTTCAGTAGAGGTAAAAAATTCTGCTTTATACCAGCAATGAGTTACAGTCAGGGATTCATGGCACTGCCTAGCATTTCACAAAGTTTGACTCTGGGGGCATATATATTACAGTATCTGGAATATTTACCAAACTTTTAGATTTCTAGGTCCCACTTTAGACCTACTGAAGAATCTTTACAAGTGAATCCCAGAAATCTACTTATTTAACAAGCTTTCCAAGTGACTGATACAATACTATAATTTGTAAACCACTGCCCTAATCCTTAACATTCCTACTGAAAAGGCAGATCAGTAAGGCCTATTTACAGTTATGACTGCAGTTATATAGTCATCTGTTCCTTAAGGAGTGAGTTAAGCTTACAAGTATCTCAAACAATTTTAAGCATCCAACCACCTTTGGAAAGTAAACTTATTGCATGTAAAACGTTCCTTGACCTTTTCTTTACAAGAGGCAATTTTTATTTTCATGGGCATTACAGTCACTAACAGTAATCTTTCTCAACAAAGAACATTGAGTGAATAAGACCTCAGTTATCAGCAGTGTCTGGTTAAGACTCAAATGTATAAATATTTTAGCCTTTTTCATTTCTATTTGATGTTGGAAAAGAATACAGTACTCAGATCACATTTACAACCTAAACCACAGAATACGATTTAAGAAATGCAAGGGAATTATGTTACTTACCTCCATTTTACTATAAAAATATTAACTATTTGGTTGTATTAACAAACCACTACAACTTTACCATCTGTCCTATGATTTATAGTAACAACTGCAAATGTGAGGATTCTAGAACCTCACCATTTTTCCCACTATAATTCTTCTTAAGTACATGCCAAAGATTTAATTATAGCATAATGAAAATATAGAATAGTAAAAACCTGGCTAAATTAGGCTAATTGAGGGAAAGCTAATCCAAATTGATAAAAAGATTAATCATTAAGGCATTTATAAAATATTATTTCCAATAATAGATATGACATCTAATTTTAAGTGTGAAATACTAATAGTGAGCATACATAATCTTTTTAGATAGAGTAAAATAATTAATATTATACTTTTTGTAAATTAATATTAAGTTTTTTGTAAATACTTTCTACAAATAGACCAGGTCCAAATCCTATCTGAATTAACACAAATTCCAAATCAAAGGATTTGATTCATCTATTTATCTGTCTTTTAGGTTTTGAGAGTCAAATTATCATATATGTTAGTTACCTTTCATGCCTGCCTTAATTTATCTTCTAAGGACTTTTTTAAAAATTAGGATAAGATTCTAAAATTCCCTTTAAACAGAAAATGCAATTTCATTTTTAAAGCACTTTCTGTAACAAAACTCTTGGGTACAAATTAAACATAATGAGCATTTAAGGTTACAAAATCTTCCCATGAAAACATTTGGAAAGGTCACTTCAATTTATGAGAGTACATTTTGCCAAAGTTAGGAAGATCTTAAAATTTACAGATTCTAAGTTTTAATTGGCTACTGGAAGCCAAGCCTCACTTCTTCTAGAAAAAGAATAGGTTTTAATTTGAGGGGATAAACAAAATCAGAAGAGAAAATAATTATTCATAGAAAATACTGTATTAGAACCCCATTTCAGAGAGAACAGAGAAGTAAAAGAGTATATGTTTTGTGAGAGGTTTGTTAACTTGATTTAACTACATAGACATCACAGAGCTGATACGGCAGCAGAGAGTTAGTAAGATGGTGGAGCATGTGGTCGACAAAATAACACCTCAGAGGGATAAAGCCCTTGTTTATAACCTTATTCTGTAGCTTGACAGTTGTTATCACTTTGGACAAGTTACATAATCTCTCTAAGCCTCAGTTTCTCCCTTTGTAAATGGGGATGAATCATATCTACGTTCTAGGGTTTTTTTGTTTTTTTGTTTTTTTTTAATTTTTTTTTTTCAACGTTTATTTATTTTTGGGACAGAGAGAGAGACAGAGCATGAACGGGGGAGGGGCAGAGAGAGAGGGAGACACAGAACCGGAAACAGGCTCCAGGCTCTGAGCCATCAGCCCAGAGCCTGACGCGGGGCTCGAACTCACGGACCGCGAGATCGTGACCTGGCTGAAGTCGGACGCTTAACCAACTGCGCCACCCAGGCGCCCCCGTTCTAGGGTTTTTATGGAGACTAAATGCAATAATAGTTGTGATGCAATTAGTACCATAACAACTATATATGAAGCCTTCAATATCTATTAACCGTTACAGATTATAATACATGTTCTTGTGTATGAAAACCTCGGAAAAAAAAAGTGTAAAGATGTACCAAGACAAGTTGGTACTAACTTCTGAGAGATAAAAATGGATTCTAAACAAATTCATGTAATTGAACCTTATGAACACTATGTAGTCACTAAAATTCATTTTCAAAGAATAAATAACATGGGAAATAGTAATGATATGCTAAGTTAAAAAAAGCAGGACACAAAACAACAGATTCTATGAAAAATGTGTGCATAGAAAAGAGTATTGGAACAAAATTTCTGAAGGTGCACAGTGGTACCTCTCTGGGTGCATTACAGATGGTATTACACATGCCCTGATTTCTATCATCCATGGTCATTCTCCTTCTGATATACTCCTGTTCACTCATGTTCTTTTAAAAGTATTGAGTTTTGGAGCCCCTAATTGAACATAATATTACATGTGTATTTTTTTTTTTTAATTTTTTTTTCAACGTTTATTTATTTTTGGGACAGAGAGAGGCAGAGCATGAACGGGGGAGGGGCAGAGAGAGAGGGAGACACAGAATCGGAAACAGGCTCCAGGCTCTGAGCCATCAGCCCAGAGCCCGACGCGGGGCTCGAACTCACGGACCGCGAGATCGTGACCTGGCTGAAGTCGGACGCTTAACCGACTGCACCACCCAGGCGCCCCACATGTGTATTTTAATACAACAGGATGACCGTATACTGTGATCTGATTACTCTTTAGAAAACCAAAGATGCAATTATTATTGAGCATTTATTGAGCACCTACTCTGTGCCATTCACTGGGGACAGATTTTTCCTTAAGGAATCTACAGTCCGGTAGAGGACAGAGAAAAAGTATGATGAATATTCTTAAAGAGTATACAAGATACTATAGAGGCACAGTTGAGCGCAGTCAACTCTTTTTCTTAGATTAGGGGTACATCAGCTGAATTTTGACACATGAGTAAGAATGGCTTTGATTTCACACCCGTTAAGTGTGATGCATGTGAAATATTCTTATGGAACTGTCCAGTAATCAGTGGGATACATGAGAGTAGAGAGCAAGAAAGAGTTTTGGGATGGAGATGAGAATTTGAGCACCACCAACACATAGGTGATAGTTAAAGCCATGAGAATGCGTGAAGTGGGTAAAAGTGATCATGAGGAAAAAAGCAGGAATATGATCCAGAAACAGAAAAAAGACAATACCCTCAAAAATAACATTAGTTAAGGGATGTAGAAAGCAAGAGGGGTCCATGAATAAAGGCTGAAGAGAAATGACTAGAGATGCAAAATAAAGAACAAAACAGCTGAAGAGGAAGCTTTGGATGGAGTTTTTATTTATTTTTTAATATCAAATTTATTGTCAAATTGGTTTCCATACAACACCTAGTGCTCATCCCAACAGGTGCCCTCCTCAATACCCTCTCTTCCCTCCCACCCCCCATCAACCCTCAGTTTATTCTCAGTTTTTAAGAGTCTCCTGTGGTTTCCTCCTTCCCTCCCTCTCTAACTTTTTTTTCCCCCTTCTCCTCCCCCATGGTCTTCTGTTAAGTTTCTCAGGATCCACATAAGAGTGAAAACATATGGTTTAAAGAAGGAAAGGGGTCAATGGCACTAGATGTCTCCAGTAAGCTAAGACAAAAAACTAATTCATTGGATACAGAGGCAAGGTTCTTTTGCGTGACATTTGTCTCAGCAGTTTCAGTGTATATCTCTGTGAGTACGTGTGCATGTATTGTTGTGGGGGTGCGAAGGTAGAGGCTGAGGGCACTAAATTTAAAAACGAATGAGGATAGAGAGCATAAACATTCAATTCATAGAAAGAAAATACTGATGGAAAACATGCTATGTATAGAAACTGACCTCTCTAATGGCCAACAGGCACATGAAAAGATGCTCAACATCGCTCCTCATCAGGGAAATACAAATCAAAACCACACTCAGATATCACCTCACGCCAGTCAGAGTGGCCAAAATGAACAAATCAGGAGACTATAGATGCTGGAGAGGATGTGGAGAAACGGGAACCCTCTTGCACTGTTGGCGGGAATGCAAACTGGTGCAGACACTCCGGAAAACAGTGTGGACGTTCCTCAAAAAATTAAAAATAGACCTACCCTATGACCCAGCAGTAGCACTGCTAGGAATTTACCCAAGGGATACAGGAGTACTGATGCATAGGGGCACTTGTACCCCAATGTTTATAGCAGCACTCTCAACAATAGCCAAAGTATGGAAAGAGCCTAAATGTCCATCAACTGATGAATGGATAAAGAAATTGTGGTTTATATACACAATGGAGTACTACGTGGCAAGGAGAAAGAATGAAATATGGCCCTTTGTAGCAACATGGATGGAACTGGAGAGTGTGATGCTAAGTGAAATAAGCCATACAGAGAAAGACAGATACCATATGGTTTCACTCTTATGTGGATCCTGAGAAACTTAACAGAAACCCATGGGGAAGGGGAAGGAAAAAAAAAAAAAAAGGAGGTTAGAGTGGGAGAGAGCCAAAGCATAAGACTCTTTTTTTTTTTTTAACGTTTATTTTTGAGACAGAGAGAGACAGAGCATGAACAGGAGAGGGGCAGAGAGAGAGGGAGACACAGAATCTGAAACAGGCTCTAGGCTCTGAGCTGTCAGCACAGAGCCTGACGCGGGGGTCAAACTCACAGACCGTGAGATCATGACCTGAGCCGAAGTCGGATGCTTAACCGACCAAGCCACCCAGGCAACCCCATAAAAGACTCTTAAAAACTGAGAACAAACTGAGGGTTGATGGGGGGTGGGAGGGAGGGGAGGGTCAGTGATGGGTAATGAGGAGGGCACCTTTTGGGATGAGCACTGGGTGTTGTATGGAAACCAATTTGACAATAAATTTCATATATTGAAGAAAAAAAAAAGAAACTGACCTCTCTAACATATTAATAATGCAAGTTAAAATCAGATAGCAGGTTTGCTGACCACGTGAACAAAATATTCTACAAAATAACCTCCTATGCTGGCCAGGGTGCAGTGAGACAGCACGTACTATGAATATGACATAATACCCCATTTTTCCTTTTATGTTCCTGCTGTAACTGATCTCCCCTTCCTTTGCGGCCTCACTGTATACTACCTACAACATTTCATATTTCTCATATTCTTCATGTGTAATTCTCCCTCTAGCTGGCTTACAAGGTTTTTGAGGATAGACACCCAGTTTGACTAATCCCTGTTCTCACAGTGTCTAGTTTCCATCATGGTGCGTGACTCATGGTAAGAACCTAAGAGATGATCGGCAAACAAATTGATAAGAACCCAAGTTCCTGTTTTGATACATGTTATTTTAGCTAAAATTGGTAAAATTCACCCAAATTGTGAATGACATAATTCAAAGAAAGAAGCCAGAAGTGGTTTCCTTTATGAAATTCCGATAGTGTCTGTGTAGTCAGATATAAAGGTAGGGACATATACTATGCATATTGTGCATATCTACAAACATTTATGCTGCCCTGACCTTCCTTCCATGTTGTTATTTTAATTCTCTCAAGGTAAGTATTTGCCTTTATTTAAGTCTCCATTTATCCCCTCATAATCCTTTGAATATAAATTTTAAAAGCTATCCAGAGCCGCCTAGTCAATCTAAGACAGTCAGAGCCACTAACATTCAGCTAAGCATATGACTAAAGCTGTGTCTAACAAGTTTATTGAAATCTATGAAAATGGAAAAAGTATAAATCCACTTGGTATTTGAAGTGGGAAAGTAAAATATGAGTAGGCTTTAAAGTGTATTTTTAATGTGCTTCATATTTCCTAAACTGTAATTTTAATGAATCATCAGAAATTATTGTGTCTGTATGTACTATTCAGGGAATCTCAGGGAAAGTACAGTCATCACTGGACCCACAGGAAAACAGGTACAAGATTTTATGATACCTCTTCTGTGAGAGCCAAAGTACCCCCACTGTCAGCATTTTCTGGTGTTACTCTTTTAGGATGGATCAACATCACCTGGAGAGTGAACCAAGCCAGCTTTTCAAAGAACTTCTCAACTTTCTTTAAATATGCTAACACTGCACTATCATTCCTTTGCTTGCTCATGAAATACCAAAATGAAGACAATTTCTCTAATTATGTATTACTATCCTTTATATGTGAAATCAGTGATACTCAACCAGAGGCAATTTTGCCCCCCAGGGGACACTGGCAAGGTCTGAAGACATTTTTGGTTGTCACAATTTAGGGTGAAAAGGAGGGTTGCCAATAGCATCTAGTTGATAGGGGCCCGGGATGCTGCTAAACATTCCATAATACACAGGATAGGCCCCCACAATAAAGAATTATCTAATCCAATAATGCTACGGTTAAAAGCATTCTAATGCTACGGTTAAAAGCATCCACCCTCTGCTAAATGGTAGAATGTGTAAAACTTTCAGAGAAAGTTGAGGCACAGTGAAGCTACCACCCCTTTGATGAGGTTTTCTTGGATTAACCCACAATGACATCTTCACAGATTGGATTTTCCATAATTTAGGTTTCATTTGATGGTGTCCTATCTCAAAGAATTTTTGAGGAATCATGTTCCTATTCACTACTGATACTTCCTCTTCCTCCTCCTCCTCCTCCTCCTCCTCCTCCTCCTCCTCCTCCTCCTCCTCCTTCTTCTTCTTCAGCTTCTTCTTCTTCTTCTTCTTTTTGTAATTTGACAAATTTGCTCTGTGACAAAACTGTTAGGGAGCTTTATAAATCAAAAGACTCACTACTTAAGTTACTTCCTCTTTCTAAATTAGCTCTTTTTTATAACTTTTCCAGGATATCTATTGTAATACTGCTTTCATAGATAATAATTTCTGAAGTGGGAAAGAATAACTAATTATCCCATTGTTTTTCCAGCTAAACTATTTGGGTAATATTTCTAGTAACCCATATTGCCAACATCCATTGTTTGGCCATTTTACTTAGAATAAAAACAAAGAGGCTATGATTTTTGGCCTTGGATCAATCATGTAATTCTCCTTCTATTTAAAGTTTGAAGATTTGGCTTGTTATTTCTAATGCCAGGAATTCACACCCCCATGAGCCAGGAGTGGTAGGAATAGGAGATGGGGGGGTGGGGAAGAATAATTTTGAATTAAAGACAACTGTTGAACAGAATTCATTAGCAATAGTCTTATGAAACAAGTGATTTCCTTGGAAAAGAAAGGAATTTTAATAGGTCACTGCCATATTGTCATTTTTTTTTCCTGATTCTTGAGGGTCCTTTAGTATGTTTGTCACGTACAAACATTGAAACAGTGAGCACATATGGAAGAGTTTGCCAAGGATATAAATTGTTATACAAAGTGATATGAAGGCTTGCAAAAGAATTATTTTCATTATTTTTTTCATTAAAAAAAAGCTAGATAGATAGCCAGGTTACTTGGTGGTACATTTTAAGAAAGGAATGGTCATGACAGAAAGATCTGAATTTTGAATTTTTGCCTAAGACAAAGGGGGATGATGATGTGGTAAAGAAGTCACTAGCAGAAGCCAGCTAGATCTTAGTTTTAATACTGAACTCAAAGCGATCTTTCTGTTACTTCCATAGAGCTTTCCTTCTGAAGCAACACGAACCCAATCCAATCTGTCTTCGACAGAAAATTCCTTCAGACACTTAAAGATAGCTGCCCGGGGCGCCTGGGTGGCTCAGTCGGTTAAGCGTCCAACTTCAGCTCAGGTCACGATCTCGCGGTCCGTGAGTTCGAGCCCCGCGTCGGGCTCTGGGCTGATGGCTCAGAGCCTGGAGCCTGTTTCAGATTCTGTGTCTCCCTCTCTCTGCCCCTCCCCCGTTCATGCTCTGTCTCTCTCTGTCTCAAAAATAAATAAACGTTAAAAAAAATTAAAAAAATAAAATAAAATAAAATAAAATAAAATAAAAGATAGCTGCCCTGTTCTTCCCAAATATTCTCTTTGAACACGTTTTGACACATAAAATATTTATCCTAACACAGGGAAAATTCAGATAGCCAACACTGTATGATGCTAACACCTGAGTATAACCCAAGTGTGAGCAGTCTGTCTTTTAAGATCTAAATATAATTTGACTGGACCTGACTCCAATCCCTATATTTTGAATCATGTCTCCTCTAGCTGTCTTCAGGGATTTCTAAATACAGAGAAGAGTTGAAGACTCTTTCTCTTGGTTATCTCTGGCTCAGAGCTTATGTTTTCAGTAAATATTCAGTTTTACTTAACTATCACCTGTGGATGTTCTCTTTCTCTTCTGTCTTCAGCACTAACTCAAACATGAAACAGATCTTTGTCCTACATTTTCCCAAAACCAATCACATAAGGCATTTTTGGTTGTATCAAACTTTACTGTAGTTTGGGGGGCAACAGAGGATGCTTACAGTACAGGAATGCAAATGACTGAAAATTATATAGTAGGCATCTCTGTAAAATTATAGAGTACACATTATTGTTTTTAAAAGTCCCTTAGCCATTCTGTTAGGTCCTCTGCCCTTTTAAACACACTTCCATAGATTTCCTCCATTCTTTTAGCTCCAGCATTGACATGTTATACAGTCTTAGCTTGAATTCCAGCTTGTCTCATTACCTCCTGTAGGACAGGGCCTGGTTTCAGCACATTTGCATTATCAGTGGTACCACTGTTACACTGGTCAACCTGGTTCAAAACCACCTTAGTGTATCCAGGTGTTCCCTTCTTTGTCATCAAGCACTGTCCACTCATACTTTAAATTATGACTTATTAATGTAACCCCATCCCTCACTTGCAAAGGTCAGATCCCTTTCACCACATACATGGATTTGCTTTCAGTCTTCGTTTGATGGAAGCTCTCATACCACCTCCAGGTTCAGTTTCTGAAGACAGGACATTCATAATTCTACCTCTGCTCCAAATCTCTGACCAGACCTTGCTGGGTTAAGTTCCACCTTTGTTAGGACAGTACCATATCATGTTGCTTCTTACAAAGTCAACTAAACTCAATACCAAACCACTATTTTCTTATTAGGCCTCCTCCAAGAAAACACATATTTCTGCTTCCATACCTTTGTTCATAATCCTCCCCCCCCCCCCCCCCCCACCGCATGTTTGTTTGCTAGGACTACCACAACAAAGTCACACAAAATGGGTGGTTTAAACAACAAAATGTATTTTCTTGCATTTCTAGAGGCTAGCATCTCCGATTCTTATAAGGACATCAGTCATATAGGGCCCACCAAATGACTGATTTTAACCTTATCTCTTTAAAGTCCCTATCTTCAAGCACAGTCACATTGTGAGGTACTGGGGGTTAGGACTTTAATGAATTTGGAGGGATACAATTCAGTCCATAACACCCGTCCCGTCTAAGTTTTCTTCCTCCTCCCCCTCTCCAAATCACAATCAATATTTAAAGTTACATTCAAATTCTATTTCCAGTCCTACCACCTAATCATTATAATTAACTCCCTCTCTTCCTCTAAGCTCTGACTTCATTCACTTTGGCACTTGTATGGTTTTACCTTCCTGGGTGTATATCTATCTCCAGAAAGTTCAAACTCTTTTAAACTAAGTTGTTGGTAAGTGTTTACTGAATATGGATTTAAAACTCAACAAGATTGGGGCATCTGCCTAGCTCAATTGGTAGAACGTGCAACTCTTAATCTCAGGGTTGTGAGTTCAAGGTCCACATTGGGTATGAAGCCTACTTTAAGCAACAACAACAACAACAACAACTCAACAAGATTGACTTTCTTCAATCTGAATTGTCTGTTTTTCAAAAGAACTTTTCAGAGTCTTATTTACTATGATATTGCTTTCATAGATGTGGATACATTTCTAGGTAGGAAAGAGTCACTACTCTGTTACCAACTAAAAAGCAATTATTCAAATTTTTGAGAAGAAAAATTTCCCCTTTGTATAAGCATATATGACACCTCTCCCCTAATTCTCAAAAGAATCTTGGGGCGCCTGGGTGGCGCAGTCGGTTGAGCGTCCGACTTCAGCCAGGTCACGATCTCGCGGTCCGTGAGTTCGAGCCCCGCGTCGGGCTCTGGGCTGATGGCTCAGAGCCTGGAGCCTGTTTCCGATTCTGTGTCTCCCTCTCTCTCTGCCCCTCCCCCGGTCATGCTCTGTCTCTCTCTGTCCCAAAAATAAATAAACGTTGAAAAAAAAAAAAAAGAATCTTAAATTCTCTGTCTTTAATATTTTCCCCGTCTTAAATAGCTCCTTTAAACATATTTCTTCCCAGCATCCCTGTGACCAAATACCATAAAATACAGGGTAAGCATCTCACTCAAATTCTTTCTTATGCATTGGACTCTGACACTTGAAAGTCTTTTAACTTGAAAAATTCAGCATTTACTTCATGAATATAATGCAAACTAACATTTACATAAATGCAAACAGCACTTATGTGTACGGTACATTCAAATTGGCTTACCTATATTCTCTCATTTAATCCCAAATAACTCTGTGAATGCATACTATGATTCCTCCCCTTTTGTATTTGAGGAAACTAAGGCACAGAAAAGTTAAGTAACTTTCCCAAAATTTGTGGTGGGTTAAGACAAAGTAGTCTGGCACTACAACCAAATGGCTTAACTACTATGTTTGGTTCCATCTACAAATAGGAAAGACATTGTTCTCTGTCTCTCTCCATCTCTAGTATTCTTTTTTAAAATCTAAGTTTTAGGGGCGCCTGGGTGGCGCAGTCGGTTAAGCGTCCGACTTCAGCCAGGTCACGATCTCGCAGTCCATGAGTTTGAGCCCCGCGTGGGGCTCTGGGCTGATGGCTCAGAGCCTGGAGCCTGTTTCCGAGTCTGTGTCTCCCTCTCTCTCTGCCCCTCCCCTGTTTATGCTCTGTCTCTCTCTATCCCAAAAATAAATAAAAACGTTGGAAAAAAATTTTTAAATCTAAGTTTTAGGGGTGCCTGAGTGGCTCAGTCGGCTAAGCACCCAATTCTTGATTTCAGCTCAGGTCTTGATTTCAGGGTTGTGAATGCAACCCCTGCATTGGGCAGGAAGCCGAGAAGCCTACTTAAACATACATACATACATATATACATAAATTCTAAGTTTTAAATTCATAATTACAAATTATTTTCCTAATGTAAATCACATATTGTTTTGATAAGGATTTTTCAATCGTAGACAAGTATTTTTAAGTATATTTATTCTCTTTAATATTTTTACCTTGTGTTTCAAAACTCGAGCAGTGTGTATGAAAAAAAAATTGACTCTATTTTCAAGTTCTTGTGCTATGTGGTTTCTTGGGCTGTTGGTAAGCAGTTTTCAGATTTAAGGTCAAAATAGACAGCTGCCCTGTGTGTGATTATGCTGCCCTCACCTGACAGAAATTGTGTACTGCAAGTAGAATGGACTCCTAGCAGAGACCATGAAGTCCCAACTCAGAGGAGCTGAGTATCTACCCAAGAGTTCACTGACCACTTTCAAGCCACTTTACCTGTAACCCTGAAAAGCCTGTGAAGTTTTCACATGTCCTTAGTTTACTTCACAGAAGAAATATACCAAGTGGGAAACTATTCAGTTAGTGAAAGTATTTATAACTCTATGTATTATATAGGTATTACATACATTTATAATTTGATAGTAGGAAATATAAAAAATGTTCTCCCTGTGAACTCAACATACTAATAGAGGAAGTCGGTATGTTACATTGAACATAATTTTTTAAAAAACTGGAAAATTCTTGAAATTTCTGCAGGGGTGTATGTAATTTACTTATTTAATTATACAACCTGTAGGCCTGCCATTTTTAAATCTTCTTAATATTAATTTTGGAACATGTAACTTAGAACATTAAACTTAAATCCTATATTCATAAGTATGGAAACTTTCTGTGTCGATTAACTAGAAAGGTACGGTCTACTTCCTCAACAGCACCCAACATGGATCTCCAAAAGCGTTCTCTTTCTCTCCTTGATAAACAATCTGTTGGCTTGCAAAGGCAGTGGCTAAAATTCCTCGTTGGTCATACTTTCACATTAATATGGAATTAAAAACTAAAAACAGAGCCTCAAAATTCCACCCTAGATGGTGTAGACAACTCCCTAGGAAATGTAAATCTGGGGTCGGCAAAAGGCCTCCAAATTATTTCTCAACTGGTCTGCCCCAGAGCCTAGGATCCCTACCATTGATACATTTTTTCCTACTTACAACATGATGTCTTTGGTAGTTTCTCTGGTAGTCTGTTTTTAAAATATGAAAATACAACATTATCTACAGACATTATACACTATAAATCACAACTTTCTTTAGTATGGGTTAGTTTATCAGAGTACTTACTGTCAAAAGGAAAACAGTAAATAAGACCTTGAGGGAAGAGATGAAGATGCAGGGTGGTGTTAAATGGGCAGAAGGATAGAGGACTGCCCCAAAGCATCAGTCCTGGGAGGAGAGGCAGCAGTGAGAATTGTAGAAGTGGGGGCAAAGGAAGATCACTCAAGCAAAAGCAGCCAAATACTGAAAGGAAAAGGGGGAAGAGGCTGAACACAAAACTTGGACCACTTGAGAATTTTATGTGGGACTGGCCTTCTTGGCCAAAACTAGAATAGAGAGATTAGCCAATAAGAAGGGGAATTTTTATCAGAGTTTATCAGAAAGGTATATACTACTATAGAAGAAACAACAACAAAAAGAAACAAAGGGTAGAATGAGCACATTTGTTTTAAAGGACTTTAAAATTGATGACTTTACCACAAGTAAACTCTCACTTTCTTAAGATAAAACATTCTGCATTTAGAAATACCAAATGATATTGAAATGCTAAAGCCTCGGTTGAATATTGAACAGATTGTCCCATCTCTTCTCAGCCAGGAAAAGGAAAGGACATAATATTTTCTAAAGATCCTATTTGCTTTATGTCTTGACATGTTTAGAATAAACTAAATAAATGTAAAAAAAAAAAAAAGGAAAAGAAACATATAACCAAAATAATGTACTGCCAAGTAAATTTGTCAAAACTCTTAAAATCTAATTTTAATCCTCTCAAACTCTAAAAATGGGCACCGGAAAATCAGCCAAATAAGTGATAATGTACATAAGTTTTATTTATCTGTATATCTTGGAAAGCAATGGTTAGTTGGTCCTTTTCTGGTGATCTCCTTGTCCAGGTTACACAAACTTACTTGCATCATAATAGTTCTTTCCACAGGAAATATTGATACAATATCTGTACTCATGTGGTGAAGTGTGGCTCTAGCATCTGAACCACAGCAAAGAAAATATCCCCATCCAGCACTGCTGCACTCTCCAAAAAAGGGCAGCACAGTGTCCTAAACTGAGTTTCTGCCTTTCTCTTTACTTAAAAGACAACATACTTGGGGGTCTGGATGGCTCAGTTGGTTAAGCATCCAATTCTTGATATTGGCTTAGGTCATGATCTTGTAGTTGTGAGAGTTGCAAGATTGGATTCTACACTGACAATGTGGAGACTGCTTGGGTTTCTCTCTCTCCCTCTTTCTCTGCCCCTGCCCCACTCGCGTGCTCATGTGCCCGTGCTCGCTCTCTCTCTCTCTCTCTCTCAAAATAAATAAACATTCTAAAAAAATTAAAAATAAAAGACAACATACTTTAGGTAAAGGTCAAATTTTTATTTCTAATCCCTAAGGATGATATTCAAAAGATTTTCTTTAAAAAGGGACGGTGGCACACTGGCCAGTCAGGACAGTTTTTGGATGTATACAACAGGTATTTGGCTACCTTACTGTTTCCTATACCTCTTATTCAATCTCAGCTCCATATTTCATTCTAAAGTTTTCAATTTTAATCCAATTTAAATATAATTATTTAAAATAACATCTATGTTTTGAAAATAAAGCCAAAATATGCAAAGTTTACAATTACATCCAAAAAATTACTTGTAACTTAGTTAAATTTAACATAGTCATACAGCTACATAAAACAGAAGAAAGAAAGAAGAAAGAAAGAAGAAAGAAAGAAAGAAAGAAAGAAAGAAAGAAAGAAAGAAAGAAAGAAAGAAAAGAAAGAGAGAGGAAGGAAGGAAAGAAGGAAGGAAGGAAGGAGGGAAGGAAAGGAGAGGAGAGGAGACAGAGAGAAAGACAACCAAGAATCTATAACCTTGACACTAACAACCTAGTGAGTAAATGCACACATTTCTTCCCAAGGTGCTAATCACATTTTAATAGCACATTTACCATTCTGAAAGATATGTTAAGACTTTTTAAGGTAAAAAGCAAGATATTTGTAGTCTATTCACCTGAAATGACTATAATAGGAGGAATACTAAATATCAGATTATAAATATTACTATAAAAAGCAGAGGTATATGTGTAACAGGAATTAAAACCCATCTGGAGTCAAGTTACTGTCCCATGTCCTCGTTCCAACTCTTATTGGCTCTGGGATCTTGAGCAAGATATTCGACCTCTCTTAGTTCTGTTTCTTCATCTATTAAATAGTAACAACTCTCCTTCCATTTGGATTATTGAGAAGTTCAGAATGAAACCATGTTAGTGAAAGTGTTTTGTAAATTATTAAAAGTGATTCAAGGATAGCTGGGTGGCTCAGTCGGTTGAGTGTCCGACTTCAGCTCAGGTCATGATCTCACAGACTGTGAGTTCAAGCCCTGCATTGGGCTCTATGCTGACAGCTCAGAGCCTAAAGTCTGCTTCGGATTCTGTGTCTTTCCCTCGCTCTGCCCCTCCCCTGCTCATGCTCTGTCTCTCTCTCTCTCTCTCAAGAAAAAATAAAACATTTTAAAAAAAGTAATTCAAGGTTACCTAATTAAGCATTAGAATAATGATATTGATAATAATAACAATAATAAGCTAAATCCTAAGATTCATATTTCTTCCAAAGAAAAGTTGCTTTCTTCATGAACAAAGCCTTAAGATATTACAAATGTGACAAGAATGTAAAAGTTTGACAAATGTTCTAGGGACTAACCCTGGGTTTAAAAAAAGCAATAGGCTAGACAATCTTTCCTCACCATGACAACACCTTTGCAACTTACACTTGAAAATGAATGCTATTTATAGTTAAAGCCACCCAGTTAATTCTCAGAAGAGGATTACATGACTGTCAATCAAGCAAAAGCCCCAGCAGGTAGAGTTTATGTGAGCTGATAAAACAGGTTCTGTCAAAGCACTTGTAGAAGTGAATTCCAGAATTACTGACCCTCTCACACCCTATCCTTCTTAATCCAAAAAATTATATCTTCCAGCTAAGAACAAAAAAATAAGAGTCTGGTATTAAATAGATGTATTCCACCTAAAATCACTGTAGATTATGCAGAGAATATGTATGTTTTATACACTCAGATTTTGGAAATTATACTAAGAATTCAAAAGACTGCCTGGTATTTTCAAGGGTATCTCAAAGCAAATTATATTTCTTTGCCAGTTATAACAATATTATTCTACATCCAAACTTGGACTCTTTACTTAACATCCAGTTAAGTACTTACATACTTAACAACCAAATTTCCATGTGTATTCAGGAAAAATCTACCTGGACTACCTACCCAAAGGTACTTTCTACAGTCTTTACCCAAACCTCTTTCGTGAGGGTTTGGCTCAGTGAATATTATCACTATCATTCTAGCTACCTGGTTAAAACCTTACATCATCTTTTATCCCTTCCTCATCCCCACTCTCACCACAGCCATTAATTAATGAATATCTTTAGCTTCTATCTCTAAAATGTCTTTTATATTTATTCATTCCTCTGCTCTATTCCTATTGTCACTGCCCTTATCCAGGGATTCATCAAATTTCAACAAAATCATCTGCACAATGTCCTAACTATTTTTACTGACTACCTCACCTTTCCAAATGTACTTTCCACATTCCTAATGGAAGAGTCTTCTAAACAATAAGGCAGTGAGATTAAAAGTCCTTACAATCTAGTTCATATCTTCTTTCAGACTTATTTTTAAATTGATGTCTCCATAAACTATTCTCTAGTCACATCACACAGCTAATAGTTACTGTTCCTTGAGTACTGTATTCCATTGTCCAGGGCTTTTAGTCATGCCGTTCCCTGCATCTAGAACGTTCTTTCCTCCCTTCTGCAAATAGTAACATTTATTTTTCAAAACTGTTTTCTCCACCTCCTCTCATTTGAGCTATACCCCAATACTAAGAATCTATCACTATTTCCTACACTCTTATAAAGCCCTGTTTCATTTCTAAAACAAACAAAAAAACACTTCTTTCACACATACATGTTGTTTTCTCATCAAATCACAGATCCAAATACCGTAAGCATGTCATTTTTAGCTTAGTATTTCCTATGGTCTCTAGCAGTCTGTGTGTGTGTGTGTGTGTGTGTGTGTGTCTGCATGCGTGTGAAGTTTATCCATCAGTAGCTCATTGAATGTTTATCAAAAATAATGACTATCATTATAATAGTGTGCATGATGTAGTGATAGCTATAGTTATGAGCATAGCATAATGTATAGTGTTGTCAAATCATAATGTTGTACCCCAAAACTAATATAACATTGTGTGTCAACTATGCTTCAATAAAAAATAACAATAATGACTATCATTAAATGGGGGCTTATTACATTTAGACTCTATCTCCAACATTTTTCACTATATTAAATATGTCATTTAATCCTCAAAATAAATCTATGAAACAGGTAACATTAGGCCCGTTTTATAAGTGAAGTTACAAATACCCAAAAAAGTTAAGCAGCTACCCAAAATGTACACTAGTCTGGAGTAAGGACTGGAACCGAGATCTTTCATAATTCACAGCTTGTGCCCTCATCCAACTTGCTACCCAGCCTTTGATGAACAGTTAACCACAAAAAACTACAGTAGATAAAAAGGCTATTAAATGAATATTGATTGAAAACATTGAGAACATTGGTGCCTAAAAGGTAATATCATTAGAATCCACAAATTTAAACTCTTTGTTTAAAGAATAACATTCCTTATCTCATAAGACTATTTTGAAGATTAAATCAAGTATACAAAATGCCTACCATAGTACCTAAACACAGTAAGAGATCAAACAAGTTTTTTTTTTCTGTTGTGAATAGTATAGAAAGTATACTCAAACTTATTCCCCAAATCATAAAATACTAGAGCAAAGAGACATGCTTTACATTCATAATGGCTGAATGTCAGATAAAAAGAAATGTTGTTTTAAATGTATCTGCTATAGATAAATATATATATACATATATATGTATGTATGTATATATGTACATATATATATATATATTAACAATAGTTTGGCAAAAACTATGAATGATGGTCTCTTGCATGACATCAGAAAGAGATCTCCTTAGCTTTTGAAGCTGATGGCATCCCACAATACATTGCCCTCATTCTTTGGCTGCAAATAGAGCATTGGACAATGAACTTCATCCAACAACATAATCGTACCAATTACTACAATTCACTGAGCAATTATGCAGTTCATATGTATCAAAACTTTTCACAAAACACCTTTGAAATCAGTGCTGCTATTATTATTACTGTTATTATACAAATGAGGAAACTGGAGTGTGAAGAGTTTAAGTATCTTACCCCAAATTACAGTGCTGTAAGTGACATAGCCGGAATTTAAGTATGGGTCTGTCTGACTCTGGAACCCAACCTCTTAATCACTCAGTCTGTTTTTACTCAATCTGTAATCTACTGTTGCTTTGGATTTTTTCTTTTATAAAGGGAAATTTTTTGTGTGATTCATTACATTATAAATACTAGCTTCATTTAAAAACTCATTCAAGCCAAACACTCATTGTCTAAGCAATCCAACTTCTTTTAATTTAACACAAAGAGCAGACATAAACAAATTATAATTAATGTAGTCTGAATTCCAATACCATAAAACCAGAAGGCACAATGTACATTTATCTATCCACATAGTCTTTTCCTAGAATGGTCTGAAACCAGCAATGACATCACTGGGGGGGTAGACTAACTTCATACCATATGACTATATGGTGATGTGTTCTGAGTATGGTTTTATCTTGCTTTTTTCAAAGGTCATATGGGTAATACATCAAAAGAGGTATTTTTAAAAATTCAGCTTTTTCCAAGTAAGCAATACTGGCCAGGCTTTACATCTATATATTTTCATTGCTATTTTCATGGTGATTCTCTTTTTTCTAATTTGATACCTACCACTGCCTTCCAGTCATGGTCTAGGCAGTCTCTCACTTTAAAAAATGCTCCTGTAAAAAAAAATCATTCATTTGAAAATTCCATCTCTTAGGAGAATATGTTTTAAATATTCATGTTGGACCTGCTCATTGAAATAAAAATGTGAACAATGGAGACAATTGGCCAGGCTTTGCCATAACTATCTGAGCTCTCCTTTCTCCACCACATAAAGAAGCAGAAAGATGAATACAGAATTCAGAGAGTTTAATTTAACATGATGGTGGCTTGGGGGCCTCAGCATCTGATGGTAGTAATTACAGACTCCTCTTGCCAAATTCAATATTTTGAAGTTGAGACAAAGCTTTCATTTAAACCTAACTTTCAACGATTCATAAAGTTTGAAGTTATTTTCATTGTTTTGTCAGACATCTCAAATGCTATGTCTCAGTGATTATCCTGAAATTCCAGAGGTACCCACTAAAAGATACTTTTCTCTTTAAATACTTTGAAGTATTTTTTTGTGCCACTACCCTTTCATCACTTCCAGCTTTGTATTTCTGATTCTCTGGCCAGAACCAGAGTCACTAAGGTCTAAAGCTATTCCAAAGGGATTTAAGATCCTGAGCAAATCACTCTACGTCCTCCTTTCACATCTCACATCTCTGCCCTAAAAGACTTTATTTGGATGAGATATCTAAATTAAAATTTAAATTAGAAAATTCCAAAATGGCAACATAGTCCAGATGGATGTGCACAGAAGAGAAAAGGAGCAATCCTCTTGTTGAAAAATAAGACATGTTTCATTCTGGTTATATGCATAGGAGCTCTTCACCAATGTTTTTTTTTTTTTAATCAGGTGGAGAAATAAAAATTTCTCCTAAGCAAATGTCTATCAAAATCTGTGCATATCAATTAATTTTGTTGTTGCTGTTAGGATTGAACCTTTAGTTTAATTTAAACCATCACTTGCTCAAATTATGTAGCACCTGTAAAGTTATTCTTGCATAATTCTTCAATAATATTTATTCTGTTCTACAATGAAATCCAGTGTCATCAATTCATAAAAATTGTTCAAGGTACATTTAATAATCAGAAGAGGAGATAATACATTTCTAAACATATTGGTGGTAGATGGAATAAGGGCCATCAAAGATATCCAAGTCCTAATCCCTGGAACCTGGGAATATTACCACATATGGCAATAGGAATTTTGAAGATATAGTTAAGAATTTTGAGATGGGAAGATTTTCCTGGATAATCCAAGCAGGCCCTAAATGAAATTACAAGTATCCTTTTAAGAAGAAGTTAGAGGAAGACTTGACTACAGATAGGAAGAAGACCATGTAATTACTGAAGAAAAGATTGGAGTGATGTGGCCAGAAACCGAGGCGTGTCAGCAGCCTCTAGAAACCAGAAGAGGCAAGAAATGTAATCTTCCCAAGAGCCTCTAGAAGGAACCAACCCCACTGACACCTTTCAGCCCCATGAGATTTACTTCAGACTTCTTGTCCCCACATCTGTAAGAGAATAAATTTGTGTTGTTTTAAGCCAGAAAGTTTGTGGTAATTTGTTATGGCAGCAATAGGAAACTAAGACAACATAGTACATCCATGAATGCATTTTATAAACAGGAGAAGTGAGGTCATAAGGTAAACCACTGTCCCCAAAATTGGAGAGACAGACAGGTGAACACAGAAAATCAAAGTTTACCAGAGCAGAAAACTACCAGTAGAAACCCTCAGGAACCAGTGCCACAACAGGAAAATGTGAACTTCTTTTGGCAAGTTGCTGAAGGTTCAATGTAGACAAATTTGAGAATAGAAATTCCAGGGTGGCCCCCTACTTTTGGAGCTTTCTACCAGGTTCCCCCAGTGAATATCAGAAAAAAAATTCCTTTGGGCTTCTAGCAGGGAGAGACGGGGGGGGGGGGGGGGGGGGGAGTAAACATTTTTGAAATATACCAAAGCATTCCATTCTCCTAAACAAGGTCCTTACTCAAGTAAAACTATTTTGCCAGAGCCTAACCCATTAGGGTTTTATCAGGGCCTGATCTGCTCTGGTCTTCCATGTAGGGGAAGGGAAATATTCAACTCCATTCCCCCTGCCTCCATCTGACCCACCTAAAATGTGGGAATGGATGACTGAGAAGCACTTGTGAAGTTCACAGTTCAGAGACACAGACTCACGGAAAAACTGAGCCCTAATTGTAGATTATAGTACATTTCCCTTACCCCACACCTTATCAGAACATCACATAAAAAGCCTGTTTAGTGAGAATTACTTCCCCCCAGTACATCATATCTAGCTTTCAAAAAAAAAAAAAAAAAGATAGAAAGAAAAATTACATGCATTCTAAATGGAAAAACACAGTTTAAAAAGACAACATAAGCCTCAGAACTAGCCTTAGATAAGGCAGGAATATGGAAATTGATGAGGTTCTGGAGTGCTGGCGGGGCTCCAGAGCTGATGGCCAAGAAAGAATTCTTGAGATGTCTTTGGTGCATAAAGGTGGTTTTATTAAAACACAGGGACAGGACCAGTGGGCAGAAGAGCTGCACTGGGGTTGTGAGGAGTGACTGGCTATATACTATGGAGTTGGGATAGGTAAAAGCAAAAGGAAGCCTCCAAAGGACTTTCATATGCTAAAGAGGGATCACCAGAGGCCTTGTTATTGTTGAGCTAAAGTTATTTTCCCTCTAGTAAGGCATTAACGTTAAGACAGTAGGGAGTTCCTAGAGAAATGTTTTACTCTGCCTGTCTCAAGCATTTGTCAATGGGCTGCAGGTTATAAAGAAATTTAATTTTATTTACCATTTCCTTTTGCCTTTGTTCCCCCACATCACCATGGAGGGAAGGGTGATGTTGGGGCTCCAGGAAACTGAGTCTATAGGTTTCTGGAGATCAGGCTACTGATAAGATTGCCTTTTTCTTGTAATTTACTAAGACATTTGTTAAGTAATGGAGACTCAAGTCCTGCATGACTGTGATCTCTATCAGTTAACCATTGGTTTTTCCCTTTCCTTTGTTCTTGGGCAGCCAGGAGTACCTGTGGAATGTCACACATCCCACTTGGAGGGGAGCTGGTTTGCAGGGTGTCAGGTTGCCTTATGCTCCCATATCAGAATTATTGAACTATGCATTTAAAACAACTATGATTAATATGCTAGTGGGTTTAATGGAAAAAATAGACAACATGTGAGAATAGATGGATAATGAAAGTAGAGAAATGGAAATTCTAAGAAAGAATCAAAAAGAAATGCTGGATATCAAAATCACTGTAACAGAAATGAAGAAAGCCTCTGATGGGCTCATTAGCTGAGGAAAGAATCTGAGGATATGCCAATGAAAACTTCCAAATCTGGAAGGCAAAGAGAAAAAACCCTGAGGTGTGGGGGGAGGAAACCAGAACACAATATCCAAGAACAGTGGGACAAATGCAGGATAAATGCCCAAAAAACTGTACCTAGTCAAATTGCAGAAAATCAAAGATCAAGAAAGAATCCTGAAAGAAGCCAAAGGGAAAAACAGCCTACCTACAGAGGAACAAAGATAAGATTTGCATCGAATTTGCCATATGTAAATTTGTTTACATGGATTAACCCATTTAAGTGGATTGACACAACTATTCCCATTCTAGAAACACAGAAATGTTAAGCAATTCACCCAGGGCCACACAAGTAGTGAACCCAGACAGCCTGGCTCCAGAGTCTGTACTCCTAAGCACTAGGCTATCCTTAATGAACTCTAAAAAGGAACTGCATTGTTTTCCTCCCTAGGACATATAAATAGGCTGTTTTCTGAGCTAACCAGTTTGAAGTACCAATTCAAATGACTATCATTATATAGGCTTACAAAAGATAAAATTATACCTTTTAAACACCTCTAATCCAAATTTGTTATGATTTTTCCAAAAAAAATGATTTAATTTGAAAGTCTTTAAACCAGATAATTTTCCACTTTATCATCTCTTGAGGTTGAATCCCACAAAATTTCTAACTTCAATGTAAAGAAAATTCCTTGCATTGATTTGCTTAAATTTATTTCTTTCAAACTTTCAAGGGTGTTTCTTAAGTTGAATAAATCCATATTCATAAGTCCTGCAGCCTTCAAGATTTTATAAACGACAAATATATCTATTCTAAGGTACTACTTTCCCAAATCTTAAGATTCTATTCAAAATATTTTTATATGAGTACTTCCAGTCACCTTGATAGTAATTATTATTTTTCTGGAATTTTTCCAGCTTTATTATTTTTTTAACTTAATCCAGTCTTCCAATATGGGTATACTATAGTATTATACAACAGCAAAATAAAGTCGTTTGTTTTATTTCTGAAACCATTCCTGACATTATACAATAATGTATTGGTTCTGAGGATTATAAGCAATCCATTGGCTAATGATTGCAGAAATAATCATCAGTTCCAAGTTCTTCATTATAATAAAACATAAAATGCTTTCTTTACTCGCTGAGTTTTGGTATCATAAAACAACATCAAATGTATTTGTTTTCCTAAGTTTTATCATTCTTGGTGTGGGTCAAAAATAAACCCCTATTTTCTTACCTAACATTTTCTTTATCAATTGCCTACTACCAATAGTTGTTTCACTTAAACAACTATTACATAAGTTAGCTTAAAAGAAGAAAGAGGAGAAGGAGAAAGGTATGAAGGAGAAACACCATTGAGCAATGTGATCTAAGGGCTAATAATGGTTTTACTATTATTAGCTCAATGAATAAATTACTGTGGTAAAGTAGCTGAATTATAGACTAACAACTATATTTAATGTCCGCTCAGTTCCAGAGAGTTGAACCACAAAGTACTTCTTACTTCATGAGTAATATTTTTACTAATACAGAAGATTCCCCTTTGCCACGTGAAGTGTTTCACGTAATACAATATGTGTAATGGCCCTTTTCCCACAGGTTTTCCCAGCAGCGATTTGAGGTTTAATAAATTCTAAGTCCTGGTAAGCTCACAATGTATTATAATGGTAATAACAAGCAAATATTCACCTTATTTAATAAAATAACTCTCCAATTTTATTTTTATATTGGTCACATATGTAAGCCAGAATAAGGAGAAACAAATAGCTAAAAGAAATGTAATCCATCCCAATAAAATAAATATTTCCTACTTATTTTTCAACATTTGACTTTTAACAACATGAGGGTAATGTAAAATAATGTAAATTTTACTAATAGGTTCCAGACTACAGACTCAAAATGCAAAGTGAAAAATCAGATAAACCCCTTCCACAGAGAAATAATATGAATACTTCACTAGAAAGGTATGTATTTCTAGTCCTCAAAAGCCAGATATATAGATCACTGGCTAATTTAGATATATAGATACTAATTTAGAATGCTAAATTAGTTTTCCACAAAAGAAATGAGACTTGAATATCCTGGAGAAAAAGGAAAGGATACAAATTTTAAAGTAAGCTCTGAAATTATTTTAATTACATCAAGAAGAAGGAAACACAGAAACGAGAAAAGTAGAAGAAGCAAAAATAATAGTATTTTCTGCTCATTGTGTACTAGTTAACGATGCCAAGTAATTAACATACATTAAATTCTCACATTAATGCCCTAAGGTCAGTATTCTTATCATTTTACAGAAGACTGAAGCTCAGGGGAGAATGTCACAATAGTAAACAAAAGGGCTAGGACTTGAACTTGGGCATTTCTTACTAAAAACAAGGTTCTTAACCACTACCTTAAGCTACTTATTTAGCAAGCAAGAAGAAATAGTCACTCTTTTCATTATTTGCCTTTTTGTTTTGAAATAATTTTTAACATACCTAGATTTGCAAGAATAGTACAAGAAAGAATAATTATACAAATGTGGTAAAACCTTAACAACTGGCTCAACAATACTCATTATCAGGGAAATCAAAACCACCATGAGATACCACCTCACACCTGTCAGAACGGATAAAATTAACAACACAGGACACAACAGATGTTGGTGAGGATGCAGAGAAGAGGAATCCTCTTACACAGTTAATGGGAATGCAAACTGGTGCAGCCAGTCTAGAAAACAGTATGGTGGTTACACAAAAAGTTAAAAATAGAACTACCCTATGCTCCAGCAATGACACTACTAGATTCTTAACCCCCAAAATACAAAAACACTCGTTCAAAAGGATACATGTACCCTGATGTTTAGAGCCGCATTATCAACAATAACCAAATCATGGAAAGAGCCCAAATGTTCATCAATGAATGAATGGATAAAGAAGATGTGGTATATAATATACAATGGAATATTATTCAGCCATAAAACAGAATGAAATCTTGTCATTTGTAATGATGTGGGTGGAGTTAGGGACTATTATGCTAAGCAAAATAAGTCAGTCAGAGAATGACAAATACCATATGATTTCACTAAAACATGGAATTTGAAAAAGAAAACAAATGAACATAGCAGGGGAAAAAGAGAGGCAAACCAAGAAACAGACTCTTATCTATAGAGAACAAACTAATGGTTACTGAGAGGCTAAGAGAAAAATTACCAGGTGTACTCACAACTGCAAAGAAAAGATCTTTCCCCTCCCCTCCGCCGTTCCCGAAACCAGCCACAGCGCGCCGGGTTGTAGTCTGACCTAAAGGCGGGAACCAATCAAGTTCTGCTGAGTGGTTTGAAATAAAGGCGGGAACCAAACAAATTCTGTTGAGCATTCAAATTTAAATGTCAACCAATAACAGCTCTGTAACCTCAAAAAATCCCTAACTTGTTTGTGCCTGTCTATAAAAGAAGCTGTAAGATCCTTGCTCGGGGCCTCTTAGCGTCACCAGCAACGAGTGCGCGGAGGACCGGGTTCGAACCTGCAATAAATGACCCTTGCCGCTTGGCTTTGACTCTGGACTCTGGTGGTTTGTTTTTCGGGGGAGGTCTTTCGAATCGGGGCATATCAGTTACCAGAAGGGAGGTGGGTAGGGGGGTGGGTTAAATAGGTAATGGGGATTAAGGAGGCACTTGTGATGAGAACCAGGTGTTGTATGTAAGTATGGAATCACTAAATTTTATACCTGAAACTAATATTATACTGTATGATAGCTAACTGCAATTTAAATAAAAACTTGGAGGAAAAAAAATAGTTGAAAACCTGAAAGTCTGGGAGAATATCCTAGAGTTCTTTGCACTATATTAGCAACTTTTAGGTATGTTTGGAATGTTTTCAAATTTAAAAGTCACAAAAAATTGAAAGAGCATATATTTTTACACATATTTTTCCTTTAATCAGTCATTAGGAGTAAGTTTACAGACATGATGTCTTGTTACCTCAAAATACTTCAGTGTGCAGGGGCACCTGGGTGGCTCAGTCGTTTAAGCTTCTGACTCTGGATTTCTGCTCAGGCCATGATCTCACAGTTCGTGAGTTCAAGCCCCACATCAGGCTCTGCACTGACAGTGCAAAGCTTGCTTAGTATTCTCTCTCTCTCTCTCTCTCTCTCTCTCTCTCTCTCTCTCTCTCACAATAAATAAATAAATAAATAAATAAATAAATAAATAAATAAATAAACAAACAAACAAACATTAAAAAAATACTTCAGTGTGTTTTTCCTAAGAACAAGATCATTCTCTTTCATAATCACAGTATAGTTGTTGAAATCAGAGAACTAATATGGATATAATACTATTATCAAATTTACAGAACTTATTCAAACTTCACCAGTTGTCTAATGTCCAAGAATAGAGGCAAGAAGTATTGTAATCTAGGATTCTAGAATCCAGGATCACATATTGGATTTAGCTGCCACACCTCTCATCTCCTTCAATCTGAAACAGTTCTTCATTCTTTGTCTTTCATAACCTTCTCATCACAAGCCAGTTGTAAAATGTCCCTCAATTTTGCTTTTGTCTGATATTTCCTCATGATTGTATTCAGACTATGCATTTTTGGTTAGAATTCCACAAGAGTTGATGCTGTTCAGCATGAGAAAGCACATGATGTCAGTTTGTCTCATTGCTGGTGATGGTGACTGGTCACTTCTTTACGTGGTTTCGATCAGGTTTCTCCACTGTCATTTATTTTTTCCCCTTTGTAATTAGTAAGTACTTTGTGGGAAGATACATTGAGACTGTGTAGAAAACCTGATCCTCACCAAAGTGTCACACCATAGTCTTGGCATCCATTGATAATTTTACTTGAATGAAATATTACTATGATGGTTCTAAGAACATACTAGTTTGACACTAAAAAAAAAAATACAAATATTCAGGTCTTGATTGATTACTCATGTGGAGATGTGTAATGTTTGGTTTTTAAAACCACATGAGGAAAAAATAGTTAATGGGAAATGTGTAATTATAGCTGTACTTCCTGACAGCGATTCTGCTATAGTCAGAGGTCTGGCAGCTTTTTCCTCATAGCTCTTAAGAAATACTGATGTTCAACATACTAATATTATGAAAACAATTTACTCTCAAAGTATTTCCAGCTTTCCAAACCAAACCAACCCTTCTAGAGGAATTGTTAAACAATATTAGGAGCACTGGACATTTGGTCAGGACAACTAAGTTCTTGGCCAGCAGAATTTGTGAGACCCCAGACAAATGATGTAAACTCACTTGGCCTCAGTTTCCTTTTCTGTAAAGTAAAGCCAATAGATTAGGTGATCTCTGGGACACCTTGAGCTCTGGTTCTATGATTATGTGGTTCTATTTCTCCTTTCCCTAGAAGACCAGAGAGGTGGTATATTATTCAAACTTTCATTCTCCTCTACTTTTAATATACATTTCTGGTCTGTGCTAAGGTAGCCATTTTCATATTTCAGTGGTAAGTCATAAATAGTTAAAAATGTAGATTTCTAGACCTACCCATAAAATTCTGATGCAGTAGACCTGGGAAGCTGCTTAGGAACCAGTATTTTTTATAAGCACCCAGGTTATTCTGAGGCCACTGATTGAGAATCACAATTTTTGAAACACTGTCAAGGGTATAATTGGCAACCTCAAGGACGGGGTTTTACCTGAGGAATTTTTGGGACTCTGGTTCATGCTGAAGTACAATGAGGTAGGTGCAGCGACTCCAGACCCCGAGCTTCACAGCTCTGAACCTCTCTCTTCATTTGAGCTCCAGTCATGTAGCCAGGATCCTGGATTTCATCAAAATCTGCTCTGAATAGTTAAAAGAAAGAGGATTAGAATCCAGAACAGAACAACAAGTTCTACAAATAAACAGAAACATAATTACAATGGAAAAATGGGCAATGACTAGGAACAGGCAATTCACAAAAGAACAAATCCAAGGGTGAGTAAGCATTCATTTATCAGTGGAATAAAAACTAATAAAAGAGTAAGGTACCAGTTTTCACCAAATTGGCACACATTTAAAAAGTTTGATAGTATCAAGTAATGTTCAGGAAAATTGGCACTCTAATGCATTCATGGAGAAAATATAACTATAACTATAACTATATAACTATAACTATAACTATAACTATAACTATAACTATAACTATAACTATAACTATACTAGATGAGTCAGTTTAGAGGGCAAGTTAATAATGTCTATTAAATATATTTATATCCTATGACGCTAAAAATTTCACTTCTTAGTATTAACCTTAGAAATACTAGCATATAAACAAAGATAAGCATATTTTAAAATTTTTTTTTTCAACGTTTTTATTTATTTTTGGGACAGAGAGAGACAGAGCATGAACGGGGGAGGAGCAGAGAGAGAGGGAGACACAGAATCGGAAACAGGCTCCAGGCTCTGAGCCATCAGCCCAGAGCCTGATGCGGGGCTCGAACTCACGGACCGCGAGATCGTGACCTGGCTGAAGTCGGACGCTTAACCGACTGCGCCACCCAGGCGCCCCAAAGATAAGCATATTTAAGAATGACTTTAAAATAGAAAAAAAAAGGAAACTACCTATATATGTTCCTAAAGGAACAAATGTCTAAATAACTTGTAGTATAATCTTAGTAGATGTTATGCAACAATAAGAAAAAATGAGGTAGATCTGTATGGACTAATTTACAGAGCTCTCCAAGACTTATTGCTGAGTGAAAAAAAATCTAAAGAGTACTATTCACTGTGGTCAGTTGTCTTCAACATGGCACCTTCAATTCCTTCCCTCCCATGCCATTCCCCATCAAGAAGCTGAGTCTATGCCTGCCCTGTCCTTGAATCTGAGCTAGTCTTAATGACTTTCTTGACCAATAAAATGTGGCAGAAGTGATTCTGGGTCTTCTGAGACTATGCTGTAAGAGGCTCTACAGCTTCCTCTGGGTTTTTTTGCAACTTTTTATTGCAACTCTGGCTCTAGAAGAAAATCACCTGCTATGTATGAAATCTGTCCTGAGAATGGCATGTGCAGAAAGAGGAAGATTTCATCCACCCCTGGCTGTTCTAGCCCAGGAAACATGTGACATGTGAGTAAAGCTGCAATTTTGGGAATTATAGTCTCAGCAGATGCCACTTACATAAGAACCAAGGTCATAGACATATCCCCAATCAAGCCACACTGGCCATCTTCAGCCTTTTGAGCAATCTCAGCTGAGGCCCCAGACATGGTAGAGTAGAAATGAACCATCCCTGTTGTACTTTGTCTGAATTTCTCACTACAGAATTGTGAGAATAATAAATGTTGGTCATTTTACAGCAGTTAAAAAAAATTACCATGATGATTACCAAATAGTGATTTTTAACTCCTTCTTTGAAGGAATGTTGAATGGCACTTTACTGTAAGGAGGGGATTTTTCCTTCTCCATTATTATTCACTATTCATTTATATCAGAATATACTCATAGAACCTTATTTTATTCTATAAATTATAATTTATTATAATTATTTATTTTGATATTTAAATTACCCCAAATTTGATCAATGGGCCCCTTTCAAGCTTGTTCTTGTATCCTTTTGACATGTCCCCATGATCTTTGAGCATTCATAATTTTTGGCATAAGATGATATCCCAGGCTCATTTTATAGTTTCTCTGGTCCAGCTCTTGCTTCTTTTCCTTGGAGCACTGGTTCCTTTAGTGAAAATGTTATTTAGAAAGTAAGATTTGGGTGCTAAGTGTACTCACTGCTACTAGAGTGTCATTTCTATGCCTTTAGTACACAGAGCTAGGAAATGTATTGTGTATTTCTATATACACATGTACAAATGTATGTGTATTTCTATATACACATGTACAAATAGATACATACATATATATGTACATACATACATACATACATATAGAAAAAGCCATGAATTCATACGAACACCTCCAGTGCCAATCCAATATCACTGGCTTTACGCTAATCTTCCCCCATTGCATAGCTATACTCATATCAACAATGGTGAGAAACTAGACTTCTATTACCCTCAACATATATACAGATACTACCCAACTTGTGATGGTTCAACTTAACAATTTTTTTACTTAATTGTGGTCCAAAAGCAATATGCATTCAATAGAAACCATACTTTAAATTTTGATCTTTTCCTGGGCTATCGATGTGCTATGTGATACTCTCTCAAGATGCTTGGCAATGGCAGTGAGCTACAGTTGCCAGCCAGCCACATAATCACAAGGGTAAACAACCAATCCATACCTCTACAACCATTCTGCTTTTTCACTTTCAGTACACTATTCAATTAAGTTACATAAGGTATTCAACACTTTATTATAAAATAGGCTTTGTGTTAGATGATTTTGCCTAATGGTCAGCTAATAACAAGTGTTCTGAGCATGTTTGAGTTAGGCTACGCTAACCTATGATGTTGTGTAGGTTAAGTGTATTAAATACATTTTTGACTTAAGTATTTTCAAATTACAATAGGTTTATCAGGACATAACCCCATAGTAAATCAAGAAAGATCTGTACTTATTTGCCTAGTCCTTAAAATTACATAAAGTAGTTAAGAGATTGCTAACCTGCAACAGTGCAGTAAACACTCTTACTGAGTAGAGCTCAACATTTGCGTACAGTTCTTTCAGTCTTTAGTCCAAGGTTAAAATTTCAAAATATTGTATCTAAAAGTTACTTGGCCACATTGCCCCACACCTTCAACATGGCTGTATTTTTTTCATTTGAAATACTTAGCTTCACTTATTTATATTCGTATTCCATTTTAGATTCCTCATTCTTATACCTAACTCTGTGGGTTTAATTTGAAAATGTAAAATATTAGCATGATTAGGAAAGTCAAAACTGCATGAAAAATTATACTTCAAGAAGATTCATTCCCTCATACCCAAATCTTCATTTCTACTAATTCCCAGTAGATAGCCAATCTTTCTCAGCTTTTCCTTCCTGTGTTTCTTTTTTGCAAAAATAAACAGACGCTATTACATTTTTTATATCTCCTTTCTTACACAAAAAATAGCATACTATATGCTACACAAAATTTTAAATTTACTTTTCTCACTAAACAATGTATCCTACAAATCATTCCATAGCAGCCTCAGAGATCTTTTTTCTCATAAATTTCCAAAATACCTCACTGTAACCAATCTCCATAGATTGGAGATTTAACCAATCTCCATAGATGGACATATATTGTTTCCAATATTGTGCAGCTGAAAAAAATGCTGCAATGAATACATTTTTGCATATTAATTTTCATAAAGTTAGAGATACATATTCAGGGTAAAGGCCTAGAAGTAGAATTTCTAAATAAAAAGTTAAGAATTTATGTAGTTTTGTTATGTATGCCAAATATGCCTCCGTAAGTTTTGTACCAATTTGCATTCCTATCAGTAATGTATAAAAGTGCCTGTTATCACACATAGAATATGTTGCCAAGCTTTTAAAATTTCTGCTTATCTGGTAAGTGAGAAATGGTATCTTAGTGTAATTTTAGTTTCTCATATTATTGGTAAAGTTGAACATTCTTTTTATGTTTGAGTCATTTATGTATGTATATCCTTTATATATATAACATACATATATATTATAAATATAAAATCTCAGGTGTTAGAAGTCAGGATACTGGTTACTCTTTGAGAAGGGTAATTGGTGACTGGCGGCAAAATGTAAAAATTCACTGAGCTTATGATATGTGTGCCTTTTAAATATATTTCAGTAAAGATATTGTTATTTACTTTTTAAGTATATTTATTTATTTTGAGAGAGAGAGACCGAGTGAGCAGGGGAGGGGCAGAAAGACAGGGAGAGAGAATCCCAAGTAGGCTCTGTGCTGTCAGCATGGAGCCTGACATGGGGCTCAAACTCATGAACTGTGAGATCATTACCTAAGCCAAAACCAAGAGTTGGATGCTTAACCAATTGAGCCACCCAGGTGCCCCGGTAAAAGATATTTTTAATAATGAGTGTCATATATATATGTATATGTATATGTATATGTATATGTATATGTATATGTATATGTATATGTATATATATATGGAGAAGGAATTAGAAGTGTTTAGAGAAAACATAATTAACTCAAAGAAAGTTTGGAAGTGGGCAAAAATAAAACTATAAACATGTCATTAAGAAGGAAACACATGAAAAGCACTAATATAAGTATTAAATATATCAGTAATCACAATAAATGTGCATGAATTAAATTCTCTAATTAAAAAAGAGACCCATTAGTAAATTGGATAAAAGATAATATTTACTTCTATGCTGTTTATTAACAGTAAAAATACTAGAAAAGACATCGTGAGCAAAAACTACCAATAGATGTTAAGACAGAAAAGAATTATTGTATCTAAAGATTGTTACTACATATGATAAATGACAATTGAATAGGAAGACTTAGCAATATTAAATTTATGGACACCTAAAACATGAAGATTTGAAATAATATTGACTGAAGAATGAAGATAAAATGTTAAGTTCATAATTATAGATGTGATAATAACAGATCAAACTGACAAAAAGTATATAGGAAATATGAACAACTAGCAAAAACAAGCAAACTTGATCTCATATATGAAATATAGCAATCAACAGTTACAGAAAATAGTTTTTTCAAGCATAGACAAATCATTTACTAGGTCATAAGCCAAGTCTCAACAAACTTTAAATTTTATCATAAAGACTACATCATCTGACTCAAAGCAATCCAGAGAAAACTTCTTAAAAATCCCCTATGTCTGAAAATGAAAAAGATTGATCTATAGATACCATAAAGCTACAGTATCTCAGTACAAATTGAGATATGGCCCAACGGATTAAGCAGATGGCATCATTAGAACTGAGATGCGGGGCGCCTGGGTGGCGCAGTCGGTTAAGCGTCCGACTTCAGCCAGGTCACGATCTCGCGGTCCGTGAGTTCGAGCCCCGCGTCAGGCTCTGGGCTGATGGCTCAGAGCCTGGAGCCTGTTTCCGATTCTGTGTCTCCCTCTCTCACTGCCCCTCCCCCGTTCATGCTCTGTCTCTCTCTGTCCCAAAAATAAATAAACGTTGAAAGAACTGAGATGCACATTTAGATGACCAGATTGAGAATGTCATATTCTCTCAAACAGATCAAATAAAGAAAAAAAAATCCAAAACAATTAAAGTCCCTTTTGCAAAAGCTTTTTTAAAAAAATAAAATTTGGGGCGCGTGGGTGGCTCAGTCGGTGAAGCGGCCGACTTCGGCTCAGGTCATGATCTCACCGTCCATGAGTTCAAGCCCTGCGTCAGGCTCTGTGCTGACAGCTCAGAGCCTGGAGCCTGTTTCCAATTCTGTGTCTCCCTCTCTCTGACCCTCCCCATTCATGCTCTGTCTCTCTCTGTCTCAAAAATAAATAAACGTTAAAAAAATTTGTTTTTAAAAAAATAAAATTCATTTTGATACATTTTGGCTAAAATAATGTAGAAAATATATATTCCATATAATCTGATCAAGATCAAGACAAGAGACTGTCATTGGCTCTCTACTTTAATATCTGTTGGCCAGTTCAACCAAACTTTCTATTTTACTAATACTAGGGATGAATAGGTGCAAAAATAGCCTCTATAGTGTATTATAATGGTGGTTCTTAAACTTGAAGTATATTAGAATCACCTGGGAAATTCTTCTATAAATGCAGGTGTCTGGGGCCTACCCAGGAATCACTGATTCAGAATCTCCAGGGGCCAGCAATGTGGATTTCCAAAATCTCCACAGATAATTCTGATGCACAACAAGGGTTGAGTACTACCAAAAAGATATTTTAGAATACTTTTACAGAAAGTAAATAGAATATTATATAACCTCAGATAAAATTTTAAAGTTACCATTAAAAATATTATGACCTATTTCAGGAATGAGACCACAAAAAATGGTCATTTCAAGTTACTCTCTAAAAAATATTCAGGAATCACTTTTATTGGTACCCCCTAAGAGAATTGATGTAGATTTTGACCAGAAACAAGCAAACAGAATAAAGCAAGAACAACAGATGAGAAATTACAGTGAGAAAAAAGTTTGTCATTAATTTTTCTCCCCTTTGCTCCTGATTTTTATTTTTTATACCTGAGAGGACAAACAGGTGACTTTCCTTAACATGACTGAATACAAGCTTTAGGAGAAAAAGTAGTCTTTAGGTGATCATGTCTTATCCTTTGATTCATTGACATTCTTTTAAAATTATTATTAATATGGTAAGAACATGTAACATGAGATCTATTTCTCTTAACAAATGTTTAGGTGTAAATACAGTATTGTTAACCATAGGCACAATGCTATACAACAGATCTCCAGAACTTAATCATCTTGCATAACTGAACCTTTATATCCACTGAATAGCAGCTCCCTATTTCTCCCTTCTCCAAGCCCCTGACAACCACCATTCTTTATGCTTCTATGCTTTTGACTATTTTGATACCTCATATAAGTGGAATGATGAAATATTTGTACTTCTGTTGCTGGCTAATTTCATTTAGCAGAAGTCTTCAAGGTTCATTCATGTTGTCACATATGAAAGGATCTCCTTTTTATAAGGCTGATATTCCACTCTGTACATACCACATTTTCTTTATCCATTCATCCACTGATAGACTTTTAGATTGTTTTCACATCTTTGCTATTGCAAATAATGCTGCAATGATCATGGGAGTAAAAAATAGTTCTTTGAGATCCTGACTTCTTTTGTGTAAATACCCAGAAGTGGGATTTCTGGGTATTTCTATTTTTAATATTTTGAGGAAAATCCATACTGTGTTCCATAGCAGCTGCACCATTCAATATCCCCACCAACAGTGTAGGGTTCCAATTTCTATGCATCCTCAATAATACTTAACTTTTTTCATTTTTTTAAATGAAGCCATCCTGACAAGTGTGAAGTAATATCTCATTATGGTTTTGATTTGTATTTCTCTCTTGATTATTGATATTAACATCTTTTCATACACCTGTTGATCATTTCTATGTCTTCTGTGGAGAAATATCTATTTGCCCATTTTAAAATCAGGTTATCTGCTTTTTGCTATTAAGTTGAAGGAATTCCTTCTGTCTTAGATATTAACCCTTTGTTAGATACATGGATTGCAAATATTTCCCCCATTTCATATGTTGTCTTTAACTCTATTAATTTTTTCCTTTGCTGTGTGAAATGTTTTAGTTTGATATAGTCCCTCTTGTCTATATCTGCTTTTGTTGCCAATGCTATTGATGGCATAGCCATGAAATCACTGCCAGGACAATGTGATGAAGATTTTCTCCTATATTTTCTTCTAGGAGTTTTACAGTTTCAGATATAACATTTTAAGTCTTTAATCAGTTTAGAGTTCATTTTTGTGTATGGTGTAACATAAAGTTCTAATATCATTCTTTTGCATATGAACATTCGGTTTTCCCAGCATGATTTGTTGATGAGACTATACTTTCCCTGTTATGTATACATGGCACCCTTGTTGAAGATTAGTTGACCATATACACATGAGTTTATTTCTAGACTTTCCATTCTGTTTCATTGGTCTATATACCTGTCTTTTAGCAGCGCCATATTTTTTTTTGCTTGTGTGTTTTTGTTTTCTGGGTTTTTTAAATTGAAGTATAGTTGACATATATTAGTTTCAGGTATACAGCATAGTGACTCAAAAATTATACACTACAAATACCATGTTGTATAGTTACCATCTGTCACCATACAAAGTTACCACAATATTTATTATTGACTATATTCTCTATGCTGTACTTTTCATCTTTATCACTTATTATTTTATAAATGGAAGTTTGTGCTTGTTAATCCCCTTCTCCCATTTCACCTATCCTCTCCACTCTCTCCCCTCTAGCAATGACCAATTTGTTTTCTATAGTTATTTTCTTTTTGTTTTGTTTGTCCATTTTTTTTAGATTCCACATATAAGTGAAATCACATGGTATTTGTAATCCTCTGGCTTATTTCACTTAGCATAGTACCCTCTAGGTCCATCCATGTAGTCACAAATGGCAAGATTTCATTCTCATAGAGGTGAGTAATATTCCATTATGTAGGTATGCCACATCTTCTTTATCCATTCATCTATCAGTAGACACTTAGGTTGCTTCCATATCTTGACTATTGTAAATAATGCTACAATAAACATAGGAGTGCATATATCTTCTCAAATTAGTGCTTTTATTTTCCTTGGGTAAATACCCAGAAATGAAGTTATTAGATTGTATGCTATTTCTGTCTTTAATTTTTTTTGAGGAAACTCCATACTGTTTTCCAGAGCAGCTGTACCAATTTACTCTTCTACCAACAGTGCACAATGACTCCCTTTTCTCCATATCCTTGCCAACACTTCGTATTTCTTGTGTTTTTAAAAAAATTTTTTTTAACATTTTTATTTATTATTGAGAGACAGAGAGAGACAGAGTGCGTGCAGGGGAGGGATAGAGAGGGAGACACAGAATCCAAAGGAGGCTCCAGGCTCTGAGCTATCAGCACAGAGCCCGATGCAGGGCTCAAACACACCACTGTGAGATCATGACCTGAGCCGAAGTCAGACGCTTAACTGACTGAGCCACCCAGGCGCCCCTCTTGTCTTTTTAATACCAGCACTCTGACTTTTTAGGAGGTGATAATTCATTGTGGTTTTGACTTGCATTTCCCTGGTGATTACTGATGCTGATCATCTTTTCATGTGTCTGTTGGCCATCTGTATGTCTTCTTAGGAAAAATGTCTATTCAGGTCCTATAACCAATTTTTAAATCAGATCATTTGGTTGTTTTGCTATTGTGTTATATAATTCCTCACATATTTTGGATATTAACCTCTTATCAGATATGTAGTTTTAAATATTTTCTCCTAGTCCCTAGGTTGCCTTTTCATTTTATTGATCATTTGCTTTGCAGAATATTTTTAGTTTGATGTAGTCCCAGTTGTTTATTTTTTATTTTGTTACTTGTGCTTTAGATGCCATATCCAAAAAATCATTGCCAAGACCCATATCAAGAGGTTTTTTCCCTATGTTTTCTTCTAGGAGTTTTATGGTTTGGGGTCTTACATAGAAGTCTTTAATCCGTTTTGAATTAATTTTTGTGAGTGATGTAAGATAAGGGCCTAGTTTCCTTCTTTTGCGTGTGAATATCCAATTTTCCAAGAACTATTTTTTTAAGATATTGTCTTTTCTCCATAGAGTATGCTTTGCTACTTTGTCAATTAGTAATTGACTATGTATGCGTGAGTTTATTTCTGGGCTCTCAATTCTGTTCCATTGATTTATGTATATTTTTATGCCATTAACATACTGTTTTGATTATTATAGCTTTGTAACATAGTTTGAAATCAGGAGATGTGATGTCTCCAGTTTTGGTCTTTTATTTTCAAGATTACTTTGGCTATTCAGTGTCTTTTGTGGTTCTATACAATGTTAATTTGTTCTATTTTTGCAAAACATGTCGTTGGAGTCTTGAGAAGAACGCATAGAATCTATAGATGGCTTTGGGTAGTATGGACATTTTAACAATATTAATTCTTCCAACACATGAACAACGGATATATTTCCATTTACTTGTGCCTTCAATTTCTTTCTTCAATGTTTTTGTCTGTTTTCAGTGTAGAGAAATTTCACCTCTTGGTTCAATTTATTCCTAAGTTTTTTATTATTTTTAATGGTATTGTAAATTGAGTTGCTTTCTTTATTCCTTTTTCAGATAATTTGTTGTTGGTGTATAGAAATGCTACTGACTGATGCATGTTGATTTTGTACCCTACAACTTTACTAAATTTTAGTGGTCTTGAGGATTTTCTATATATAAAATCATACATCTGCAAATAGAGATAATTTTACTTCTTCCCTTCCAATTCTGATGCCTCTTGTTTATTTTTCTTGCTTGATTGCTCTGGCTAGGGCTTTACTAGTATGTTGAATAGGAGTGGTGAGAGTGGGCACCCTTGCCATGATTCTGATCTTAGAGGAAAAGCTTTCAACCTTTCACCATTGAGTATAATGTTAGCTAGAGCTTATAATATATGGCCTTAATTTGTTGAAATACATTATGTTGAGAGTTTTTAATCATCTCTCTTAAAACAATAAAAAGTAGAAACTGTAAACTAAGTAAAAGTAAGTTTTTAATCAACTCTAAAAACAATAGAAGTAGAAATTGTAAACTAGTAAAAGAACTTAAACAATGGAAAATTAAGCATTTCCTTAAACTGCCTTCAAGACATTGACACAATTTTATGGTTTGAGTGATGCATTGCACATAACTCAAAATAATAATTCTGAGATTTTTTTTCAATATATGAAGTTTATTGTCAAATTGGTTTCCATACAACACCCAGTGCTCATCCCAAAAGGTGCCCTCCTCAATACCCATCACCCACCCTCCCCTCCCTCCCACCGCCCATCAAACGTCAGTTTGTTCTCAGTTTTTAAGAGTCTCTTATCCTTTGGCTCTCTTCCACTCTAACCTCTTTTTTTTTTCCTTCCCCTCCCCCATGGGTTTCTGTTAAGTTTCTCAGGATCCACATAAGAGTGAAAACATATGGTATCTGTCTTTCTCTGTATGGCTTATTTCACTTAGCATCACACTCTCCAGTTCCATCCATGTTGCTACAAAGGGCCATATTTCATTCTTTCTCATTGCCACGTAGTACTCCATTGTGTATATAAACCACAATTTCTTTATCCATTCATCAGTTGATGGACATTTAGGCTCTTTCCATAATTTGGCTATTGTTGAGAGTGCTGCTATAAACATTGGGGTACAAGTGCCCCTATGCATCAGTACTCCTGTATCCCTTGGGTAAATTCCTAGCAGTGCTACTGCTGGGTCATAGGGTAGGTCTATTTTTAATTTTTTGAGGAACCTCCACACTGCTTTCCAGAGTGGCTGCACCAATTTGCATTCCCACCAACAGTGCAAGAGGGTTCTGTTTCTCCACATCCTCTCCAGCATCTATATCTCCTGATTTGTTCATTTTGGCCACTCTGACTGGTGTGAGGTGATATCTGAGTGTGGTTTTGATTTGTATTTCCCTGATGAGGAGCGACGTTGAGCATCTTTTCATGTGCCTGTTGGCCATCCCGATGTCTTCTTTACAGAAGTGTCTATTCATGTTTTCTGCCCATTTCTTCACTGGATTATTTGTTTTTCGGGTGTGGAGTTTGGTGAGCTCTTTACAGATTTTGGATACTAGCCCTTTGTCCGGTATGTCATTTGCAAATATCTTTTCCCATTCCGTTGGTTGCCTTTGAGTTTTGTTGATTGTGTCCTTTGCTGTGCAGAAGCTTTTTATCTTCATGAGGTCCCAGTAGTTCATTTTTGCTTTTAATTCCCTTGCCTTTGGGGATGCATCAAGTAAGAAATTGCTACAGCTGAGGTCAGAGAGGTCTTTTCCTGCTTTCTCCTCTAGGGTTTTGATGGTTTCCTGCCTCACATTCAGGTCCCTTATCCATTTTGAGTATATTTTTGTGAGTGGTGTGAGAAAGTGGTCTAGTTTCAACCTTGTGCATGTTGCTGGCCAGTTCTCCCAGCACCATTTGTTAAAGAGACTGTCTTTTTTCCATTGGATATTCTTTCCTGCTTTGTCAAAGATCAGTTGGCCATACGTTTGTGGGTCTAGTTCTGGGGTTTCTATTCTATTCCATTGGTCTATGTGTCTGTTTTTGTGCCAATACCATGCTGTCTTGATGATTACAGCTTTGTAGTAGAGGCTAAAGTCTGGGATTGTGATACCTCCTGCTTTGGTCTTCTTCAATATTACTTTGGCTATTCCGGGCCTTTTGTGGTTCCATATGAATTTTAGGATTGCTTGTTCTAGCTTCAAGAAGAATGCTGGTGCCATTTTGATTGGGATTGCATTGAATGTGTAGATAGCTTTGGGTAGTATTGACATTTTGACAATATTTATTCTTCCAATCCATGAGCACAGAATGTTTTTCCATTTCTTTATATCTTCTTCAATTTCCTTCATAAGCTTTCTATAGTTTTCAGCATACAGATCTTTTCCATCTTTGGTTAGATTTATTCCTAGGTATTTTATGCTTCTTGGTGCAATTGTGAATGGGATCAGTTTCTTTATTTGTCTTTCTGTTGCTTCATTATTAGTGTATAAGACTGCAACTGATTTCTGTACATTGGTTTTATATCCTGCAACTTTGCTGAATTCATGTATCAGTTCTAGCAGACTTCTGGTGGAGTCTATCGGATTTTCCATGTATAATATCATGTCATCTGCAAAAAGTGAAAGCTTAACTTCATCTTTGTCAATTTTGATGCCTTTGATTTCCTTTTGTTGTCTGATTGCTGATGCTAGAACTTCCAACACTATGTTAAACAACAACGGTGAGAGTGGACATCCCTGTTGTGTTCCTGATCTCAGGGAAAAAGCTCTCAGTTCTTCCCCGTTGAGGATGATACTAGCTGTGGGCTTTTCATAAATGGCTTTTATGATCTTTAAGTATGTTTCTTCTATCCCGACTTTCTCAAGCGTTTTTATTAAGAAAGGTTGCTGAATTTTGTCAAAGGCCTTTTCTGCATCGATTGACAGGATCATATGGTTCTTCTCTTTTCTTTTATTAATGTGATGTATCACGTTGATTGATTTGCGAATGTTGAACCAGCCCTGCATCCCAGGAATGAATCCCACTTGATCATGCTGAATAATTCTTTTTATATGCTGTTGAATTCTATTTTCTAGTATCTTATTGAGAATTTTTGCATCCATATTCATCAGGGATATTGGCCTATACTTCTCTTTTTTTACTGGGTCTCTGTCTGGTTTAGGAATCAAAGTAATACTGGCTTCATAGAATGAGTCTGGAAGTTTTCCTTCCCTTTCTATTTCTTGGAATAGCTTGAGAAGGATAGGTATTATCTCTGCTTTAAACGTCTGGTAGAACTCCCCTGGGAAGCCATCTGGTCCTGGACTCTTATTTGTTGGGAGATTTTTGATGACTGATTCAATTTCTTTGCTGGTTATGGGTCTGTTCCAGCTTTCTATTTCCTCCTGATTGAGTTTTGGAAGTGTGTGGGTGTTTAGGAATTTGTCCATTTCTTCCAGGTTGTCCAGTTTGTTGGCATATAATTTTTCATAGTATTCCCTGATAATTGTTTGTATCTCTGAGGGATTAGTTGTAATAATTCCATTTTCATTCATGATTTTATCTATTTGGGTCATCTCCCTTTTCTTTTTGAGAAGCCTGGCTAGAGGTTTATCAATTTTGTTTATTTTTTCAAAAAACCAACTCTTTGTTTCATTGATCTGCTCTACAGTTTTTTTTAGATTCTATATTGTTCATTTCTGCTCTGATCTTTATTATTTCTCTTCTTCTGCTGGGTTTCGGGTGTCTTTGTTGCTCTGCTTCTATTTCCTTAGGTGTGCTGTTAGATTTTGTATTTGGGATTTTTCTTGTTTCTTGAGATAGGCCTGGATTGCAATGTATTTTCCTCTCAGGACTGCCTTTGCTGCATCCCAAAGCGTTTGGATTGTTGTATTTTCATTTTCGTTTGTTTCCATATATTTTTTAATTCCTTCTCTAATTGCCTGGTTGACCCATTCATTCTTTAGTAGGGTGTTCTTTAACCTCCATGCTTTTGGAGATTTTCCAGACTTTTTCCTGTGGTTGATTTCAAGCTTCATAGCATTGTGGTCTGAAAGTATGCATGGTATGATTTCAATTCTTGTATACTTATGAAGGGCTGTTTTGTGACCCAGTATGTGATCTACTTGGAGAATGTTCCATGTGCACTCGAGAAGAAAGTATATTCTGTTGCTTTGGGATGCAGAGTTCTAAATATATCTGTCAAGTCCATCTGATCCAATGTATCATTCAGGGCCCTTGTTTCTTTATTGACCATGTGTCTAGATGATCTATCCATTTCTGTAAGTGGAGTGTTAAAGTCCCCTGCAATTACCACATTCTTATCAATAAGGTTGCTTATGTTTGTGAGTAATTGTTTTATATATTTGGGGGCTCCTGTATTCAGCGCATAGACATTTATAATTGTTAGCTCTTTCTGATGGATAGACCCTGTAATTATTATATAATGCCCTTCTTCATCTCTTGTTACAGCCTTTAATTTAAAGTCTAGTTTGTCTGATGTAAGTATGGCTACTCCAGCTTTCTTTTGACTTCCAGTAGCATGATAAATAGTTCTCCATCCCCTCACTCTCAATCTGAAGGTGTCCTCAGGTCTAAAATGAGTCTCTTGTAGGCAGCAAATAGATGGGTCTTGTTTTTTTATCCATTCTGATACCCTGTGCCATTTGGTTGGTGCATTTAGTCCATTTACATTCAGTGTTATTATAGAAAGATATGGGTTTAGAGTCATTGTGATGTCTGTAGGTTTCATGCTTGTAGCGATGTCTCTGGTACTTTGTCTCACAGGATCCTCCTTAGGATCTCTTGTAGGGCTGGTTTAGTGGTGACGAATTCCTTCAGTTTTTGTTTGTTTGGGAAGACCTTTATCTCTCCTTCTATTCTAAATGACAGACTTGCTGGATAAAGGATTCTCGGCTGCATATTTTTTCTGTTTAGCACACTAAAGATCTTGTGCCAATCCTTTCTGGCCTGCCAAGTTTCAGTAGAGAGATCGGTCACGAGTCTTATAGGTCTCCCTTTATATGTTAGAGCACATTTATCTCTAGCTGCTTTCAGAATTTTCTCTTTATCCTTGTATTTTGCCAGTTTCACTATGATATGTCATGCAGAAGATCGATTCAAGTTATGTCTGAAGGGAGTTCTCTGTGCCTCTTGGATTTCAATGCCTTTTTCCTTCCCCAGATCAGGGAAGTTCTCAGCTATGATTTCTTCAAGTACACCTTCAGCACCTTTCCCTCTCTCTTCCTCCTCTGGGATACCAATTATGCGTATATTATTTCTCTTTAGTGCATCACTTAGTTCTCTAATTTTCCCCTCATACTCCTGGATTTTTTTATCTCTCTTTTTCTCAGCTTCCTCTTTTTCCATAATTTTATCTTCTAATTCACCTATTCTCTCCTCTGCCTCTTCAATCCGAGCCGTAGTTGTCTCCATTTTATTTTGCAGCTCATTGATACCATTTTTTAGTTCCTCCTGGCTGTTCCTTAGTCCCTTGATCTCTGTAGCAAGAGATTCTCTGCTGTCCTTTATACTGTTTTCAAGCCCAGAGATTAATTTTATGACTATTATTCTAAATTCACTTTCTGTTATATTGTTTAAATCATTTTGATCAGTTTGTTAGCTGTTGTTATTTCCTGGACGTTTTTCTGAGGGGAATTCTTACGTTTCGTCATTTTGGATAGTCCCTGGAGTGGTGCAGGACTGTGGGGCACTTCCCCTGTGCTGTCTTGAATAACTTGCGTTGGTGGGCGGGGCCGCAGTCAGACCTGATGTCTGCCCCCAGCCCACCCCTGGGGCCAAAGTCAGACTGGTGTGTGCCTTCTCTTCCCCTCTCCTAGGGGCGGGATTTACTGTGGGGTTCGTGGCCTATCTGGGCTACTTGCACACTGCCAGGCTTGTGGTGCTGGGGATCTGGCGTATTAGCTGGGGTGGATCGCCAAGGTGCATGGGGGCGGGAGGAGGAGGCTCAGCTCGCTTTTCCTTCGGAGGTCCGCTTCGGGAGGGGCCCTGTGGCACAGGGAGGGAGTCAGACTCGCTGGAGGGATGGCTCCGCAGAAGCACAGCGTTGGGTGTTTGCTTGGCACAAGCAAGTTCCCTGGCAGGAACTGGTTCCCTTTGGGATTTTTGTTGGGGGATGGGCGAGGGAGATGGCGCTGGCGAGCGTCTTTGTTGCCAGCCAAGCTGAGCTCTGTCATCCGGGGCTCAACAACTCTCCCTCCCGTTGTCCTCCAGCCCTCCCGTTCTCTGAGCAGAGCTGTTAGCTTATAACCTTCCAGATGTCAAGTCCCGCTTGCTGTCGGAACACACTCAGTCCAGCCCCTCCGCTTTTGCCAGCCAGAGGCTGGGGGCTCTGCTTGGTCTACGGGCCACCCCTCCGCCCTGGCTCCCTCCCGCCAGTCCGTGGAGCGCCTACCGCCTGCTGCCCTTCCTACCTCTTCTGTGGGCCTCTCATCTGCGCTTGGCTCCGGAGACTCCGTTCTGCTAATCTTAGGGCAGTTTTCTGGGTTATTTAGGCAGGTGTAGGTGGAATCTAAGTGATCAGCAGGACGCGCAGTGAGCCCAGCGTCCTCCTACGCCACCATCTTCCAGGATCCCAATAATTCTGAGATTTTAAATAACAGAGAAATATTCACTGAGTTTTCTATGTGATGCTTAAATTAATAAAAATTAAAAAGTAAATTTAGTGAAAACAACCTCTATTTTAATTCTTCTAAGACTCATATTATCATAGACATTAAAACTGTGAAAGGACTCACCATCTTGTTTATGTATTTAAATTGCTTCTTAAATTTCTGTGCTATTTATGACTTTAATTTTCCTCTAAATGTTTTGGCATTGTATATGTAATATAAAGTCACCAGTTGCTTTGATATGACAGAAGCCTTAAATAGTGTTAATTCAATCTACACTGAACTTTGAAACATCAGTGATAGAAACAATAGTTTAGCTATTATTAAGAAAATTAAGTTGTGGCTATTTTAAAAACCATATACTCTTTAAAAAATATCTGACTATATGCTTCAATTTTACTCAGATAAGTTTCTATCTTCATAGGAAATGTATACAGAATGCAATAAAGACTTCCCATTATGCAGATTTTTGTAGAAAGTGAATGCTATCCTCAGTTGAGAATGAAAAATGATCTCCAGGCAATGTTGGTGGATCACTAAGAAACTTCAAGGTCCAAATGGTATTTATATTTTCTTCTTTCAATTAAAGGCCATAACATAAGATGAAAAAGACAAAATACCAGAAGTAAAGGGCTGGCTACACTACAAATGTTCCAGAATGAGATTGTTCTCAATTATATCTCTCACTGGGCTGTCTTTTTCTGAGACAAGAGTATATCCATAAGATCTCAAAAAGTGTTTTTTTGGAGATTTTACAATCAAATTAATGAAGTTGGTTTTTTTTTAATACACTGTGGTGTGCATGTATCCCTTCAAATTAATGTTTTCTTATCTTTTGGGTAAATACCAAGTGATGCAATTACTGGATTGTAGAGTAGTTCTAGTTTTAATTTTTTGAGGCACCTTCATTCTGTTTTCCACATTTGCTGCACCAGTCTGTATTCTCACCAACATTGTAAAACCATTTCTTTTTTTCCACATCCTGACCAACAATTGTCTCTGTTTTTTATTTTAGTCATTCTGACAGGTGTGAGATGATATCTCATGGTTTTCTGATCTGTACTTCCCTGATGATGAGTGATGTTGAGCATCTTTTCATGTGTTGTTGGCCATCTCTATGTTCTCTTTGGAGAAATGTCTGTTGATGTCTTCTGCTCATTTTCTAATTGGATTGTGTGTGTGTGTGTGTGTGTGTGTGTGTGTGTGTGTTGAGCGATGAGTTGTATAAGTTCTTTGTACCATTTGCAAATATTTTCTCCCATTCCATAGGCTGCCCTTTGGTTTTGTTGATTGTTTCCTTCCATATTTTCATGTAGTCCTAATAGTTTATCTTCGCTTTCATTTCCCTTGCCTCAGAAGACATATCTAGAAAGATGTTGCTATAACCAATGTCAGAGAAACTACTGCCAGTGCTCTCTTCTAGAATTTTTATGGTTTCAAGTCTCACATTTAGGTCCTTAATCCATTTTGAGTTTATTTTTGTGTATGGTGTAAGAATGTTGTCCAATTGCATTCTTTTGCATGTAGCTGTCCAGTTTTCCCAACACCATTTGTTGAAGAGGCTTTTTCCCATTGCATATTCTTTTCTTCATTGTCAAAAATTAATCAACCATTTAATTTGGGTTTATTTCTAGGCTTTCTATTATGTTCCATTGATCTATGTGTCTATTTTTGTGCCAGTACCACAGTGGTTTGATTACTACAGCTGTTTAGTATAACTTGAAATCTAGAATTGTGATATGTCCACCTTTGTTTTTCTTTGTCAAGATCGCTTTGCCTATTTGGGGTCTTTTGTGGCTTCATATAATTTTTTTAATTGTTTGTTCTACCTCTTAAAAAATGTTACAGGCATTTTGATAGAGATTGTGTTAAATGTGTAGATTGTTTTAGGTAGTATAGATATTTTCACAATTTTTGTTCTTCCCATCGATGAGCATGGGATGTCTTTCCATTTCTTTGTGTCATTTTCAATTTCCTTCATCAATGTTTTATAGTTTTCAGAGGATATTTTACCTTTACAGATATTTTACCTCTTTGGTTAGGTTTATTCCTAGGTATCTTATGGTTTTTGGTGCAATTGTAAATGGGATTGCTTTCTTACTTTCTCTTTCTGCTACTTCATTATTAGTGTGTAGAAATGCAACAGATTTCTGTACATTGGTGTTGTATCTTTCAACCCTACTCAATTCATTTATCAGGTCTAGTAGTTTTTTGGCAGAGTCTTTAGGGTTTTCTAAATATATTATCATGTCATCTGCAAATAGTGAAAGTTTTACTTTTTCCTTACCAATTTGGATGCCTATTATTTCTTTGTGTTGTCTCTTTGCTGTGGCTATAACTTCCACTATTATGTTGAATAAAAGTGGTGAGAGTGGACATCCTTACCTTATGCCTGACTTTAAGGGAAAAGCTGTCAGTTTTTCCCCATTAAGTATGAATGCTAGCTTTTTTATTTCTTTTAATAAACCTCATCTTCAAAAAAAATGGGAAAGGTAGATATATATGATGGCTCTGGGAACCAGAAAATCTTTGATGGAGACTGCTTAGGATTTAACGAGAATTCCATATTTTCGTCTTTTTAATCTACCCCAGGCAAGAGAGTTTACTGGTTAACAAATAGTGTGAGCCCTGGAATTAAATCAAACCTGAATTCCAAACCTGGATTCTTCACAAACTGTCAATGTTTTAAATGCAAAAACTTTGTTTTCTTTACTAATGTGTACAGTGTTCACAGAAGAGTGTTTATCATATAGTAGGCATTCCATAGATAAATTAATTTAGAATAATAAGGTACAAATATTCAAGTGTGTCTAGACACTATCACTGTTAAAATTGCACAAATATCCACTTAAATTTTTTAGATAAAGCTACATATGATTAAACCTTATACTTCATGAACTTAGATGTTTTCATCTTAATTGCCTCTTATATATTTGTCCTCTTGGTAATTGCAAATTTCTAGTTTTAAGCTTAGAATAAGTTAAATTTCCTACTCTGACAAAGTTGGTTGAGAAATTTGTCCATGAGGATGAAAGGCGCTAGGAAAAGATGGCAAATTGAACACATCTGTCTACTTTCCCACCTTTACATACCACTAAAAACAGAAGGAAAGAAATTCCTTTGTTTTAAAATTTTTATTGTTTATTTATTTTTGAGAGAGAGAGAGAGACAGAGAGAGACAGAGTGTGAACAGGGGAGGGTTAGAGAGAGAGGGAGACACAGATCCGAGGCAGGCTCCAGTCTCTGAGCTGTTAGTGCAGATACAGATGTAAGGTTCGAACTCGCGACCCATAAGATCATGACCTGAGCCAAAGTCAGACACTTAACTTAATGAATCACCCAGGCACCCTGCAGGAAAGAAATTTCCAATGGTAAAAAACAATAACAATGGGGAAAATGATAAGGGAAAAACACCAATCAAACTTTCAAGTACAGAAAGCAAATAGACCCAGAAATGACTTAGCCAACCTGAAGAAGTTTTATTAAAACTTGTTGGAGGGAGGAGTTAAAATGGAAGAGCAGCATAGAGACACTGAACTTGTCTCATTCCTGAAACGCAGCCAGATCAGAACCAAACAATTTTGAACACCTAGGAAACTGATCTGTGAATATTGAGCATTTTTTCATGTGTCAGTTGGCCATCTGGATGTCTTCTTTGGAGAAGTGTCTATTCATGTCTTTTGCCCATTTCTTTACTGGATTATTTGTTTTTTGGGTGTTGATTTTGATAAGTTCTTTATAGATTTTGGATACTAACCCTTTATCTGATATGTCGTTTGCAAATATCTTCTCCCATTCTGTCAGTTGCCTTTTAGTTTTGCTGATTGTTTCCTTCGCTGTGCAGAAGCTTTTTATTTTGATGAGGTCCCAGTAGTTCATTTTTGCTTTCATTTCCCTTGCCTCCTGAGAGGTGTTGAGTAAGAAGTTGCCGTGGCCAAGATCAAAGAGGCTTTTGCCTGCTTTCTCCTTGAGGATTTTGATGACTTCCTGTCTTACATTGAGGTCTTTCATCCATTCTGAGTTTATTTTTGTGTCTGGTGTAAGAAAGTGGTCCAGGTTCATTCTTCTACATGTCGCTGTCCAGTTTTCCCAGCACCACTTGCTGAAGAGACTGTCTTTATGCCATTGGATATTCTTTCCTGCTTCATCAAAGATTAGCTGGCCATACATTTGTGGGTCTATTTCTGGGTTCTCTATTCTGTTCCATTGATCTGAGTGTCTCTTCTTGTGCCAGTACCATACTGTTTTGATGGTTAAAGCTCTGTGTATAGCTTGAAGTCTGGTATTGTGATGCCTCCTGCTTTGGTTTTCTTTTTCAAGATCACTTTGCCCAGTCGGGGGTCTTTTCTGGTTCCATACAAATTTTAGATTATTTGTTCTAGCTCTGTGAAGAATGCTGATGTTACTTTGATAGGGATTGCATAGAATATGTAGATTGCTTTGGGTAGTATTGACATTTTAACAATATTTGTTCTTCCTATCTAGGAGCATGGAATCTTTCTCCATTGTTTGGTGTCATCTTCAATTTCTTTCATAAGCTTTCTAGAGTGTTCAGTGTATAGATTTTTCACTTCTTTGGTTAGATTTATTCCTAGGTATTTTATGGTTTTTTGTGCAACTGTAAATGGGATCGATTCTTTGATTTCTCTTTCTGTCACTTCCTTGGTGGCGTATAGGAATGCAACTGATTTCTGTGCATTGATTTTATATCCTGCAACTTTGCTGAATTCATGAATCAATTCTAGAAGTTTTTTGGTGGAATCTTTTGGGTTTTCCATATAGAATATCATGTCATCTGCGAAGAGTGAAAGTTTGACCTCCTCCTGGCTGATTTGGATGCCTTTAATTCTTTGTGCTGTCTGATTGCAGAGGCTAAGACTTCCAATACGATGTTGAATAACAGTGGTGAGAGTAGACATCCCTGTCTTGTTCCTGACCTTGGGGGGAAAGCTCCCAGTTTTTCCCCATTGAGGATCATATTAGCGTTGGGTCTTTCATAAATGGCGTTTATGATTTCAAGGTATGTTCCTTCTATCCCTACTTTCTTGAGGGTTTTTATCAAGAAAGGATGCTGTATTTTGTCAAATGCCTTCTCTGCATCTATTGAGAGGATCATATGGTTCTTGTCCTTTCTTTTATTGATGTGATGAATCAAGTTAGTTGTTTTGTGGATATTGAACCAGCCCTGAATCCCAGGCATAAATCCCACTTGGTCGTGGTGAATAATGTTTTTAATGTATTGTTGGATCTGGTTGGCTAATATCTTGTTGAGTATTTTTGCATCTATTGATCTGAGGATAAATGCAACAATCTGCATAACTTGAGCCACGGGTCATGTTGCAGAGAGGTGAACTGGGGAGAGAAAAGCTGTGGAGGGTAGGGAGCTGTTTTCTTGCAGAAAGGACAGAGAGAGAAAAAGAAAAGTGGAGATGCTGTGCATCAGGATCATACAAGAACAGCACTTTCCCTGAAAGTTGCTGGAAAAAAAGAGAGAAAGAGTAAGAACACTCACAGGGACTGAAAAAGAAATTTGTTCCCCCAAACCACTGACAGGGAGAAAGGAGAGGGTTTTAATACCATGAGGATTCTATAAACAGCAGAGTGCAGAGTCTGAAGTTTTGGAGCTCAGTACCTGGCAGTGCTCTGCTGAGAAAGTAGGGTGAATCCCCAGGAGCAGGCCATGGGGTCAAGGGGTGCCACACAGGGAGATGCAGTTCCCCTGTTTGGAGAGCATTTGGTAGAGGCCATACAGCTACCCCATAGGCAAAGGTCTCAGCGGACCCCAGAAAGCATCTATATTTGCTGGTATTGATTGGGACAAGGATGCCAGTGTGGGGAAACCTGGCAGTGGCTATGTGTTATGATTTGCCTTAATCTCTGAACCTCTGCCACTGCCTGATCGCATGAACATTTCCTGGGGCAAGCTGGCACCCAGGTATTACTCAGTGAGAACCTCCCCCAGAGAGTCAGTGTGGGTCCAAGCTACAGGGGTCTCTGAAATGTGGGGTTCTGGAACACAACCCCATCTGAGACAAAATTCTGGAGGGAGGTGCCCCCTGGCAGGTGAACAGCTTGGACATGGACAGGGTAGAGGTAGGGAGTCGACAGGGGCCTGAGACAAAAGAGGGGTGCTTGATTGCTGGTCAGTGAGAGAACGAAGTTCTTGCACCAGAGACTAGGACGCTAGCTCTCCCTGGTACACACAGATCCATCCCAGTAAGCTAAGCTGCACCACCTTGTGGAGACTGAAGCTGTTACACCAAGTCCTGCCCAACTGTGCCCTCCAAGCACATCCCCCAGAAGACCAACACTCTGCCTGCTTAGTGTACAGACTATCGAGTGATTCATAGTTTCAGTTCTAGGGGAAACTGGATGTAACTTCATTCAGGTTTTATTCTATTTGCTGGTTCATTTATTTGTGCATTTTCTTTGTTTCTGTTTTGCTTTAATTGTTTTCTTTTTTTCTCTCTTTTCTTTCTGTTTCTTGGATACAGAAAGAGGAAAATTTTATTTTTATTTTTTACAACATATTTTATTTAAAAATGTTTTATTCTATTTCATTTTATTTATTCTATTTTATTATATAAATTTTTAACTATAGAAATTTTTAGCTTTATTTTTTCTTTCCTTTCCCTTTTTTCTATACTCTATCACGCTTCTTTCAGCATGCAGACTGAAAAACACCTAGGACCTAGCTTCTTTTATTTGATTTTTTTGTTTTCTTCTTAGTTTTTTAACTTTAATTTTTTATTTTATAATTTTTTTTCTTCTTCTAAAATGATAAAATGAAGGAATTCACCCCAAAATAAAGAATAGGAAGAAATGACAGCAAGGGACTTAACCAACACATATATATGTAAGATGTCTGAACTAGAATTTAGAACCACAATAGTAAGAATACCAGCTGGGGTTGAAAAAGCATAGAAGATGCCAGAGAATCCTTTCTGTGGAGATAAAAGAAATAAAATCTAGTCAGGCCAAAATTAAAAATGTTATAACTGAGAAACAATCTTGAATAGATGCCATGATGGCAAGGATGGATGAAGCAGAGCAGTGAATCAGTGATATAGAGGATAAAATTATGGAGAATAATGAAGCAGAAAAAAAGAAGGAAACATAGGCAAAAGATCATGATACAAGACTTAGAGAACTCAGTGACTTGCTAAAAAGGAATAACATCTGAGTCATAGGAGTCCCAGAAGATGAAAAGAGAGAAAAGGGGCAGAAGATTTATGTGAGCAAATTATAGCAGTAAACATTACTAATCTTGGGAAGGACACAGTTATCAAAATCCAAGAAGCACAGAGAACTCACATTAGATTAAACAAAAACTGACCATCATCAAGGCATATCATAGTCAAATTCACAAAATACACAGACAAGGAAAGGATTATGAAAGCAGCAAGGGGGAAAAAAGTCCTTAACATATAAAGGAAAAGAGATCAAGTTCTCAGAGGACTTATCCACAGAAATTTGGCAGGCCAGAAAGGAGTGACAGGATAGATTCAACATGCTGAATTGGAAAAATATGCAGCCAAGAATTCTTTATCTAGGAAGGCTGTCATTCAAAATAGGAGGAAAGATAAAGAGTTTCCCAAATGAACAAAAATTAAAGGAGCTCGTGACCACTAAACCAATCCTGCAAGAAATTTTAAGGGAATTCTTCAGTGGAGAAAAGATAAAACAAAACAAAAATGATAAAAAGCAACAAAGACTAGAAAGGATCAGATAACATTACCAGAAACACCAACTCTACAAGCAATAAATTGGCACTAAATTCATATCTTTCAGTATTCACTCTAAATGTCAATGGACTAAATGCTCCAATTAAAAGACATAAGGTATCAGAATGGATAAGAAAACAAGACCATCTATATGCTGCTTACAAGAGACTCATTTTAGACCTAAAGACACCTGCAGATTGAAAGTAAGGGGATGGAGAACCATCTATCATGCTAATGGTCATCAAAAGAAAGTGGGAGTAGCCATACTTATATCAGACAAACTAGATTTTAAAATAAAGACTGTAGCAAGAGATGAAGAAGGGCATTATATTATAATTAAGGGGTTTATCTACCAAGATTAGCCAACAATTGTAAATATTTATGCCCCAATGTGAAAGCACCCAAATATACAAATAAGTTAATCACAAACATAAAGAAACCCATTGATATTAATACCATAATAGTAAGGGATTTCAACACCCCACTTACAACAATGCACAGATCATGAAAGCAAAATATCAACAAGGAAACAATGGCTTTGAATGACACACTGGCCAGGATGAACTTAACAGATAAATTCAGAACATTTCATCCTAAAGCAGCAAAATTATACATTCTTCTTGAATGCACATGGAACATTCTCCAGAATAGATCACATACTGGGTCACAAATCAACCCTCAACAAGTACAAAAAGATCGAGTTCATACTTTGCATATTTTCAGACCACAACGCTATGAAACTCGAAATCAACCAAAAGAAAAAATTTGGGAAGACCATGAAGACTTGGAGATTAAAGAACATCCTACTAAAGAATGAAAGGGTTAACCAAGAAATCAAAAAGTACATTTTAGCCAATAAAAATGAAAACACGACAGTCTAAAACCTCTGGGATACAGCAAAGGATATAGCAATCCAGGCCTTCCTAAAGGAAGAAGAAAGGTCTCAAATACAAAACTTAACCTTACACCTAACAGACCTGGAAGAAGAACAGAATGTAAAGCCCAAAACCAGCAAAAGAGGGGAAATAATAAAGATTAGAGCAGAAATCAATGATATAGAAATGAAACAAAACAAAACAAAAAAAACAAAACAAAACAGTAGAACAGATCAGTGAAACCAGGAGCTGGTTCCTTGAAAGAATTAACAAAACCCCTAACCTAAAATCATGAATGAAAGAGAAGAGATCACAACCAATGCAACAGAAATACAAACAATAATAAGAGAATATTATGAGAAATTATATGCCAACAAATTGGGCAATCTGGAAGAAATGGACAAATTCTTAGAAACATAGAAACTAACAAAACTGAAACAGGAAGAAATAGAAAATTTGAACAGACCCATAACCAGTAAAGAAATTGAATCAGTAATCAAAAATCTCCCAACAAAAAAGAGTCGAGGGCTGGATGCCTTTAGAGAGGAATTCTCCCAAACATTTAAAGAAGAGTTAACACCTATTATTTTGAAGCTGCCCCAAAAAATAGAAATGGAAAGAAAACTTGCAAACTTATTCTACAAGGCCAGCATTACCTTGATTCCAAAACTAGACAAAGACCCCACTAAAAAGGAGAACTACAGACCAACTTCCCTGATGATCTTGGATGCAAAAATTCTCAACAAGATAGCAAACCGGATCCAACAATACATTAAAGAATTATTTAACATGAACAAGTGAGATATTTACCTGCGATGCAGGGCTAGTTTAATATCCACAAATCAATCAATGTGATACATAACATTAATAAAAGAAAGGATAAGAAGCACATGATCCTCTCAATAGATGCAGTAAAATCATTTGACAAAATACAGCATCCTTTCTTGATAAAAACTCTCAAGGAAGTAGGGAAAAAAGAACATACTTCAAGATTATGAAGGCCATATACTAAAGATCCACAGCTCATATCATCTTCAATGGGGAAAACCTGAGAGTTTTCCCCCTAATGTCAGGAACATGACATAGATGTCCACTATCACCACAGTTATTCAACATATTGTTGGAACTCCTAGTGTCAGCAATCAGACAACAAAAAGAAATAAAAGGCATCCAAATCATCAAGGAGGAAGTCAAACTTTCACTCTTTGCAGATGACATGATACTCTATGTGGAAAACCCAAAAGACTCCACCAAAAAACTGCTATAACTGATAAATGAATTCAGCAAAGTTGCAGGATATAAAATCAATGTACAGAAATAGGTTACATTTCTATACACCAATAATGAAGCAACAGAAAGAGAAATCAAGGAATCAATTCCATTTACAATTGCACCAAAAACCATAAAATACCTAGGAATAAACCTAACCAAAGAGGTGAAAAATCTAAATACTGAAAACTATAGAAAGCTTATGAAAGAAATTGAAAAAGACACAAAAATGGGAAAACATGCCATGCACATAGATTGGAAGAACAAATATTGTTAAAATGTTGATACTACCCAAAGCAATCTACAGATTCAATGTAATCCTTATCAAAATAATGCCAGCATTATTCACAGAACTAGAACAAACAATTCTAAAATTTTTGTGAAAACAGAAAGACCCTGAATAGCCAAAGTAATGTTGAAAAAGAAAACCAGTGCTGGAGGCATAACAATTCCGGACTTCAAGCTGTATTACAAAGCTGTAAGCATCAAGAAAGTATGGTACTGGCACAAAAATGGACACTCAGATCAATGGAATAGAATAGAAAAACCAGAAAAGGACCCACAAATGTATGGCTAACTAATCTTTGACAAAGCAGGAAAGAATATACAATGGAGAAAAGAGAGTCTCTTCAGCAAATGATGTTGGGAAAACTGGACAGTGACATGGAGAAGAATGAACCTGGACCACTTTATTTTACCATACACAAACATAAACTCAAAATGGATGAAAGACCTAACCATAAAACAGGAAGCCATCAAAATCCTAGTCTAGAAAACAGGCAACAACCTCTTTGACCTTGGCCTCAGCAATTTCTTACTCAACACATCTCCAGAGGCAAGGGGAAACAAAAGCAAAAATGAACTATTGGGACCTTATCAAGATACAAAACTTCTGCACAGCAAAGGAAGTAATCAGCAAAACTAAAAGGCAACTGATGGAATAGAAGAAGATATTTGCAAATGACATATCAGATGAAGAGTTAGAATCCAAAATCTATAAAGAACATATCAAACCCAACACTGAAAAAACAAATAATCCAGTGAAGAAATGGGCAAAAGACATGAATAGACAGTTTTCCAAAAAAGATATTCATATGGCTAACAGACACATGAAAAGATGCTCAACATCTGATTATCAGGGAAATACAAATCAAAACCACAATGAGATACCACCTCACACCTGTCAGAATGGCTAAAATTAACAACTCAGGCAACAACAGATGTTGGCAAGGATGTGGAGAAAGAGAAACCCTTTGTACTGCTGGTAGGAATGCAAACTGGTGCAGCCACTCTGGTAAACAGTACGGAGGTTCCTCAACAAATTAAAAATAGAACTACTCTATAACCCAGCAATTGCAGTAGTAGGTATTTACCCAAAAGAGAAAAAAAATGCTGATTCGAAGGGCACATGCACCCCAATATTTATAGCAGCACTATTGACAATAGCCAAAGCATGGAAAGAGCCCAAATGTCCATCAACCAATGAATTGATAAAGAAGAAATGATATGTGTGCTTGTGTGTATGCGTGTGTGTGTGTGTGTGTGTGTGTGTGTGTGTATAGTGGAATAGTACTTGATGATCAAAAAGAATGAAATCTTGCCATTTGCAGCAACGTGGATAGAACTAGAAAGTATTATGCTAAGCAAAATAAGTCAGTCAGAGAAAGATATCATGATTTCACTCATATGTGGAATTTAAGAAAACAACAGATGAACATAGGGGTAGGGAAGCAAAAATAAGATAAAAACAGAGAGGGAGACAAACCATAAGAGACTTTTAAATACAGAGAACAAACAGGGTTGCTGGAGGGTGTTGGGTGAGCAGGGTGGGCTAAATGGGCAATGGGCATTAGGAGGGCTCTTGTAGGGATGAGCACTGGGTGTTATGTAAGTGATGAATTACTAAATTCTATTCCTGAAATCATTATTACACTACATGTTAACTAACTTGAATTTTAAAAAAACAAAAACAAAAAACGTTTTAGGGTGCCTGGGTAGCTCAATCGTTAAGCATCTGACTTTGGCTTAGGTCATGATCTCATGGTTAGTGAGTTCGAGTCCCACACTGGGGTGAGCTCAAGCCCCAATTCAGGTAAAACATGAGCCCCACTTCTCTCTCTCTCTCTAACCCCTCATAGGATTCTCTCTCTGCCCCTTGCTCACTTGTATCCCCCCCCAAAAAAACTTATAGAAAAAGTTGAAAACTAACTCTATTCGTGTCATAAAATATTTCTTACATAGTCCCCATTTTGTAGTAATTATAACATTTCATTGTGATTTTTACTTTCTTATCTCCTTTACTGAACTGTGATCCCTATGACATAGGGCATATAGTTTAATTTTCTTTGTATCCTCAGTACCTAGTCACTGCTGGTTTACACAAAGTAGGTGCTCATATTTATGGAACTAATGAATACATACTCATTTTATTGTAATAAATAAATATTCATGTAATTGCTATCTTTTGCCCATTAAATGCATTCTGTAAACTATAAGGTAACTACTCTTAGACTACAGAATATACATTCTATGAGGTGCTTTGAACTAATAGTTTCAGAAGTTTAATTTTCAAAGACTGCAAAAACACTTCTGTTGAGCATTCCCTATCAAAGGGTAGGCAGTCTATAAGTTGTTGTTGAATGAAAGTTCTTTGTTTTGAATGCCAATGGAAGGAAAATGAAATGACCAACATAATAAAACAAACAAGAACTAGGAAAGATACAATAAAGTAGGGGCAAGATAGAAAGGTTGAACTCATTAACATTATAAAGACTATTCAAGGGGCGCCTGGGTGGCTCAGTCAGTTGAGCATTCAACTTGGGCTGAGGTCATGATCTCATGGTTCATGAGTTCAAGCCCTGCATTGGGTTCTGTGCTGACAGCTCAGAGCCTGGAGCGTGCTTTGGATTCTGTGTCTTCCTCTCTCTGCCCTTCCCCGGCTCACACTCTGTGTATATCTCTCTCTCTCAAAAATAAATAATTAAAAAAAAAAATAATAACAAAGACTGTATTCAAACATTTCCAGTATTTTTTTTTACAAACAAAAAAAAAAATAAATCTTTTATTTATAAAAAATAAAAGATTTTAGGGGCGCCTGGGTGGCGCAGTCGGTTGAGCGTCCGACTTCAGCCAGGTCACGATCTCACACTCCGTGAATTCGAGCCCCGCGTCAGGCTCTGGGCTGATGGCTCAGAGCCTGGAGCCTGTTTCCGATTCTGTGTCTCCCTCTCTCTCTGCCCCTCCCCCGTTCATGCTCTGTCTCTCTCTGTCCCAAAAATAAATAAACGTTGAAAAAATAAATAAATAAAAAATAAAAGATTTTAATATGCAAGGCATTTCAGGGCACTAAAAAGTTAGAAGAAAATAGTTGTTTGGTGAATTTAGGAGGAAAATGGACCATGCCAAATGCAATAGTCAAGAAGGATAGTTCTTACAGTTGGACCAAGAAAATTTCTTGACCAGAAAAACTAATTTTTTCTTTCTGAAAACGGCAAGTGAATTTCTGAGTGAAATTTCCATGCTGGAAAGAGATAATTTTTTTTCTTCAAATAACATAAAATAGGTGGACAAAGATTGTATTTACCACAGAACTTGAAGTTCTTCATTGTTTTAGTTTGTCTTTGCCTTACTGTTAATGAACAGGCTTTGTAAATCTCCTATGTTAATCCTATTACCTGTTCAGAGCTATTTCTGCCAGGGTCATCAATATTCAGGGATCTTAAATCTGAGCTTAAACCTGTCCAAGTTCAAGTGGAGTTCAGTAAACAGGCCTTCTCATCTACTGAACATAACCAAGGATACGAGGCACATAGAACCAAACTGTGAGTCTGCAGGTAATCTTCTTCATACAATTTTTAAACTTTTACCTTGGGGGAAAGAATACTGATTTTAATGCTCATGGGTGTTTTTTTAAAATATTTCAAAGTAACATTCAGTAATGACTTATCTAACTGTAAAAGAAATTCCACGGATCTTTCCCTCTTAAAGAGATTGGCACTACTCATCTTCACTAATGTAAATTCAGAGTAAACACATAATTTTGAACCTGATATTCCAGACTCAAAGATAGTTATTTCAGATAGTTAAATAAAACCATGAATAGCGAATTAATTTTTTTTTTTTAATTTTTTTTTTTCAACGTTTATTTTATTTTTGGGACAGAGAGAGACAGAGCATGAACGGGGGAGGAGCAGAGAGAGAGGGAGACACAGAATCGGAAACAGGCTCCAGGCTCTGAGCCATCAGCCCAGAGCCTGACGCGGGGCTCGAACTCACGGACCGCGAGATCGTGACCTGGCTGAAGTCGGACGCTTAACCGACTGCGCCACCCAGGCACCCCGCGAATTAATTTTGAAATTTAAAATTCTTCAGTCCTCCCTTTGAGTGAAGAGAGAATTGAAGGAAAGAAGGGATGATTCCTTGTACTTTGCATTTGAAGATATGACTCCTGAGCTGTGAAAGGGAGTATCATGCTCAGTGAGAAAGCATTCTCAGGCTTAGAACCAGGCACTTAACCAGTTGTGTGTTCTTGTTTTTTGTTTTATTTTTAGTATTACATTTTTGGGGTTTTTACAGGGAGGGGTTGTCTATTTAAGTGGGGATAATAATAGCTGTTTCAGAAGGTTACTTCAAAAATTTAATGACACAGAAGTAATGTTTTAAAAGAAAAGAAGAAAAGAATAGGGGCTTCTGGGTGGCTCAGTTGATTAAGCGGCCGACTTTGGCTCAGGTCATGATCTCATGGTCCCTGAGTTCGAGCCCCGCGTCAGGCTCTGTACTGACAGCTTGGACTCTGGAGCCTGTGTCGGATTCTGTGTCTCCCTCTCTCTCTGCCCCTCCCCTGTTCATGCTCTGTCTCTCTCTGTCTCAAAAAGAAATAAACGTTAAAAAAAATAAAAATAAATAAAAGAATATAGGGAGTTTGTGGATATTTGTTAAATTAGGTGCAATTTTTCTTTTGATTGATTATATTTTCTTCTATTTTGCCTCATTGTGGAGGTAATTATGATTAATAATAATCTTTACAGTTTGCCTCATGAAAATGAAGTAAAATTTTCCCATTGTTCTGTCATTGAGTTTTTTTATTAACTTCAAAAATAGCTTTTAACTATAGCATCCATTTATATATATATCCTATACATATATATATCCTAACATTAAAGCTAGAAAAAATTTTAGAGGTCATCTAACTCATCATGGCAATTTTTTGAGTAAATATTATGTTTATAAAATGCATTTGAATTACAGAAGTTGTCAAAATATATATGAACCATTCATGATAATGCGTCTACTGTAATTATAACAGTAAGTGCTAAAGTAAGTATAGTTACGAGATATACAGATATTCAAAACAAGGTATCTGCTCTGAATTTCCAGCAAGATTCCGACATTTCTATTTGCTTCAGAACAACTAAGGAAATGTCTGTTTGTAGTAAGAGCAAACTTGAATAGGTTAATGTCTTTTTCTTTCATTAGGAGCAAAAACTCAGTTATAATTTGGAAGCTTATATTTTCCCAGGATATTTGTAACTGATGATACTGGCTGACAAATAGAAGGCTGCCATTTGCTCTGCATTCCTGACATACAAATTGTTTAAAAGACTCCTTACATCTTCCACCTGTCCAGTCTCATTTATAACAAAATGAGACTCAAAACAATTTGAGAAGAATAGGAACCATTAACCATTATATATACTCTGCAGTGTCTCTTATCAAAGTTTCTACCATAATTATTCTATCTAAGTTGTTATGAACTTTAGATACCAGGGAGAGTGAAAGTGATAAAGGGATGTTTTCGATGGCATCAAGGAGTGTGTTTTATATGTAAGGGAAAGAAAAGTAACGTTTGCTTGGTGTCAACCATTTGCTCAGCATCTATTTGTGACAGCCATTTTGAGGATAGTGTGTGCTATAATCCATTCATGATTCTGCGGATTTATTAAAAAAAAAACTTTCAGGGGCGCCTGGGTGGCGCAGTCGGTTAAGCGTCCGACTTCGGCCAGGTCACGATCTCGCGGTCCGTGAGTTCGAGCCCCGCGTCGGGCTCTGGGCTGATGGCTCAGAGCCTGGAGCCTGTTTCCGATTCTGTGTCTCCCTCTCTCTCTGCCCCTCCCCCGTTCATGCTCTGTCTCTCTCTGTCCCAAAAATAAATAAACGTTGAAAAAAAAAAATTTAAAAAAAAAAAAAAAAAACTTTCATTACGTGATAAAAAACAATGTGAAAGTTGACCTACCCCAAAATTAACAACTAGAATGACTAAAGGCAGCAACATAAATCCTGAGTATTGTAACTATCTCTGCAAAGTCCTCCTCCATTAAATAACCGAAATTCAGAAAAAATATATAAACCACTATGACAAAAATGGAAAATCAAATTTAAATCACCACCTCTCATTTTCCACTTATGCACTTTTCAGAAAATCTTACTATTGTTTTCCAGGCATTTTCATGTACGTTTTATTAGTCTGTATTTCAGGCTAATTAGCCTGTATTACCTGTATTAATCAACCTGAATTAGCCTGTAATTCACCAAATGAATCTCCCCTCAGGTTTCACATTCTTAAATGTCTTAAATGTTTTATGGCAAACAGACCTTACTAGAAGTATATCAAAGTATTAGGATAAAGATAACCAAAGTATTAGCATAAATCAAAGTATTAGGATAAACTTTAATTAATAAAATAGAATAGAAAACAATTCTGAGATAAATGTATAATATATGTGTGACTGTGTACACACACATGTACACACACACACACACACACACATATTCTTGGGTGGGAGAGATAATTAGACATAAGCAGTGCATAAATGCATTGATTCCAAAACAAAATTTATATTGATTTGACATCTATTATTAATTTTAAATATTTTATTTTAGTATTTAAAATTTTTAATTATTTACTAATTATCACTTTTGCTCAACATCTATTAAGCTCCTACAACTAAATATTACACATTTTACATGATACATTGCATATCATTTAATACTCACACAGCCTTTTGAAGTGGCCACTATTATTACTCCAATTTTACAAATAAGAAAACTAAAACACAGAGAGATTTTGTGATTTGTTCAAGGTCACCCAGTCAATAATTGGCAGGGCTATATTTGAATCCAAGTGTTTATGTATTACTATGTTCTACTGTCACTCGAAGTATTGTAATGCATGGCTCTTAACCACAAGAAGCTTAGCTACTCCTCAGAGGAGAAGACATATATAATTAATCAATTGGAGAATTGTTCAAGAAATTAACTGACATGTTATGAGGCATAAAATTCCCTCTACATTGATACTGGACCTAACATAACATTATTCTTACTAGAAATCTCCAGTTCTCAATGTCAGTAAATAAAATAGAGGGGTGGGATAGAGAAAGAAGAAATTATGTCTTATGTGAAATCATTATAGCTATCTTTATGATTTGAGAGGTAATGGAGGTCTCCACAAACCCAGTAATAACTCCTATGATATGACGTGGTGCTATTAGACCTATCGGATGTGAAATTCCCAGCACTTTTTTACTAATAAAGGAAAAGCAGAACTGTTTGCTATAGGAGTCCAATATGACATTGGGAAAGATAGTCATGGCAAGGGTTAAAACATCTGACATTAATATATTAGCATTGGTGAGAACATTAGCCTGGCTTAGTTGATCAGATTAGTTCACAGTCACCTTGGAAAACAGGAGAGCACAGACCTAAGGAGATGTATGGTTGGAGGTAGAAAAGGGTAGGATGTGAAGCCCTGTAAGAGTGACACCCTTAATAAAGCACAGATCAAGGCACAAAATCAGGGTTTCTATCAAAAATAAGTCAGTCAGAGAAATACAAATACTTCATGATTCCATTCATGTGGAATTTAAGAAACAAAACAATCATGGATCGGGGGTCGGGGAGAAGAGAGACAAACCAAGAAACAGACTCTTAACTATAGAGAACAAACTGATGGTTACCAGAGGAGAGGAGGGGGGAAGGGGTTAAATAGGTGATGAGGATTAAGGAGGGCAGTTGTGATGAGCACCGGGGTTGTATGCAAGTGTTGAATCACTAAATTGAACACCTGAAGCTGATATTACACTGTATGTTAACTAACTGGAATTTAAATAAAAACTAAACAAAAAAGAAGTGAAGGTGAAGCAGAATTTCTATAGATTTTTCTCCACCTAGCAATTAAACAATTTTTTTTTCGCATTTATTTATTTTTGAGAGAGGGAGAGAGAGAGCACGAGTGGGAGAGGGACAGAGAGAGAGAGAGGGAGACACAGAATCTGAAGCAGGCTCCAGGCTCTGAGCTGTCAGGGCAGATCCCAGTGCGGGGCTCAAGCTCACGAACTGGGAGATCATGACCTGAGCCGAAGTCGGAAGCTTAACCAACTGAGCCACCCAGGTGCCTCTGTTTGTTTTATTTCTTAAATTCTACATGTGAGTGAAATCATTTTGTATTTGTCTTTCTCTGACTGACTTCTTTCACATAGCATGATACTCTCTAGTTCCATCTATGTTGTTACAAATGGCAAGATTTCATTCTTTGTTATGCCTGAATATTCTACATTCTATTGTAGTTAGTACAGACACCAATACTTTCCTCAGGGCATCAGTGCAACCCAGAAACTGGCCAAGGAAATAACTGGCATTTATATTATTTGGCATGCAGGGGCTTCCTGCCCTATATTTTTAAAGAGCCTTCTATGTTATCTCAGGAATATGGGTCTAAAGCAGGGAAAGAACTAGTGAAGAATCCAAAAAAATGGACAAGTTAATCCTAGGTATGCCTCATTGCACTAATTGTAATTCTTAGACGATAGATGGTGAATCCTGAGAAATCCAGAGGCTGCAAGGCTTCAGAAATTAAGGAAAAGGCAGGCTAGGCAGACTCAGAAATAACAGCCAGCATCTACATAATTTAGATAATTTGTTACAAAACAGAACCAGGGGCTATGGACTGAACTGTGCCCCCCACAATTCATGTTGATGACCTAACTCTAACTGTGATGGTATTTTGAGATACTAATTAGTAAGGAAGGAAGTAATGGTTAAATGAGGGCACAAGGGTAGGGCCTTGATCCATAGATTTAGTGTCTTTACAAGAGGGGACACCAGAGAACTCAATCTCTACACCATGCAAGAACACAGAGTAAAGGTAGCTGTTTGCAAGCCAGGAAGAGAAGCTTCACCAGAAAGCCCTGCCAAACCTTGATCTGGGACTCCTGGCCTACAAAACTGTGAGAAAATAAATTTCTGCCCCAGAAGTCTATAGTATTTTGTTAAAATAGGCTGAGCAGACTAAGATACCAGGAAGTTATGTTTATGTGATTTCTGACAAATTGAAAAGAAGCAGACAGTTTGAAAGACTGAAGTGTTAGTTTTCAAATATATGCCACACATTGAGAAGATTTGGGGATCTACATAATAATAGCACTAAGAAGCAAACAGACTTAATTTTAGAAATTGATCTTAAAGACTGTTGTTTCAATTACATTTAAAAATTCAAATACCATTCTTTGGAGTATACAGTTAATTCTTAAGCGGTTGATACGAATCCCATGAGTGAAATATCACTTGGCTGCCCAAATCTCCATACAAAGCTAAGTATAATGTTTCCATAACTTTGCATTTTCTAGTTTCAGTTTGATACGGAACTGACATATTATTGCATATTACACTTGCTTTTATTTACTTATACTATTTATTTATTTATGCTGTTACACTCAGCATAAATCAGTGAGGTTTAATGCAAAACAGAGACATTTATCATTCAAGTAACTACTATCTCAAGGAATTTAGGAACATGGTAGCTTATTGATCGATTATTTTTCATATTCTCATCTTGGTTTTAATGCTTCTATAAAAAATTAGGCTGATTTATTTGGTTAATTCATTCATTCCTTTTAGCATTTTATTGAGGTAATGAAAGAACAGAAAAAAATGAGGATTTCTGAGGTTTGAGAGTCAGACAAATTCGGATTGAACCCTGGCTCTATCTACTGCTACGAGCTCTGTGAGCTTTGGCAAGTCACTGAATCTCCTGAAACCTGAGAGTCCATGTCTGAAAAATGAAAATAATTTTTTGAGAATTAAAAATAGTATCTATAAAGTATCTAGCACATAGTGGTTTCTTTTAAAAATGACTGCTGTAGGGGCGCCTGGGTGGCTCAGTGGGTTGAGTGTATGACTTCGGCTCAGGTCATGATCTTGCAGTCTGTGAGTTCAAGCCCTGCATTGGGCTCTGTGCTGACAGCTCAGAGCCTGGAGCCTACTTCAGATTCCGTGTCTCCTTCTCTCTCTGCCCTCACCCCCCTCCACTCTCTGCCTCTGCCTCTGTCTCTCTCAAAAATAAACAACATTAAAAAAAAATTTTAAATGGCTGCTGTAACATATGGAGTATTTATAACATGTGAAACAATTATAAGAAGACAAGAACAAGTAAAAAACTTGTTCCTGTCCTCAAAAAAGCTTACAGTAGTGGAGGAAAAGGAATGTAAAAATAAGTCCTAAAAAATTGTTGTGGCTGCTAGGAGAGAAGTCAATCTAGAGCATAGTGGGGAGATGACTCTAGTTTTTGCAAATCTACCAGCAAACTACAATAGTTAGTATTGAAGGCAAAGCTCTTCTTCAGAACACTGAGAATGTACAAGTCAATTGTAAACTAGATAGTCTGATTAGATCAGGTCAATATATTTAAAATGATTAACAGATGTCATCATCACAGTATCATGTGAACAAGGATAATGATAATAATGAAATAGTTTAGGGGTAGATTTGGGGTTTTTAAAGAGTTTTTTAAACTAATGTTTAAGAATTTTACTCACTTCCTTTCTATTCTAGATCATCACTATGGGAGGTGTTAGAGTTTTAAGAGCAAAGTGTGAGAAATGTTATTCCCTATCAGCCATTATTTTAAATTCCTATTAAAATCCTACACTAAGAGGAAAATAAAACCCAAACCTGGTAAAATTATATTTCAAACTATATGTCTCATTAACATGTATATATGTCTAAAATCAAAAGGGAACAACATTACAGATTTTTATAATACATAAAATGGAAAATACAGTAACTGCTGAACCACAGCAAATTTGGGGATGGAAGCACTTTTCTGTCTTCTTGCCCTATTTTATCACCAATTTGCAATCACACACAGATGAGCTTATTAATACCCAAAGTCTTGTAAACATCCTATTGTTATTTTAAAACCTTTAACCCAAAGCAGACATGGAATTTTTTAACCACTAAGAATACCACTGCAAACCAAATGCTGATCATATATTTTAAATGATTGTTGTGCTGTATTACAAACATAAAATACATATTTTTATTTTATTTTACAGAGTCACATAACACTCACTATGTGTCTGGATCTAAGCACCTTCCAAATACTAATTCAATTAATTTTAGGATACTAATGCTAATTTTGAAAAAGATAAGTTATTTGAGGAAATCAGAAAACCCCAGAGTGAGGTGATGATGGGGAATATTATTAATAGTAGTGTAGATCAAAAATATCAATAAGTTAATTATACTGGACTTGTGTCTCCTCTACAGAATCTTCAAGCAGTGTCAGCAAATATGTTTCAATATGTTTCTTTCAATTTGTATCTGTTGACTGGTTTCCCTAGTAGTAAATAGTAGTAAATTTTATCAATCTTTGTACTCTAACTCAAATGAAGGCATTAGGTAAAGATGGGCTCTGGTTTTTACTAAATAGACAAACTACTTAGTGTTTGTAAGTGTCATATTGGAAGAGTTTTGTTCTTCATGTAATTCAGAACCTATGGAAATGCCGGCCACATAGTCTATTCTTAAAATATACTAATTGAATCAATGAATCAAGTTTTCCCCAAGTAATGGGATTATCTTTTCAGTAAACAAATTGGCAAAAGTCTTTCTGGAAAATGAAATTTTTTTTTTTACTGGATTTCTAACTAGGTTGGCAAGAGGCAAGCCAAGAAGCAAGTTATGCTTCTTTTTCTTCAACATTTGAAATAAAAATTATCTTTAGATAGTCTTAATGTACTTGTTGTGTATTTATTGTATTTACCGTGAATCGTAGTTACCCCAAATTAGCTCTATACTTCTGCGGGTGGTGGGGGGAAGTCTGGTTGAGTGTCTTCTTCTCTAGGGACTAAAGAACTATTGAAGTTATCAAAAAGTTTCTATTACTTTGTTGTGAAGTGTTCTTTTGAAGCAAACTAATAAATATTCATTTTTTAAATGCAAAAATTATTTTTAAGTAATTGCAATAAGTAATTAAGTAGCTTAGTGTTTATGTAGCTTTAATGTTTATTTATATTTGAGAGAGAGAGAGAGAGAGAGAGAGAGAGAGAGAGAGAGAGACAGTGAGCAAGCAGGGAAGGGGCAGAGACACAGAATCTGAAGCAGGCTCCAGGCTCTGAGCTGTCAGTACAGAGCCCAACACAGGGCTTAAACTCACAAACTGTGAGATCATGATCTGAGTAGAAGTCGGACGCTTAACCAATTGAGCCAACCAGACACTCTTAAGTAGCTTTTTAAATATAATGCTTATTTGTTTGTTTGTTTACTTTAAAGTAAGCTGTACACCCAATGTGGGGCTCGAATTCACCACCCTGAGATCAAGAGTTGTATGCTCTACTGACTGAGCCAGCCAGGTGTCCCTTAAGTAGCTTGTTTTAACTAACATTTATTTATTTCCATTTTCCTTTATTCTTTTTAATTACTAAATCCATCGAATTTTAATATTTTTATTACATCTATAGTTACATAAATATTGTGCAATAAATTGGTGTTCCCTTGATAGCTTTTTTTTAAGTGACTCAAACCATTTATTTTGCTTATATTCCCCCTTTTACATGAACATGAGAAAGACACATGATTTAAAATCCATATCTACAGTCTCCAAGAGCTCTCGACAGCCTTTGCTTAAAAGGCTTTTCTTGTTCAAATGGATAAAATCAAATTGGCAAAGACCTTTGACATCCAGTGATTCTGAGTAAGGACTACAATGATAGAAACAATAAAATTATGGGGCGCCTGGATGGCTCAGTCGGTTAAGCATCTGACTTCTGCTTAGGTCATGATCTCAGGGTCGAGTTCAAGCCCCACATCTGGCTCTGTGCTGACAGCTCGGAGCCTGGAGCCTGTTTCGGATTCTGTGTCTCCCTCTTTCTCTCTTCTCCCCAGCTCATGCTCTGTCTCTCTCTTCTCAAAAATAAATAAACGTTAAAAAAAATTTTAAAAAAAAGAAACAATAAAATTATGAGACCACAAAATTATGTTAGGAACAGAAGTCAAACCAAATAAGGAATCCAGACAAAGAGTTCTGGTTTACCATTCCATGACTTAAAGCACCAAACAAATCAAATCCAAGCATAATCAATAAAATCAATAAAAAAGTAAGGTGGGAATAAAAGCATAAGTTGGATGATATCATTGCTTAAAAATGGCTTTGAAAGAAAGAGGCAAACAGGAGAAGGTAGAGGAAGAAAAAGTAAAAAAGATGGTACACCCACTGTTAGTAAATCCTCCCTCACTTAGAAATTTCAAAAAAGTCACATCTATACAGACCCCGCAGGGAATGTGTTAGTATGTATAATAGAGTTTTCCAGATGTTGGAAAGATAACTAAGTACATAAGTTGGATTTGATGTGAACAAAGAATAAATAGGTTCTATATAATGACATCAAAGAGTTTCCCATGAATAAAACTTCATGTACTTTTGGTAGATATTGTGACATATTTTATTTAGTCAAAATTCTATAGGCATAGTGACTAATTGTTATCTGCTTGTTGGGTGATCTCACCAAAACTTGCTTGATGGTCTGGAGAGATGTTATAGAATTAGTTTTTGAACAGCACTGTTTCTTAGATCATTATTCGTTAATGCCAGTTCAGAAGTTGGATTTGTCAAACCATATTGACAAAATGACTCTACTTCCGTATGTTAACTTCCGTAAGAGTGTAATGACTTAAAATTTAGCTCTACAATTAAATCTAGGTTCAAATTTTTGCTCTACCACTTACTATGCAATCATGGACAAGTAACTTAAACTCCCTGTCCTTCAGCTTCCTCAGTTGTAAAATGACATTAACAATTATCTCTGCCACATATGGTTATGTGAGAATTAAATGATTTTTGACACATAAAGTAATTGGAACAATGTCTGCACATAGTATTCATAGTAAGTTTATAATTATTATTAATTTTAAAAGTGTTGTTATATAAAATATTGGGATATAATTGTATGATATTTGGTAACAAAATAAAAAACTATGTAATAAATAATGTTCACTAAGTACATAGATTTAAACTGAAGGCTCTTTAAGTAAAAACAAACTATGAATTATGTAAAATATTTAGGTCAAAATATCTTTAATAACATAAACATTACATTGATGTCCTTTTACAAGGCAGACAGAAACATACTGAACACTTTATCACTTAGTGATAACTCTTAGCCTACTGTGGAACTTGGCAGCAGGAGAATAATAGAATCTCATATATATATATATTTTTTTTCAGATTCAAAAAATTAAAATTAAAAACTCTACCTTTGGTCTACTATTGTTTACAATTGCAAAGAAAGTTCATAGTGGAAGAAGTTAGGAAGGAGCTTAATTATACTGTACATAGAAAGGTATATGTATACATATATAATCATTACTTCTTTGTTCATACTATAGATTATATCAAATCTAATCCCTAAAATGGAAGAAGCCAAAAGCCAAAGTTTGGAGGAAGACTTTGAAGGACAGGCTACCCATACAGGTACATTTCTAGAAGAAAATGATAATTATTAAATTAAAGTTAAATCTGGAGATCTCTAATGTTCTTATTGCCACTATTCAGTATGAAATTTAAGTAATATATTTGAATGGTTCCATGGGATAATCTAAAAATATTTGAGTGGAAAAATGAATGTGAAGTCAAATACTCTTAAGCAGTTTTATTTAGATATCAAAGAATGAGAAAAACATTTATTATTGAGAATTTCTTACTGCCCAACTATTATAAGACCTTTCTATGTACAGTATAATTAAGTTCCTTCCTCTCTAATTTCTCCCACTATGAACTTTCTTTGCAATTGTAAACAATAGTAGACCAAAAGGTAGAGTTTTTAATTTTAATTTTTTGAATCTGAAAATATAAAGAAATGATAAAACATTCTTAAATTAAATGCATTTCAGTATTCCTCCAGAAAACATTAAGACTTCAATTCATTTCACCCAGAGCCTGTTTTCCTAATCTGTTAAATTTTACACAACTGTGTATATGCCTCTACTAAGAGTTTAAAAGTCAAATAGCATGGTTCTAGTTTAAAAGTTTGGTTTGTAGGGGCATCTGGGTGGTTCAGTCAGTTAAGTATCCAACCCTTGATTTCTGGTCAGGTCATGATCTCATGGTCATGCCCTGTGTCGGGCTCTGCATTGAGTGTGTGGCCTGTTTAGGATTTTCTCTCTCCCTCTCAGAAAAAAAAAGTTGTTTGTACCTCTTAAGCCTCTTCACTTATTTTGTAAACCCTAAAGTAATATAATATTATTGTCAACTATACTTCAGTTAAATATAATATTAAATTATATTATAAATTATATTAATATATGTACATATATTATATAAATATAACAAATTATAAATTATATTAAATATAATATAAATATACTGTCAACTATACTTAAATTAAAAAAATAAATAACATCTTAAAAATAAGTAAAAATAACAATTTAGGGTTTTTTAAAAACTCTATTGAATCTTATTAAATTAATACTTTCCTCTGTCTTTTAATAATATGAAATGGAGCCTTTAAATTTAGAAAGAAGGTTGAATGAATTCACATGAGTACTTTAAAAAAAATTTTATTTATTTTGAGAGAGAGAGAGAGAGAGCACAAGTGGGGAGGGGCAGAGAAAAGGAGAGACAGAATCCCAAGCGGGCTCCACACCATCAGCGCCTGATGCAGCGCTCCAACTTACTAACATTGAGATCATGATCTGAGCCGAAATCAAGAGTCGGATGTTTAACCGACTTAGCCACCCAGGAGCCCCAAATTCACATGAGTACTTAACAAAATGCATGGGAATTCATTTTATAATGACACTGTGAAGAATACCTTTCTAATTATGGCACAGAACCAAGAAACCATAAAAGAAGATTGATAAATTCAGCTATAAAAATGAGAAGGGAGAGAGGGAGAGAGGAAAGATGGAAAGAAGGAAGGAAGGAATGAAGGAAGGAAGGAAGGAAGGAAGGAAGGAAGGAAGGAAGGAAGGAAGGGAGGGAGGAAGGAAGGAAAGAAAGAAGGGAGGGAGGGAGGAAGGAAAGAAGAGAGGGAGGGAGGAAGGAAAGAAGGCACCAATGAACAAACAGAGGGAGGGAGGAGAGGAAGGGAGAAAGGGAAGAAAGAATGTCTATTGTCTGATAAGTCATTAGTAGCAAATTCCAAAAAGCATTTAACAAATTGGGGGAAACCAGCTGTAATTCAATTGACAAAGAGTTAATTTCCTAATATATACTGAAAGCTCTTACAAATCAGTAAGAAAAAAAGCAACAATCAAATGGAGAAATGAGCAAAAGATAGGTCAATTAAAACAACAACAAAAACAACAACAACAGCACTGGGGCACCTGGGTGGCTCAGTTGGTTAAACACCTGTCTCTTGGTTTCCGCTCAGGTCATGATCTCACAGTTTGTGAGTTCAAGCCCCACATGGGCTTTGTGCTAACAGCATAGAGCCTGCTTGGGATTCTATGTCCTTGTCCCTTGCCCCTCCCCTGCTTGCTCTCTACCTCTCTGTCTCAAAACTTAAAAAGTAAACATTTTAAAAATAGCACTTATGGGGCACCTCGGTGGTGCAGTTCATTAAGCTCTTGGTTTCCGCTCAGGTCATGATCTCACGGTTCGTGGGTTCGAGCCTGCATCAGGCTCGTCAGAATCTGCTTCAGATTCTGTGTCTCCTCTCTCTGTCCCTTGCCTGCTCAGACTCTATCTCTCTCTGTCTGTCAAAAATAAATAAATGTTTAAAAAAATTGTAAATAGCACTTATGAAATTAGTACTATTGTGAGATACATTTTTTTCATACAGTTTGTAAAAGTAAAAAGTTTAATTAAACACACTTTGGAAAGAGGCATACTCATATATTACTGGTAGGAGTGTAAATTGGCACAACTTCCTTAAAAGTAGTATAGCAGTATCAAAATTAGAAATGTATATGCTTTTAGGGGCGCCTGGGTGGCTCAGTCAGTTGAGCATCTGGCTTCAGCTCAGGTTATGATCTCACAGTTTGTGAGTTCGAGCCCCACATCGGGCTCTGTGCTGACAGCTTAGAGCCTGGAGCCTGCTTCCAATTCTGTGTCTCCCTCTCTCTCTGCTTCTCCCCCACTCATGCTCTGTCTCTCTGTCTCCTTCAAAAATAAATAAAAACATTTAAAAACATTAAAAAAAAAAAAGAAATGTATATGCCTTTTGACCAAGCAATTTTACTACAATAACCTATAGACAGAATTGCATGGATAGAAAAAAAAAAATGTATGTGCAAGGTTCTTCATTCAGAATCATATATCATAGAAAAAATGTGGAAGCAACAATATACATCAATAAGAAACTACTTAAGCAATTTAACATCTACACAATGGAATGTCATGCCCCCATTTTTTTAAAAAAGAGAAGATCCTCTTTATGTATGTATATGAAAAAATTTCTGAGATATATTATGAATTTAAAAAAGCAAGGTGAGAAAAAGTATGTATAATGTACTACCACCTGTAAAAATAACGAGAGAAAAAGATGCCCTTTTCTGCACATATAAACACATGCTGTACACATGCATATTTTGCATAGACAGAAAACATATCTAGAAGATGAAGACTATACAAGTAAACAGAACACAGTGATTGACTGAATATAATTTTTAATATAAGTAACTTTATATTAAAAGTACATATTGTATATTATGTATATGTATATTTATTTTATTATTTTTTGAGAGAGAGAGAGAAAGGGGGAGAGAGAGAGAGAGAGAGAGACAGAGAGAGAGAGAGAGAGAGAGAGAGAAAGCAGGGAAGGGGCAGAGGGGGAGGTAGAGAAAGACCTGAACTGAAATCAAGAGACAGACACTCAACTGACTGAGCCACCCAGACATCCCAATATATTATATAAATTTAAAAATTATTAGAAATATGGGGGAGAAAGCGAGTATATCCACATATATAATACAATATTAAAAGTATAGATAGGGCTAATCTTTAGTGAAGGATATTTAAAACTCCATATTTTCAAGAATTTAGACCTTCCAAACACTGTTATTATTTATCACGGCTACTAAACATCTGAATTCCAGTTGGATCATCCTTGATTTTATTAATTTTTCCTAAATCTTCAAATCCCAGCTTTTCTACATTTGTAAAAGGTTCTTAAAATCTTAAAAGGAACTGGATGATTATGTAATAATTTTCTTAAAGCCATTTTGGTTATGTTAATTGAGATCAGGTCTACTCTCACTGGTTGTCTTGTATGTGCTATTATTATTGTTGTTTTCTGGATCCACTAAATCTGGATTTATTTCCCTAATAATCCTAGTATCCTTTGTTAATAGTGGGTGCCAATTTTAGTTTATTGCTGAAGCTTCCTTCTTATTAATAAAAGTGCCATTTTTCTAGTTTCTCTCTACATTCTAATTTCTAACAAATTTACCCTCAAATTTTGCCAATAGTTCAAAGTGTATAATTTGTATTTTCATTGATGTAGATGTTTTAGAAAAATTCTTAGCCATAACCCATTTAACAAGATTAATTTAGGAAAACATTTTTATGAGCAGGGCAGTCAGAAATTTCTAGCCCAAACAAGATGTTCATTTCCAATGCAGAAGATGACAAGTCTATTCCCATGGCAATATTTAATACAAATTTAAGTTGTATAAATAGTCGTTTTGAAAATAAAAAGGAAAACAATTTGTTTTTTATTTTATTTCAGGACCCAAAGGAGTAATAAATGATTGGAGAAAGTTTAAATTAGAGAGTGAAGACAGTGATTCAGTTCCACCAAGCAAGAAGGAGATTCTGAGACAAATGTCTTCTCCTCAGAGTAGAGATAACAAAGACTCAAAAGAAAGATTCAGCAGAAAGGTAAGGAGAAATCAATAATAAATAACTTACAAGGTTTTTAGTCAAAATTACTTAAAAGAATCACTTTAGAGATATTATAAAATAGATATATTTCAAAAATATATATTATAGTATTTATATTGGCAAAAAAACAGGAAATGAAGTGAATGCCTGTGAAGATATTCCATATTAAAAAATGTATAGCAGCTATTAAAAGAATTAGTTACAAATACATGAGCTGACTTACAGGCAGTTCTATAATATAAGAAAGCAAGATACAGAGTATGGTAAATTATACAATCCCATTCTCTAGAGCAATGGGGAAAAAAACACATCACTGCATATATTTTTATGCTTATATGATTATATGAACATGTGTGTAAAAAAGTAGGGAAAGACACTCACCAACTTGACAATATTGGTTAGTTGGAAGGATGGGATTGGTTGAGAGATCTCAACTTCCTTTTTCCAAGTAGGAGAAAGAAGATAAGTAGAATAAACCACTTTTTTTTTAAGGTATCATGATTTTTTTAAAGCAGCACTAACAAAAAAATCACAGTAATTTACTTGTCATATAATGTGTATTTCCATGTGATATGTTAAAAGATGATCTCTAAAATGTTAATGGAGATAAACTCAGAATATTAGAGTGAGGAAATTTCACTATTTCTTCCTTCCTTCCTTTAGCTTTTAGGCCATTTTTGAATCCTTATAATTAGCATGCATTATCTATATAACAATAACAACAATAATCATATTAATTAAAAACCCATAAAGTGATTTCCATTGTGGAATATATCACCTTATGGATTATTATCTCTAAACCAGTGTATACCATTCATTATATATTAATTCTCAACAGACTGCATCAGAAACATAAAGGCATTTTTGAGTGACACATTCAGATTGTGTGTCTATACCTTTTTATTTTTTATGAAAGCCACTCAAGGGTAGAACTTGCTGGGATTTTTTTACCCAAAGTGATGGGTAGTTCAGAGGCACATTTCTTACTGGTGATCATCTCGTGGCTCCACAGCAATATTTAGGCATGCTCTAATCATGAAATAGTTATGAGCTCCTATTATATTCCAGACACTACAGCAGATAGTGAAGAGTGATGAATGAGACAAAATTCCTGCCCCATGGGACCTATCAGTTATAAAAACTATTATTAAATAAATAAATAAACAACACAATCTCAGGTAGTGTTTATTGCTATGAAGAAAAATAAACCAATATAATGAATAGAGAGCATAGGGTGGGCATTCTGTTAGGTGGTGTAGTCAAAGAAGGTGACATTTGAACAAAGACTAAAAGTGGTCAAGGAGAAGGCCTTCACACCACGAGTGAGGTAGGATGAGGGGGAGAAAATAGCACATGCAAACTTTGAGTCTATATGCTTTTGTGTCTAAAGCATATAAATTCTGACTGAATGATCTCTGTCATTTCTTGTGTTTATTCCTAGATGAGCATTCAAGAATATGAACTAATCCACCGGGACAAAGAAGATGAAAATTGCCTTCGTAAATACCGGAGACAGTGTATGCAGGATATGCACCAGAAGCTGAGTTTTGGGCCTAGATATGGGTTTGTGTATGAGCTGGAAACTGGGGAGCAATTCCTGGAAACTATTGAAAAAGAGCAGAAAATCACCACAATTGTTGTTCACATTTATGAAGATGGCATTAAGGGCTGTGATGCTCTAAACAGTAGCTTTACATGCCTTGCAGTTGAATACCCTATGGTCAAGTTTTGTAAAATAAAGGCTTCTAATACAGGTGCTAGGGATCGCTTTTCCTCAGATGTACTCCCCACACTGCTTGTCTACAAAGGTGGGGAACTCATAAGCAATTTTATTAGTGTTTCTGAACAGTTTTCAGAAGAATTTTTTGCTGGGGATGTGGAGTCTTTCCTAAATGAATATGGGTTACTTCCTGAAAGAGAGACACATGCCCTAGATCAGACCAACATGGAGGAAGATATTGAATAAAGAGTCACTATGTCAACATCTCATATTTCTCCTTTACAAGTTGAGCATTGATTTTCATAGTATCTATATTCCTTTAGAGAACACCAAGTATGGCCATGGCTAATTTAATTTGTGGGAAAAAAAACATGTACACTAAAAGTATTTACTTAGCATTTCTTAGTTACTTAAATGCATAGAAGTCTTTACTATAAAACATTGTAGTGTTCAGCCACATGTTTGTAGACAAAGAGAATATGAATAATGTGACAGTTTTCAAAATCCCTTTCAAATTATGTGTTGGCTTTTTTACTCCTTGTTTTTTCTTCAGTGTTATTATTTGGGTTTTCAAATTACACTATCAATTGTAATTTTTCTAGTGTGATAAGAATAAAGTCTCACAAGGAAATAAGCTTTCTTTTTGAAGTCTTTTCTTTCTTGAGTATTACATTATCAAGGTCCTAAAAACATTATATAACCCAAAATACAAAAAAAAATCATTAAGATACACACACACACACACACACACACACATAAACTTAGAAACATTGTGCCACATTAAAGTTGCAAAAAAAAGTAGTATTTCTTTTAAATACAATTTCAGAAGCTAACCTTATTTAGGAAAAAAGGCAGAGTAGTAGCAAAGTCTTTTTATTCTACAGACAAAAAGTTATCTAGTAGTGATAATAATTACAACTATACAGATATCATTTTTTAATTTTTATTTTTATGGGCCAGCATTTTATACATATAATATCTAATCCTTTTTTAATTTTTTAATGTTTATTTAATTTTGAGAGAGACAGAGCATGAGTAGAGGAGGGGCAAAGAGAGAGGGACAGAATCCCAAGCCGGCTCCAGGCTCTAAGCTGTCAGCACAGAGCCAGTTGCGAGGCCCAAACCCACGAACTGTGAGATCATGACCTGAGTTTAACCGAATGAGCCACCTAGGCATCCCCTAATTCTTTTTTTAAACGTTTATTTTTTCATTTATTTTGAGAGAGAGAACACGTGCATGTGCGTGAGCAGGGGAGGGGAGGAGAGAGAGAAAGATAGAGAGAAAGAATCCCAAGCAGTCTCCATGCTGTCAGCGAGGAGCCCAATGCAGGGCTTGATCCCATAAACTGGGAAATCATGACCTGAATCGAAATCAAGAGTCAGATGCTTATCCAACTGAGCCACCTAGGAGCCCCTATAATGTCTAATTCTTAACCACAATTCCACAAGTAGATAGTATTATTCGACTTTAAAAATGATGAAACTGAAGTTCAGAGATCTATTTCTCTTGAAAACACTTGCAAAACTCTCCTCCTACACAAACAAATGGAAATGAAAAATAAAATATAATTTGAAAAATGTTTTTAAACACATGAATGAACTGAGCAAGAAGATAAAAGAAACTTCTAGGGGTCTGAATCACTGTAGGAAATAATGGTGAGTGAGAGCTGAAGCACTAAGGCCCGTATATGAAGACATAGTGCTTGATAAATCATCAAAAATTGGCTCCCTGTAGGAAGTGTGCTTAAAACAGTTTTGCCTATTTTCCCCTGGTGGACCAATGCTCAAATCAGACTTTGTCACAAGTTCTAGTCTCCAGTTTCCTAAATGAAGACTTTATAGATTCTCATTCCTTAAGCCTTTTATAGATTTTCTTCCTACTTCAAGCACTTCACCTTCCTCATATTTCACTGAGAAAATAGAATTTATCAGACGAGCCCTACTTCACCTTTCCATCACCAATCTACAATGTGCACCTGCATGTAAACACTGTTTCCACTGACGTTATAACGCAAGTGTCCATGCAGCTAAGACTCATGACCAAACTGAGCAGTAGAGCCAACCTTCTCACCCATTTTTCTCCTGCAAGTGTTTTCCCTCTCATTTCATCATGTTTCACCCTTTCTCTTTGTCATACTATTCATATTGGCTTGTAAGTGAATTTTAAAATTGCCCACTATGTAAAATATACCTAACTATAATTTAAAATTTCCAGCTATTCCTCAGTTCCCTGCTTTCCTATACAGTCATATCTCTCAAAAGAACTATCTACAGCCATTATCTTTGTCTTCATTTCCATTTTTTTTTCATCCCACTCCCATCCAGCCTTTGTCTCAAACACTCTAATTACAGTTGAAGTCATATTGTCAAACTTAGTGGACAATTCTTATTCCCTATTTTATTCTATCTCTTAATAAGCATATGTCAGAGCTGCCCACCTCCCCTCTTTTTGAGTCACTTCTTTTGGCTTCTTTCAAAATACACTGTTTGCTTTCTATCCTACTGACTATTTCATGTAAGTATGAATAGTCTTCTTTGCCAAACACTCATCCAAGGTAGCCCCCTTCTGTCCATAGTCTTAAATATCACCTTACATTCAGATCACTTTCAAATTCACATTTCTACTTTCACCTCTCTCCTAGACTACGAAACCCTGTGTCTCAACTGGAGAAAGAGAATAAAGGAGAAAAAGAATGGGAAAGAAAAAGAAGGCCTGTAATTGTTGTAGATATTGGTGATACAAATATGGGTAATACAGAATTCCTAACTATGGCCAGCATACATTGACAAGTCCTTAACATATAGTCATTGCAATAGGTAGTTTCTTTTAATGAACCTAAAATTCCATCTTCTATTCCTCTTTGTAAATTGGGAAAGGCATTTTAAATATCCTCTGGCCTGTTTCTAAGTTGGTGAATTCTAGACATATCACAAGGAGGAAAAGTTCTAGGAGAGATAGATACATGCAGGGCAATTACATATAAAATAAGAAACAGGGGCGCCTGGGTGGCGCAGTCGGTTAAGCGTCCGACTTCAGCCAGGTCACGATCTCGCGGTCCGTGAGTTCGAGCCCCGCGTCGGGCTCTGGGCTGATGGCTCAGAGCCTGGAGCCTGTTTCCGATTCTGTGTCTCCCTCTCTCTCTGCCCCTCCCCCGTTCATGCTCTGTCTCTCTCTGTCCCAAAAATAAATAAAACGTTGAAAAAAAAATTTAAAATAAGAAACAAAAAAAATAGTCCAACTGTTTTCTCCTATCAAACAATTGCTAACAAATTTGTTAATCCTTTATGGAGTTCTCTGCTAGGGAATTAATGGACTCAAAAAGCCATAGAAACAAACAAACAAACAGGATCTTCATATGAGATATTAATAATGAAAAAACTCCTTAGTGGAATGTCTCTTTAGATTGACATTAATTCCATGAGCTGGAAGTAAATACTTAAAAAGATGATGACAAGGCAGTAAGGAATGATAGTCAAATGGATATCTTTAAAGAGAACAATATTTTAAGAATGTAAGTTTTCAATCGCTAGTCTTTAACTACAATGTGATACAGCTTTGTAGGGCAGGGGTAGAAAAGCATAGCTAAGCAGTGAAAAAAGTTTCATCTATTAAAAAGAAGAATAAAAAGGAGTGCTTTGAAAGATTCCTTCAATGAAAGCTTTACTCTTGTATCAACTGTGCATTTAAAATAGAGAACTAGCAAGCTTAAGCAGGACTGAACCCAGGAATGTATTTAACCCATAATTGCCAAAACAAAAGTAACTAGGTGGCACCTTTGTAGGGAGTAAGTGATGATAGCAACCATTCTCAAAATAAGCACTTGGTGACTAATGGATGCCAGAATGCAGCTTTGATGGTAACACTCATCAGAAAGAGTCGGACAAAAGGCAGGATTTGACTAGAATATCTGAAACCCGCTGCTGCAGAAATCCTGGATTACAAACTCCCCTCATGTAAACACTCATTCCGCTATTATGTTTGGCAGGAGAAGAGATCATTTTTGTCTCAGCAAAAGAATGAAGTTTAAATGTAAAGGTCTAAAATGCTGTAACATGCCTCATAACAAACCACCCAAATAATAAGGGGACTAGCCTTGGAAGAACCAAGAGTGTCAGTTGGAAAGTAATATTAAAATAAGAGAAATATTTTAGGGAACAGCAAAATTATCTTCGTAAGTGAGAAGCTTATTCATTCATTCGTTCATGAAATATTTATGGATGAGCTGCAGTGTGCCATGTAGTGTTCCTGACCTTAAGGAGCTTACAGTAGAGAAAGGAGACATTTAAACAAGCAATAGGTAATGCCTGCATCTATATCCATGTATATATTAGTAATGGTGGTTAATAGCCTGAGCACTGGTGCCAGACTACCTGGGTTAATTCAGTGATCTTGAGTAAGTTAGTTAACCTCTCTGTACCTGTTTCCTCATCTGTCAAATAAGGATAATCATAGCACGTCCTCACTGGACTGTGAGGAAAAAGTGAATAAATCATGTAAGCAAACTACTTAGAACAGTGCCTGTTACATAGGTATTACTCAAGTGTTATTATTATTATTATTATTATCATTATTACTATTACTAACAGATACTTATGAAGTATAATGGTACATACAGTACATAGATACAACCTCTGAAAGATATGTTCATGTAAATAGAAGCTAATTTATGAAGATGGTGGGATGCAATTCATCTATCCCAAACACCTTACACACATTCCTGCATATAAGGACCTTATTAAAAATTCTAAATATTTGGGGCGCCTGGGTGGCGCAGTCGGTTAAGCGTCCGACTTCAGCCAGGTCACGATCTCGCGGTCCGTGAGTTCGAGCCCCGCGTCGGGCTCTGGGCTGATGGCTCAGAGCCTGGAGCCTGTTTCCGATTCTGTGTCTCCCTCTCTCTCTGCCCCTCCCCCGTTCATGCTCTGTCTCTCTCTGTCCCAAAAATAAATAAACGTTGAAAAATAAATAAATAAATAAATAAATAAATAAATAAAAATTCTAAATATTTGAATTGAATGAGAGATCTCCCCAAAAACTGTCATTTCAAGTTGACTGAGGATACCATGATAAATATAAGTTAAATTATTTCTAAAAAAAAGTGTGAAATAAATATTAACACACACATGAGAAAGAAATCTACAGAGTTTTGAGGACTATTATGCTGAATTTTTTTTTTGTACAATATAATCATGATCATATACTTAGTTGTTCAAATATATCTTGTAAACTATTACCTCACAATAAAATTTTGATTTTCTTTGTTTTCTTTATCTACACTGGTTTTCCACAAGTTTTGAGTGTCTAATACATACAAGTAATTATGTTAGATATAGGAAGTAGGTGATAAAAATGGGTAAGATATAGTCATTGTTTCTTCTCAAAGATTTGCAATCTAGGAGAGCACACATTCCTAAAATTAAAAGACATGGGGATTTATTTTTATTTTGTTTATGTATTACTGTTTGAGATCCTATATTCTGGAACCCAGCTGATATTGGATTTCAGTGAAGAAATTAGTATGCATTCATGCCCCTCTGATTAGCTAAATACAGTCATCTCTATTCTGTTCTTCCTCTTACTTTCACTCTCAAAGTATATGTTCTTCAAGACCTCCAATTTTTCAACCCTACCTCTTTAACACTTTCTCCATTTCATGGTTTATATTATATATAATATAATGTTATACATAACATACATTATCTCATTTGATTCTCACAACTGCCCTAAGAGGAGGGCACAGCAAAGGTTTTAATATGTCCTGTTCAAGGACGGAGACAAAAATTTTTCAGCTTTATTGAGGTGTAACTGATTTTGTAAGTTGTCTAAAGGATACAACACCATGACTTGGTATACATATACATTGAGAAAGGGTCTGCCCACACACACATACACTAAATGAGTTAATTAATACAGATGATGGAGAAATTGAAGTTTATGGTTAGTTTACTTGTCCAGGTTTATACACCTAGTAAGATGTAGAGTCTAAACCTAACCTTGGTCTCCCAATCCTAGTGCCTATGCTCTAGGATACATTATACTCTTTGTTTACCAGTCACCAATACAAAGCATACATTATCAACAAAATTTGGGATTTCCTAAGATTAGAAAGTCTGTCTTAATATATTTCATGTCCATGTCAATTCTTCAGGGAAAAAAGAAAGTTACCTGGAATCCAGATAAAGCTTCGGTAGTTCGCACAACTCCAAAATTACCGTGGTGGCCATGGCCCTGGTAGACAAAACAAGTCTTAGGTATATAGCACATAATCTCAGTTTTCAATTATGGATTTTCCTTATTTGGGCAATAGCATTCAAAGGAAACATAAATTGATATCATAAACATAAAATAAATATCTTTACTTGAGGCTCTCATCTATAACAAGTATCAAAGTCTTTTTTATCTTTCAGAGCTTTTTTTTTCATAGTATAAAGATAATGCTTCTAAAAAATCACTTTCATAAAACCAGGTGTTTCACCCTAGGCTATTTTATTTTTCAAAATGTCCACTCCCCACTCCCAATCCCTGAGCACATACTAGCTTGATTTAATCATGCTATCTCAAAAACAGTAATTCATTTTTAAGGCTGACATTTATTCATTGCTGACATGGCATGATTATCTCCTCTACAGGGTTAGTGTTCTAACAAATTAATGCACTATCAACACGCAATGATTATCACACATGAAATTGAACTTGAATTTCAGAGACTTAATACTAATAAAGTGTGTTAGTCCCACAGAAGTTTAGAAGCATAAGACCACGGCTGTACATTACATTCACATTCATTAAAAATAAATACAGATGTGATTTTCCCATCATTTTTTCCACTTTGCACATTTATTTTTTTATTTTTTTTGTAATACTTTTTTTAATTTTATTTTTTATTTTTAAAAATTTACATCCAAATTAGTTAGCATATAGTGCAACAATGATTTCAGGAGTACATTCCTTAATGCCCCTTACCCATTTAGCCCATCCCCCCTCCCACAATTCCTCCAGCAACCCTCAGTTTGTTCTCCAAATTTATGAGTCTCTTCTGTTTTGTCCCCCTCCCTGTTTTTATATTATTTTTGTTTCCCTTCCCTTATGTTCATCTGTTTTGTCTCTTAAAGTCCTCAAATCAGTGAAGTCATATGATTTTTGTCTTTCTCTGACTAATTTGACTTAGCGTAATACCCTCCAGTTCCATCCACATAGTTGCAAATGGCAAGATTTCATTCTTTTGGATTGCTGAGTAATACTCCATTGTATACATATACCACATCTTCTTTATCCGTTCATCCATCAGTGGACATTTGGGCTCTTTCCATACTTTGGCCATTGTTGATAGTGCTGCTATAAACTTGGGGGCACATGTGTCCCTTCAAAACAGCACACCTGTATCCCTTGGATAAATGCCTAGTAGTGCAATTGCTCGGTTGTAGGGTAGTTCTATTTTTAATTTTTTGAGGAACCTCCATACTGTTTTCCAGAGTGGCTGCACCAGCTTGCATTGCCACCAACAATGCAAAAGAGATCCTCTTTCCCCGCATCCTCACCAACATCTGTTGTTGCCTGAGTTGTTAATGTTAGTCATTCTGACAGGTGCAGGGTGGTATCTCATTGTGGTTTTGATTTGTATTTCCCTGATGATGGGCGATGTGGAGCATTTTTTCATGTGTCAGTTGGCCATCTGGATGTCTTCCTTGAGGAAGAGTCTATTCATGTCTTTTGCCCATTTCTTCACTGGATTATTTGTTTTTTGGGTGTTAAGTTTGATAAGTTCTTTATAGATTTTGGATACTAACCCTTTATCTGATATGCTGTTTGCAAATATCTTCTCCCATTCTGTCGGTTGCCTTTTAGTGTTGCTGATTGTTTCCTTTGCTGTGCAGAACATTGTTTCCTTTTTACTTTGATGAGGTCCCAGTAGCTCATTTTTGCTTTTGTTTCCCTTGCCTCCAGAGATGTGCTGAGTAAGAAGTTGCTGTGGCCAAGATCAAAGAGGTTTTTGCCTGCTCTCTCCTCGAGGATTTTGATGGCTTCCTGTCTTACATTGATGTCTTTCACCCATTCCGAGTTTATTTTTGGGTATGGTGTAAGAAAGTGGTCCAGGTTCATTCTTCTGCATGTCGCTGTCCAATTCTCCCAGCACCACTTCTGAAGAGACTGTCTTTATTCCATTGGATATTCTTTCCTGCTTTGTCAAAGATTAGCTGGCCATACATTTTTGGGTCCATTTCTGGGTTCTCTATTCTGTTCCATTGATCTGAGTGTCTGCTCTTGTGCCAGTACCATACTGTTTCGATGGTTACAGCTTTGTAGTATAGCTTGAAGTCTGGTATTGTGATGCCTCCTGCTTTGGTTTTCTTTTTCAAGATCACTTTGGCCAGTTGGGGGTCTTTTCTGGTTCCATACAAATTTTAGATTATTTGTTCTAGCTCTGTGAAGAATGTTGATGTTACTTTGATAGGGATTGCATTGAATATGTAGATTGCTTTGGGTAGTATCGACATTTTAACAATATTTGTTCTTCCTATCCAGGAGCATGGAATCTTTTTCCATTTTTTGGTGTCTTCTTCAATTTCTTTCATAAGCTTTCTAGAGTTTTCAGTGTATAGATTTTTCACCTCTTTGGTTAGACTTATTCCTAGGTATTTTATGGTTTTTTGTGCAACTGTAAATGGAATCAATTCCTTGATTTCTTTCTGTCGCTTCATTGGTGGTGTATAGGAATGCAACCAATTTCTGTGCATTGGTTTTATATCCTGCAACTTTGCTGAATTCATGAATCAATTCTAGCAGTTTTTTGGTGGAAATTGAATTAGTAATCAAAAATCTGCCAAAAAACAAGAGTCCAGGGCCAGATGGCTTTCCAGGGGAATTCTACCAAACATTTAAGGAAGAGTTAACACCTATTCTCTTGAAACTGTTCCAAAAAATAGAAATGGAAGGAAAACTTCCAAACTTTTTCTATGCAGCCAGCATTACCTTGATTCCAAAACCAGACAGAGATCACACTAAAAAGGAGAACTATAGACAAATTTCCCTGATGAACATGGATGCAAAAATCCTCAACAAGATATTAGCCAACAATACATTAAAAACATTATTCACCACGAACAAGTGGGATTTATACCTGGGATGCAGGGCTGGTTCAATATCCGCAAAACAATTAATGTGATTCATCACATCAATAAAAGAAAGGACAAGAACCATATGATCCTCTCAATAGATGCAGAGAAAGCATTTGACAAAATACAGCATCGTTTCTTGATAAAAACCCTCAGGAAAGTAGGGATCGAAGGAGTATACCTCAAGATCATAAAAGCCATATATGAACAACCCAATGCTAATATATCATCCTCAATCTGCCTTTTCCACTGTTATTCAACATAGTATTGGAAGTCTTAGCCTCTGCAATCAGACTACTTTGCACATTTAAGAGATTTTAAAAATTTATTTTGTTGTTGTTTTCATTTTGGTGGGGGACTGGAGAGAACTTTTATTTTTAATTTATTGCCAAGTTAGCTAACATACAGTGTATATAGTGTGCTCTTGGCTTCAGGAGTAGATTCCCATGATTCATCACTTACATGCAACACCTAGTGCTCATCCCAACAAATGCCCTCCTTAGTACCCATTTCCCCCTCTCCCTGCCCCTCCATCAACCCTCAGTTTGTTCTCTGTATTTAAGATTGTCTTATGGTTTGCCTCTCTCTCTGTTTGAAACTACTTTTTCCCCTTCCCTTCTCTCATGGAATCTTTTGGGTCTTCCATATAAAGTATCATGTCATCTGCAAAGAGTGAAAGTTTAATAATTTGAAATTTACAGTATAATTATATTACTTGACAGAGGAGTTAGTTGTATACACACACACACACACACACACACACACACTTGTTTTGGTAACAAATATATATTTGTTATTAATTTCTATTTAATTGCATTGTGTTCCTAAATGTAATCTGTCTTACAATATCCTAATTTATTAACTTTTGAAAATCTTTGTGTGCTAGAGGGGGAAGAATGATTAGTTGGCTAATTACTGATTGCAGTATTTTATATATTTCCCTTAGATCAAGCTTGTTGATCATGTGGTTAATATCTACATTGATATTAATTTTTTGTTGATATCTTGATATATTAAGGATTGCAAGCACTGTACTAAAATTCTGATGGTACATTAGTCACTTTCTCCCTGTATTCTATCAATTTGTGCCGTGATATTTTATGACACTTTATTAGGTATATATGTTTAAAATTGATAGATATTCCTGGCAAAAGGATTCCATTTTATCATTATGTAATGACCACTTACAAATGACTGTAAATTTGTTTGCCTGATATTAATTTAGTTATACTTGCTTTAAAAAAATTATTTGTTTGGGAAGCCTGGGTGGCGAGAGTGAACATCCCGGTCTTGTTACTGACCTTGGGGGAAAGCTCTCAGTTTTCCCCACTGAGGAATCTTTTGGGTCTTCCATATAAAGTATCATGTCATCTGCGAAGAGTGAAAGTTTGACCTCCTCCTGGCTGACTTAGTAGCTGGTTCTTCGAAAGAATTAACAAAATTGATAAACCACTAGCCAGTTTGATCGAAAAGAAAAAGGAAAGGACCCAAATAAATAAAATAAAGAATGAAAGAGGAGAGATCACAACCAATACAACAGAAATAAAAACAATAATAAGAGAATATTATGAGCAATTATATGGCAATAAAATGGGTAATCTGGAAGAAATAGACAAATTCCTAGAAACATATACACTACCAAAACTGAAACAGGAAGAAATAGAAAATTTGTGGTAAGGATAATATATGGATTATGTTTTTAGAGTAATAATAGTAATTATTTCCCTAGGTAACTTCTTGAATTCTCTCCTTTCTCTTGTATTTTTTATCATTTTTAATATTTTACATATACTAAAGAATATATGTATAATAAGTCTCCTGTGATGAATGTCATTAATTCTTTCCCACCCCGTATGCATGTGCTACTCTTCCATTGAGAGGTGAACTTCTTTTCCCTCTCCTCTAGGAACTATACTGGCCCTGTTTGCTTTGACCAATAGAATATAGAGGAATGACATTCTGGGATTTCTAAGCCCAGTCCTTTAAGAGGTAACAAGTCCCACTTCCTTGCTTTTTGAACACTGATGTTTGGGGCTCTTCCTTTTGGAATCCAACCACCATGATTTGAGAAGCCTAAGCCATGTGGAGAGGTTATGTGGAAAAGCAGCAGATAAATTGCCAAATATGTGGATGAGCTATCTTGGATGTCACAGCCCTTAGATAACTGAAGCCCAACCTAACATCATGTGAAGCAGAACCCTTCAGCTGAGCCAGCTGAACCCAGTCAATCCATAGAATCATAAATAAATGATTAAGAAAACCATTAATAAAATGGCTAGTGCCAGTAAGTTTTGAGATGATTATGAAGAGATAACCAAAATAGAAACTGGTGCCTAGAAATAAAGTAGCACTGGGCCAAAGCCAAAACATGTAGCCTTAACATGGGAACTTAGAAGGAGACAAAAGCTTTAAGGCCTTCAGGAAACAATGATGGCAAGAACAATGAAAAAATTGTTACTGAAAGGCAACCCTTGTTATGAAAGGCACTTTCACCTGCAGTAATGTGAAAGGTAGAACTAATGAACTTGTGGAAATCACAAACTGGAAGAAATAAGTGAATAATCTTGTGGATCTGGCCAAGGAGATTTCCAGACAGAATACTGAAAATTCCAACTGACTTTTACTGGCTTTGATCAGAGATGGAAAGAGAGATGAACTAAGTAAGAAACTGTTCAGTTTTGGAGCAAACTTTATAGGAAATATAAAGGCCCTGAACATCTTTTTCCAGCCAGCAAGAAATTCTAGAGGAGGAAATGACCTCTGGGCAATGCTCAACTCTAGGGAATTGCAAGTAAAACAAAGCACAAGTTAAGTTAGGATCGAGAGTACAGCTAGAATAACCTTTAGGACTTCAGAAATATTTAATCCAGTGCCTCATAGATCTCTTCGCTAGACAAAAAGACTTCTAAGAATCTTATAAGCATGTATTTTATTTTAGTCCACTCAGCAAGGCAATTGGTACCTGACTCTTAAGGATGTTGTCTTTCAGCATCCTGACACCTAGCTCAAAGTAGAGGGAGAGGCCTATCTTGAACAGATTTGTGGGTGTGCCTTTTGCTGAATGGAGTGGATTATAATTTGATTCATAGAAAATACACAATATTTTTAAAGGAATTACATCAGTTTGGTCTAAAAGGAAGAGGCAGTTCAAAATAAAAAGAGGCTTCTGGGCCTTCAACCTTCAAACACAAGGAAGCAAGTTGAGAAAGCTATTCAACTTCAAACAAGCCACTGTCATGGAAAAGGACAACTCAGATTAGAGTCAAAATCTCACAGGGAAGGGCCAGAGCTGAGAATTAGGCCCTAATTAACATATACTCCCTGTGCCTAGAATCATGATGATTTTAGAGACATGTGCCCAGTTGGGAGTTCAGAATTGCTATGAACCATTTCCTGCTTTATACCTCTCATTTTCCCTCCTTTCAGACAAGAATCTATTGCCGGTCTTACCATATGGATATATGGGGAAGAAAACTTGTTTCTTAGTTCATACATCTTCATATTGAGAAGAGCTGAAGTAAAGGTGGCTCATCATGTACCTGAAACTGATTCAAATGATGAGATTATGGGCCTTGAGCCTGAATCTAAAGATGAAACTTTTAAGATGTCTTGAGAGGTGGTGAATTCATTTTCCACATCAGGAACATGAACTGCTATGTCCAGAGTCCACAGGGTATATTATGATAATAATCTCCAAAGATGGTTGCCATCAAATCCTTTCCTTCTCATATATGCATACCCATTGAGAGGTAAAGGTTTTTTCCCCTTCATCTTTAATCTAGGCTGGTCCTGTAGATTACTTTGACCAACACAATGTAGTGATGTTCTGAGATTTCTAAGCCAGGGCCTCAAAAAGACGCACAGGCCCTACTTCTTTCCTCTTGGAATACTCACAATTGGGATGTTACTTCTTGAATCCCAGTCATTACGATAGGAAGAAGCCCAGTCACCATGATGGAAGAACCCCAAGCCACACAGGCAACACAGAAGAAAACTGAGGTGTCTTAGGTGAGTTCCCAGCTGATGGCCAGTATCAACTGCCAACCATATGAATGAGCTATTTTGGATGTTTCAAACCTAATCAAGCTCCTAGAAAATTGTAGTTCTAGCCTACACCATGTGAAGAGCAACCCGATTCCTGTCAATTCAAAATTGTGGGGGAAAAAAAAAATGAAACAGTCATTGTTTTAAGCCAATTAAGTTTGGGGGTCATTTGTTAGTAGTAGACAACAAGAAAATATATATAAATATGTTAATACCATTAGGTACATAAAGTGAGTATCAAGTAACCCATTTCAACTCAAGAACTAAAAAATCACCAATAATGTTTCATCTATTCATTTGTTCCTTCTTGTCTTCCTGCTCTGCCATTAGTCTCACCTTGAAATGGTAATCAACATCCTGAATTTTTTGTATCACTCTGCCACATTAAAAAAAAAAAATTATCATGTGTTCCTGTGTAATATAGATGAGATTTGCTTGTTTTTAAACTTTATAAAAACTATCTATCATACTGCAGGCTTCTGAGACTTGCTTTCTCAGGTCATTCTCCCTATTAAATTAAATTACAGAGCCAATAATTTATTTTTCATTTCTTGTCAATAAACATTTGGGTGATTACAAATAAGGCTGCCTTGAACATTCTCACAGATGTACTCTTGTATACATATGGAAAGAATTTCTCTAAGGTATATATGTAGAAGTAGAATGGTCAGGTATTAGAGTATGTATATGGTTTACTTTAAAAGATATTGCCAAATTGCTTTCTAGGGCAAACTGTGTGTTGATTTACAACCCCACCTGTAAATGTCTTCTTGATGCAAATCTTCTTCATTAATATTGTCGTATTTCTTAACTTTTCATTTTACTGGATGTAAAATGATATTCACCATGGTCTTAGTTGATGACTTATGAGATTAAACATCTTTTCATGTGCTCAGTCACAACCTCTTAAAATGTCTGATTTGTCCTTTGTTCATTATGTCTACAGTACAGTGATGAATAGAAGTGGTGATAAAAGCATCCTTATTGAGTTCCTGATTTTAAATGTATAAATACAACTTAGTCATACTGCACTATCCTTTTTTATATAATGTTGAATTCAGCTGATCAATAGTGCTTTTGGTTTTAATATCTGTTAATGTGTGGGATGAGTCTGGAATTTTCTTTTCTCCTACTGAACGTAGGAGTAATCTGATTCTACTATCAGTAGTTATACTGGATCCACAAAATGAGCTGAAGAGTCTTTGGAAGAGTTTGTATGAGATGTTTAAATAGTATTGCCCTTGAAAAAGAAACATCTGTAGATGTGGGCTAGTCTGTCAAAAAAATTTTCATTACTTACTTTTCAACACTATTGAATAAGTCTATCTAGCTTGTCTATTTCTTCTTTAGACAATTTAAGGAAATTGTATTTTTCTAGACCTTAATCAATTTTGTCTGTTTTCAAGTATATTAAGATGCTTCTGTCAGTCTCAGCATTTTCATCTCTGCTATATCTATGGAATCCTTTTTTTTAAATGTTTTTTGTTTTTTTTTTTTTTTTTCAACGTTTATTTATTTTTGGGACAGAGAGAGACAGAGCATGAACGGGGGAGGGGCAGAGAGGAGGGAGACACAGAATCGGAAACAGGCTCCAGGCCCTGAGCCATCAGCCCAGAGCCTGACGCGGGGCTCGAACTCACGGACCGCGAGATCGTGACCTGGCTGAAGTCGGACGCTTAACCGACTGCGCCACCCAGGCGCCCCTAAATGTTTTTTGAGAGAGCGCACAAGTAGGGGAAGGGCAGAGAAAGAAGGGGACAGAGGATCTGAAGCGAGATCTGCACTGAGCAGCAAGCCCGATGCAGGGCTCAAACTCACCAACTGTGAGATCATGACCTGCACTGAAGTCTGAAGCTCAACTGACTGAACCACCCAGGTGCCCCAAGAATCCTTTTCAATCTTTATGTTGTCTACTTGGGCCCTGTTTTCTTCTTGTTCAATTACGCCAATTTTATTGTCATGAAGACAACTTTGACTTTGTGATTATTTTGTTTTCTAATTCATTGATTTCTTCCCTTGCCTGTATCTCCTTGCTTCAACATTGTTTATTCTGTTGTTCTTTTAAGTTACATACTCAAGCTTTTTAAAAAATTTAAGCATTTAAAGTCATTTCCTTCAGTGCAGTTTCTGCTGTAGCACCCACTTTCTCCAAACGTGGTACTTATAATTAAGTTCTAAGTATTTATGTTTTTAAAACATGTAAATGTATGCTTTTTAAAAAACTTAATATTTCTTACTGATCTCAAACTTATTTCTGATTATCCATTTAATACTGATTTTTAAAACTACTGTAATTTATTTCATGCCCAATACATGGTCAACTTTCGCTAATATAAAATGCATAAGAGTATTCTCTAATTGCTGATTATTTTAAATCTGTTGAATCAGTATGTTGATTGTATTATTCAAGTTTGGTTTTCCATTCATTTTTGGCTTGGTTTATTTACCAATAATTGAGAGCTGGTGAAATTTCCCACTCTGTTGTTCAATTTGTTGGTCTAGCCCTATAACTTATGTATTTTGAGGTCATTTTATAAAGTATATACAAATTTAAAATTGTTATTTATTTCTAGTGAATTGATCTTTTTATCATTTGGTGGCTTTCTCCATCTTTAATAATATTACCATAAAATCTAATTTGGATTTAATATCACCAAAGCTACACAAATTTTATTTGTCTGTGTTTTCATCTTTTAAAAAACCTAGCCTACAGCTGGATTTTAAAAACTTAATCAGTCTGTTGTTGAACTGGGTTTAGTCTATTCAAGTTTAATAGTATTACTTAACTTGTTACTATGATTTTATCTATTTTGCCCCTCTCCACCCCTAATTTCTTCCTTTTGTACTGTTACTGTATTCCTATTCCATTATTTTAAACTTCTTATCCTTTGCAATGATTCATTCCCTATCTACTATTTTTAGCAGTTACACTTGAAATTTTACCATACATATTCAACATACTTTAAACAGTATCTTCAACCACTTTCTGAACAATAAAGGCACCTCAGAACACTTTAATTCTAACCACCCTCCTTCCATCTTATAAGCTACTATCCAGTTTTTCAATTGTATCCTATTTTAGAAGTCCACATTCATGTTGCATAAAATGTTTATTTAGTTTTACATTTTTTTTTTACAGTTTTACTTCTTAAAAACACTTTTTTCATTACAATTGTTTTATAGTAACAACACTTGATTTACATGTTTATCACTTTATTTGTTCACTAGTCCTTCAATTTCAGATCACCCTTATGGAATCATTTTCCTTCTTGAAGATCATCCTTTTGCAGTTTCTTTAGCGAAAGTCTGTTGATGGCAAAAATCTGTTTTTCATCAGAACATTTCAGTTTTGCTTCATATAAATTCTAAGTTGATAATTAGTTTTTCTCATAATTTTGAATCCATCATCTTTTGGGTACATTGTTGCTATTGAGAAGCCTACTAAGTATGTGACTGTCTTGCCTTCATTGGTGATCTGTTTGTCCCTTTGATTGCTTTTAAAATCTTGTATTTGGTTACCTTTTTGTTCTAATACTTTGGGTTAGGCATGGATTTGATCCATATATGCCTGGGATATAATACGTTTCCTGAAATCATGAAGTCATATTTTTCCAACAAATCTGGAATAGTTATCTTCAAATATTGCCACTCCTCCACCCCTCTCTATTCTTTCCTCGTAATACTTCTAGTCTTTGTAATTCTTCTCTCCATATCTCTTAACTTCTCTTTAATATTTTTATTTTCTCGTTCCTTGTTTCTCCTTGCTGAGCGCTGGATAATTTCTTTAGAACTCACTTACAGTTTATTTATTGTGTCTTCAGTTGAGTCTAACATGATATTCAACATGCTTGAGGTTTTGGGTTTTTTTTAATTTCAAGTAACATTTTTTTCATTTTTAGCAGTTCTTTAGTTCTCATTTGTGCCTGTGGTTCCATCTTTCATAGAAGTTGGTGATGAGACCTTGGAGAACTGAATCCAAAGCTTATTATTTCTATGGGAGCTTTTTCATGCTAGCTGGTTTCGATTTGCACTTGTAATCTATACTGCTTTATCATAATCTATGGAAATCTTGAGGCTGTATCTTGCTTCTGCCAGAAGTATTTATAGGATACTATAAACTGGGTAGCAACTTCAACTGTACTGGCTAGGACGGCATGTCAGATTCAGATTCATCTCCTTGTTTCTAGTCCAAGGCAAATTGCATATTGGCAGTGTTGCAACTAGTATTTGCCATCTGAGTAACCACTGCCCACTTGCATGTTTAATAGAGTATTCACAATTCCCAATTCAAAATGTGTTCATTTTTGTGGGGGAGTCAAAATAGAGGTATGATTCTCAGAAACTTCCCTACTGTCTTTGAGCTGATTAATGCATTCAAAAGTAGGTTTTATTCAGGATTTAGTTTTGTAGTACCTAGTCTAATGTACCACTAGAAGTAAATGTCTAATATATTAAAACATGTATGATATGCTAACCTGAGAAAGCACATGATTTATGGCAATCCTTACCAACTCAAACCTCTCTGAAAAGGTTGCCTTACCCCTTGACCAGAACTCAATCAGTATTTTGTAACTGAGTATGCCTTAGAAAGGTCCTAGAGTATGAGTTCACCTAATAGGTAGTTGCCCCACTTCTTAGAAATTTCTCCAGTTATTCTATTACTAAGATATACAGTCAACCCTGACTATTCAAGTTTTCAATATCCTGATCAATATGCAATCCAGATCAAGAGGACTAAAATCTATGAAAGTAAGCCATCATTTTGAACATTTTTGAAAATAGATAATAAGGATTTGTGACATGCAACTTCCATCTATATGCACAACTTTATTTTTGCAAGCCTGAGCCATCTATAATATAAGCAGGGCTAAATGAGGCAGCTAGTGATTTCCATTTAGTCAGAAACACACCTAGTAGGCATTATTGGCAGCAGATCTGGCTGTTACTGTCTGAAATGTAAATGGATGGTCTGCATCTTTATGATTCATAATTGTTGGTCAGTGTTCTCTGGATGATCAGGAAGCTCTTTGTGTCTCACCCTAATCACTGAAGTAGTGAAAGGAGATCCCCGCAGCAAGGACTGCAACTGCAACCGCTGCAATCACACCTACAAGTAAAACAAACACAAAACACATGGAAATGATGAGCAAAAGAAAGGCTTAACTGATCCTCAGCTCTGAAATGCAGGTGACTGATGCGCCTAAACGAGACACACATGCACAAACACATATACTTCCACACACACATATATATGTACTAAAAGCCAGCAAAGTCTGAGGAGGAAAATACAGCTGTAAGTTGAACAGCTTGCCAAGGTTGAACTGGTAACCATGTACTTCACCACTTAGCAAACAAAACCCTAAAAAAAAAAAGCATGTCTCTTTAACACGTGTACTCACCTAAGAGAAAGACTCATACATACTTGAAAAGGTTTCTTTCTTTTTTTTATTTTTAATTTTTTAATGTTTATTTATTTTTGAGAGAAAGGGAGACATAGTATGAGTGGGAGAGGAGCAGAAAGAGACAGAATCTATGCTGTCAGCACAGAGCCTGATGTGGGGCTTGACCCACGAACCATCAGATCATGACCCGAGCTGAAATCGGATGCTTAACTGACTGAGCCACCCACGTGCCCCAAAAAGCCTTCTATAAATATGTACACTGAATAAGTCAGTCAGAGAAAAGACAAATACCATATGATTTCACTCATATGTGGAATTTAAGAAACACAACAGATGAACATAGGGGAAGGAAAAGAAAAATAAGATAAAAACAGAGCAGGAGACAAACCATAAGAGATTCTTAAATACAGAGAACAAACTGAGGGTTGCTGGAGGGGTGGTAGAGGGGGTGGGCTAAATGGGTGATGGGTACTAAAGAGGGTACTCGTTGGGATGAGTACTGGGTTTTATATGTAAGTGATGAATCACTGAATTTTATTCCTGAAACCATTACTACACTATATATTAATTGGTTGGATTTAAATAAAATTTTAAAAAATAAATTAATTAAATAAAATAAATATGTACAATGACATCCAAGCCATCTCATGGTAACTAGCTTAAACCATAAGAGAGCTCCAATGAGCAGTGTGTCTCAAACGTTACAAGGCAAAGTCAACTGTGTAGCTATTAAAACTACAAAAACTCAGATTCCACCATTATAAAATCTAAGAATTAGTAAGCCTGTGCTGGTAACTTTTATTTTTATTCATTTTTTTTTCTGATAATTATAAGTTAACCAAAACAAAACTGACCAGAGAAGTCCAGACACAGACCCACATATATACACACACTTTGGTACAAAGAATTTGGGTAATCAGCTAATGAGTAAGTGACAACAAAAACAACTAAATTTCCTAACTTCTCTCAGTCAAAAGTCTTAATGCTTACAAAGCATTTTTCAAATTGGCATTCCACTTAACAACAGTCTACATGTTCTTCCATTAGTAAGTCTGAACAATGTTAAAGTGACTGCCACACTTCTTGGAGCCTTTAAAATTTTGAAATTCAAATGACATATCGGACAAAGGGCTAGTATCCAAAATCTATAAAAAGCTCACCAAACTCCACACCCGAAAAACAAATAATCCAGTGAAGAAATGGGCAGAAAACATGAATAGACACTTCTCTAAAGAAGATATCTGGATGGCCAACAGGCACATGAAAAGATGCTCAACGTCGCTCCTCATCAGGGAAATACAAATCAAAACCACACTCAGATATCACCTCACGCCAGTCAGAGTGGCCAAAATGAACAAATCAGGAGACTATAGATGCTGGAGAGGATGTGGAGAAACGGGAACCCTCTTGCACTGTTGGTGGGAGTGCAAACTGGTGCAGCCTCTCTGGAAAACAGTGTGGAGGTTCCTCAAAAAATTAAAAATAGACCTACCTTATGACCCAGCAGTAGCACTGCTAGGAATTTACCCAAGGGATACAGGAGTACTGATGCATAGGGGCACTTGTACCCCAATGTTTATAGCAGCACTCTCAACAATAGCCAAATTATGGAAAGAGCCTAAATGTCCATCAACTGATGAATGGATAAAGAAATTGTGGTTTATATACACAATGGAGTACTACGTGGCAATGAGAAAGAATGAAATATGGCCCTTTGTAGCAACGTGGATGGAACTGGAGAGTATTATGCTAAGTGAAATAAGCCATACAGAGAAAGACAGATACTATACGTGTTCACTCTTATGTGGATCCTGAAAAACTTAACAGGAACCCATGGGGGAGGGGAAGGAAAAAAAAAAAAAAAGAGGTTAGAGTGGGAGAGAGCCAAAGCATAAGAGACTGTTAAAAACTGAGAACAAACTGAGGGTTGATGGGGGGTGGGAGGGAGGGGAGGGTGGGTAATGGGTATTCAGGAGGGCACCTGTTGGGATGAGCACTGGGTGTTGTACGGAAACCAATTTGACAATAAATTTCATATATTTAAAAATAAATAAATAAATAAATAAATAAATAAATAAATAAATAAATAAATAAAATTTTGAAATTCATTATGAATTTCCAGACTTGCATTTGACTTTTTTCATAGAACACATACCAAAATCTTCTATGTTAACAGTTTTGCAAAGAACACCAGTTTGCAAAGCACTGGCCCAACTATACTGAGTCCCAAAACTCAACATGTTTTTCTTCTAAAAACACCAAAAAAATTAACAGAAAGTATCATGTTCGAGGGCACTTGAGATAATGCATTATTTATAAATCTTTCCATCTCCAGGATCTAGCACTTTCCATAATACTCAAATACTCCTTAAACCAGTACTTCTAAGAAAGCAAAAATGGAATGGAAACAATTTTAAAATAATAAGAAAACTCAAAATTCAAAATATCTTTTCAATGTTATAAAAGAAATTAAATACCTATGTTTTGCTGAATTTTCAGTATTATTCTAGTTTTAATTGGTTTTTCAGGATGTTCATCATCTGTGCTGTCCAATGAAGCTTCAGTATTCACAGAGTACCTCATACAAGCTGCAAGAGGATAATAATAATTTAATAATAATTCCTAAATGAGAATTACCATTTTAAAATTAATTTTAAAGAATATCATAAAGAGCATATACAACAAGCTCCATTTTCCTTCAACTTGACTTTTTTTAATAACACAATGTATTTGCTCATTATCAAATGCAGGCCAATTCAATCTCATGGAATGTATGTTAAAATGACAATTTTTAAAATCCTGTATGTAATTTTATAACTGACTGAAATCAAACAGCCATAGAGCTAGTTCTGAGTGACTCCCACAAATTATAATTCATTTACTATATGGTAGTAGAAATAAACTGATACCAAAAATCAAACCAGATAGGAGCAGGGTAACCTTCACTCTTAATTGGGATTAATTTCTATCGTTCTTATTGATGGTTTGACAATTAATAACTTCAAATAATTAGATATTAATAATAAAAGCAGGGATTTGCAAATTGCAGCCCATGGGCCAGACTTTATGTGCCCCACAAAGCCTAAAATATTTACTATTTGGACCTATAAAGAAAAAGTTTGCTGACTGGATCTAACCTGAAATTTGATATGTAGTTGTACCCTTTAAATTTTTTCACGTTTATTTTGCGAAAGGAGCAGAGAGTGAGGGAGAAAGAGAACTCCAAACAGGCTTCTACACTGTCAGCGCAGAGCCCGAAAGGGGCTTGAACTCACAAACCATGAGATTATGACCTGAGCTGAAATCCAGAGTTGGATGCTTAACTGACTGAGCCACCGGGGTGCCCTGACATACAGTAGTACCCTCTTATCTGCAGATAAGTATCTTTCAGATACTTGCAGTCATCTACAGTCCAACAGCAGATGATCTTCTGACACAGCAGATGATCTTCTGACACAGCATCAAAAGGTCAACAGTAGCCTAATCCTTGTCACAATGCCTGCGTCATTCACCTCACTTTATCTCATGAGACATTTTATCATCTCATATCATCACAAGGGGGGAGTATAAATACAAGAAGATATTTGGAGAAAAAGAAAGAGCACATGCACATAACTTCTTTAATAGTATACTGTTATGACTGTTCTATTTTATTGTTAGTTATCATTGTAAACTCTTACTGTGCCTAATTTATAAACTAAACTTTATCACAAGTACATATACATAGGGAAAAACACAGTATAGAGAGTTCGGTACTATCTGCAGTTTCAGGCTTCTATTGGGGGTCTTGGAACTTATCCTCTGCAAATAAGAAGGGACTACTGTATTCAAGCAAAATATGATCATAAATTTGACCTTAAAACAACTCAATGTTAAGCAAGGCAACTCTTTATCCCATTTTACAGATGGAAAATAGGACCTGGGAAGTTAAGTGCATATTTGAGGGTAATGGATAGCAGACTGAGGATTCAAATACAAGTTCTCTATTTCATTATACTAGCAATAATTTATGTAGGTTGGTTTAGCTGAATTTATTTAACATTGATTAAAAAAAGTGTTTCAACTAAAGGGCCGCCTGGGTGGTTCAATCAGTTAAGCATCCGAATCCTGACTTCAGCTCAGGTCATGATCTCACAGTTTGTGGCATTGAGCCCCGCGTCGGCACAGAGCCTACCTAGGACTCTCTTTCTCCTCTCTGCCCCTTCTCCCACCTCTAATCAGTGCATATACTCTACCTCTCAAAGTAAATAAACTTAAAAAAAAAAAGTGTTTGAACTAAGAACATCCTTAGAGATCACATAGACTAGTGGTTTTCATGTTTTTTCCTAGTGCTAAAGAATCTGACAGAAAATCCCAGCATGTAAAATAGATGAAAATAGAATTACGCAGCTAAAACAAGAATGGAGGGATCCTGAAGCCAGACTCCCTTCCTTCCTTCAGAGGTGGTAATCAAATGCTGTTCTATAGAGCTCTAGGGAACTATCTGAAAGCATCTGCTCCATGTTGATACCTTTGTTTACAAAGAGAACACAGAGAGACAGTAACTACTGTTTAAATTCAAGGCTGGGGCGCCTGGGTGGTGCAGTCGGTTAAGCGTCCGACTTCAGCCAGGTCACGATCTCGCGGTCCGTGAGTTCGAGCCCCGCGTCGGGCTCTGGGCTGATGGCTCAGAGCCTGGAGCCTGTTTCCGATTCTGTGTCTCCCTCTCTCTCTGCCCCTCCCCCGTTCATGCTCTGTCTCTCTCTGTCCCAAAAATAAATAAACGTTGAAAAAAAAAAAAAAACTTAAAAAATAAACCTATCTTTTTAAAAAAAAATAAATAAATTAAATAAATAAATAAATAAATAAATTCAAGGTAAAATAACAATGGAGTACTACGTGGCAATGAAAAAGAATGAAATATGGCCCTTTGTAGCAACATGGATGGAACTGGAGAGTGTTATGATAAGTGAAATAAGCCATACAGAGAAAGACAGATACCATATGTTACCACTCTTAGGTGGATCCTGAGAAACTTAACAGAAACCCATGGGGGAGGGGAAGGGGAAAAAGAAAAAAAAAGGAGGTTAGAGTGGGAGAGAGCCAAAGCATAAAAGACTCTTAAAAACTGAGAACAAATTGAGGGTTGATGGGGGGGTGGGAGGGAGGGGAGGGTGGGTGATGGGTATTCAGGAGGGCACCTTTTGGGATGAGCACTGGGTGTTGTATGGAAACCAATTTGACAATAAACTTCATATACTGAAAAAAAATAAATTCAAGGTAAAATAGATAATTTCCTGGATTTAAAATGTCTTTACAGACATCTTTATATCTCAATATAACAGCACAGGCTCACAAGTATGATACATAAACTTATGGAAACAGTTATTTGTGGTACCAAAATGAATGAAAGAGAAAGAAAAAAATGCCTATTTTTACCAATTTCTCATGAAGATAAGTTTACTGTCATTTTCAGAAATCATCTTTAGCAACTACTTCATTACAACCTAGGCTATCACTGTTTCTTTTTTCCCTCTTCAAGCATATGATGAAAGTACTTTAAAGACAAACACAAAACCCCCTTCTCTTTTTTTTTCTCCCATATCACATTGGTTGCAAAGGCTAACAAACTCTTATCATGAATTATCTCTAGAACCATTCAGTCTTCTATATTTCCAGTTTTCTAGTTTTCTCAAGGGCTCTAACACTCTACTTCTAGATTACATTAGCCCACCCCTAACTTTATATTTCCCCTAACTTCACCTATAGATCAAAAGGTTGAATGCACAGCACACTTATTCATGGTACCACACACACACAACTCTGGCTTCTCTGTCAGTAAATAAAATAAATAATTTCTATTAGTAAATAAAATAAAAAAACTTTTTTTGGGGGGCCACTAAAATCCTTGTATCTGATAACAAATAAAAATAATGGATGAAGCAGAAATTAAACTTATTTGCTAAAGGATTTTTTTTTACTTGAGTACTTGTATTTAAAGAGCACAAAAATGGTTTTGTCATGATGTTGCTTACGCATTTAACATTGAATTGTTACCTGCAAAAGTCATGCTCTAGTAATGTCAAATCCTCTGCACAAATAATTTAGTTCTCTAAAAAAAGATATTTCATTGCTCTATTTCCATTTTGAATCTGTCATACAAAATCATATTGCTTTGATACAAATCTGAGATCATTTACTGAAGCAGAGCCATAACAACTTATTTGTGCTTGTTTTTGGTGGGGACTTTTAGGACTTTAATTCAAATCTCAGACATTATGTCATTTTCCTAGTATCTGAAATTTAAATGCAAATAACATGATTCGATAGGAAGTTAGATCTTAACCATTCCTTAAAACCAGGTAATTTTAACTTCAGACAAACCCCAAATTAATCATGTGAGAAAGTAGAGCAACTGTCAACAAACGAGAAAAAACAAGAGCCATAATGAATGCATGCTAAGTTATCAACGTGATCAATTTTATTCCAAGCTATTGATAGTTAGGACTGTTTAGATGCTTAAAATAAAATGTTAGGACTTGAACTCCTTAGTGGTCTTCTTCCCCATCCCTGAATACTAAAGTAATGAGGTTTCACTATAACCAGTGATGTAGTCGTAAAAATACATGTTCATTAGTACTTCTCTTTCCTTCATAATTATCAATGTTTAACCAAACAACAATTAATTAGCTCTAATAAAAAGACACAATTGGCAAAGATGAGTTTCACCAGATTTTAAAGGTAGGTCTCCAAATTTTTAGCTGATACTGTAGATAAAATACATCTGAGTTATTAAGTTAATATCTAGTAGGAGATGACTAACACACCTAAGAAATTCTAAAGCCACAGTTATCCCTCACCTTAAGTGAGTCATTTTTACAAACAAATTGTTCTTCATCCCTTAAGTCATTTAAAAGTATGTTATTTTAAGGTACTTACCTGGCAAAATATGTATTTCAAACATAGCAACTACTTGGCAAGTATATTATAGTATAGAAATAATAATAATCAGCAAATAATAACACCAAATACTTAGAAAATTAAGCCAGATACTTATAACAAGTTTAACACCCCTAAATGTACAGTAATTGATTTTAATTTTTGAACTTGAACAACTGAACTCCACTTTTTATGATTTTACACAAAAACCCTAATTTCAAATATTTAGGAAAATCTATGTATACCATAAAATACTACTTTTATACTTTATGTTAACATTTTTCATTATAATTCAGAAGGTTCATTTTTTAAAAGTTTTATAATAATGCTAGTTAATATCATCTTACATTTATGTATCTCTTTTTGTTTAGAAAGTATTTTCCCTAACATTTATATTAAATTCTCATATCAACCCCAAGAGAATCTGGGGTTCAGAGGTGAATTGTTTAAAGTCACACATATGTAAGTGGCACACCTGAACTCAGTTAAAATATTATCTCCATAAAATTATGCATCTAATATTCTTGAGTAAACTAATAAATGAATAAATGAGTGACAAATAAATTGAGAAATAAAGAAGTGAATAAGTGAATATAGTTCTAAACCAATAGGATACTAATGAAAAAGCACTTGATTTTTCTACTAAAATGTTTGTTTTTACCCTGTCGCATAATTTGGGAATATGTTATTTGGTTATTAAATATGCTAATTACCAAATCATTCCTTCTAATTCAACAAAAACTTGATGAAGCAAAACTAATATAATTCTAGACAAGTCATATTCTTGGCCACAATACATCTGATGTTAGTGTTCAATTCCTAAAAAAACCCTAGATTTACTTTTAGTGCATTCATCATTCAAAATGAACTCAAATGTCACAGAATGAACACAAATGCTCTCAGATTTTTTCTAATCCCAGACAAGGATAATGCCTGTGCTGAATGTTCTGATAATTCTGTTCATCCCTCTATTATAGAACTAATCACCTTGTTTTAGAATAACTCATTTTTCTCTATTTCCCACTATACCATGAGCTTCTTATAGTCAGGACTATATATTTGATCTCTAGAACCCTCATGCTTAATACAGAATAGGCAATCAAAAATAATCAATCAGGGGTGCCTGGGTGGCTCAGACGGTTGAGTGTCCGACTTTTGATTTTGGCTCAGGTCACGATCCCACAGTTTGTGAGACTGAGCCCAGCATCAGGCTTCACAGTGCAGAGCCTGCTTGGAATTATCTCCCTCTCCCTCTGCCCCTTCCCTGATCATGTTCTCTCTTTTTCTCTCAAGATAAATAAATTAAAAGAAAAATTTTTTAAGTAATCATTCAAACACTAATTTGGGATTTATGTACATTTCAAAAACAGTGCAGACTCCGTAAAGAAGCACATTTCCCATAATGAAGTAGTATCTTCAATACATCATATAATACTAGAAAAACATATAATCTAGAAATCATGAGTTTGACACAGGATACATTTAAGTATACATAGCCAAACTTTCCAAGTTGCTGTTTTGTTCCTTTGTGTTTGTAATGTTAAACTCTTCCTACTCAAGTTAATCCATCTCTATACTAGATTACCAGCATAAAAAAAAAATCACATATTTTTAAATGTTCGTCTGTTTAATATGTTTAAACATGTTTAATATGTTTAAATAACATGTTTAAATATGTTTAATATGTTTCATCACATATTTTTAAATGTTTCAGGAAGCCTGCTATACACTCTTGTACACTTATTTATAGATATGTTTTCATATCCTGCCTTCACTAGAAACAAAACAAAAACAAAGCAAAGCAAAACAAAACAAAAACAGCCTTCTAAAATGTAAGGTCAAATGTGAAAGTGACAGGGGAAGAAATTATGTTACATAATTAGATGCTATGGCAAATCTGTGCTCTATAAAAATAAAGTTGATCTAATGTTTGGAACTGCCTTTTTCAGCTTAGTATCCCAATTATATGAAAGAGACAAGAAAATAGAGGCCAATATATGAAAAAGATGTTTAATAAAGTGTTTAAAAAACACTGCGACATTATGCTTAACCAAATATTAAGATAATGAATTTTAAGAAAACTTTCCATATAATAAAACAAATACCTTAAGAGCTATATATTTCCACTTATTTAAGGATGAATTTTTTTAATGAAGATCTACTTGCTAGGCTTAGAAAAATTTTAAGTATCTTAAATTTTGGTAGAATTTTCCTAGAAAACACTGACTACATGTTCATCATATTTGGAATTTAACAGACACATTTTTAAATGTCTTGAAAATATCAAACAGAACTAGTGTCAAAGAAATCTAAAGACATATTTAAACTAGATGCCTCATAGGTAATCTTAGGAAAAGTTTAATGAGGTTCTTAAGTAACATTATATAATTACCTGTGTTTATTTCCTCTGCAATTTCCAAATCTTCTATTTGAATCATATGATCTAACATCTCTATAAAATGGTCTCTCATTTCTTCAGCTGACTCATCACCAAATTTATAATCACATAACATTATAGTGGATCCCGGAATGGGGACAAAAACTCGGTGAGGGAGGATGTGAAACTCTTTTTCAGAATCTAAATGGAGAAGGAACATTATCAATATTTAGATAGGTCTGTCACTAGGATCACTGATATATTTTGATAAGTATATGAAAATATACACTAATAAAAACAAAACCTAAAAGGTCTTTTCATTTTCTAATTGATCTTACACAAAATTGCTCTTACTGAATTCTGCTTTACCTTAACACCCTGGCCTCTGCAAGGGACTCCATGATGCTCCTATGAAATGTAAACTTACCCACTGCCTTCAGTGTGAAGATACTGTTACTTATATATTTTTGTAATATCCACTGTCCTATGAAAGAATACCCAATAGAGAATTTTGTCCCTGGTCTCAGAAATAGTTGTTTTTCTTATTTCTTACTTTCTTATTGTACTTCTTACAAGCAATGGATTTTATAAAAATAGTATTTCTCTTCTTCATGTAAGTTTGGAGCCAAATTAGTGGCCCACTTACACCAAGTGTATAGGACATGATAGTACATTTCACACAAATCTTACCACTGACTTCATCTTACTAGATCTAGGCTGATTAGCCACTAACTTCATCCTGCTTTCTTTTTCATTTTCCCTTTACCTCATTCTCACCGCTAGTATTTATCTTGTTATCTTGTTAACTGTAATACCTTTTTGCAAACAGCCTTAAATTATCAATAGAAAAAATAATCTGGATATAAATAAACAGTATTTCATTCTTTGAATACTCACAAAGTAAAATATAATACTTCCCCTAATTTTTAACATAGTCACTGGTCTACATAAACACATAATAATTGTTTAGTTCAACACCATGATTCTAATGAACTATTAACAAAGATAGAGATATTGTGTAAAGAATGACCTCTTTCAGCAATGGATGTGATTAAATAAGCTACCAATATACAGATCAAATAGAAAACTAGGGCTCGCTTTAGTAGCAATCTACATTTCCTTGTCAGGAAACTAGTAGTAGCTTTATAAAATTATAAACAGAAGATGATGAAGGCGGCCTTAAGTGTCACAGGAAATGCTATGACTTAAAAATTATGTGTTCTTACCAGATTCTGCTTATTATCTTGTTTTCATATGAGAACTGGGAGAAAAATTTTACTATTTGACCAGGCTGCCTCCTAGCTGTAATATTATATTACTGCAATTTTTACTGTAGCATGTATATTGTCCACACATTGAAATTAGGAATGTATTATTTTATTCTGGGCTACAGTTTCTTATAACAGGCTAATGTAATTAGCTAAGGCCTCAAAGGCCACTCAATTACCAGTGAAAACTTTTATTTTTATTGAAAATTTAGGAATAATATTAGATTGTAACATTAACTTCTAATACATCAAACTTAACGTATACATATCACAACTGCTATGAGAAGTAATTTTACTACTTGAACATCACCAAAAATTTCAAAACACTAGCTCACTTAATATAAAACAATATCAATGCATTTTTAAAAGCTTTAAATAGAGTATTTAACTAAAGTGTGTGATAGGGTAGGTCTTTGGCATTAATGGTGAATGTATCCCTACGTCCCCAAAAATCCTAAAATTCACAGTTCAATTATAGCACAGTCTGTTGCTTAGAAAGTGAAGTAATGTTTAGCACCAGGAGAGTTATTACATACGCAAAGTTAAGTAGTAAAAACAAGGTCACACTGGGGCACCTGGGTGGCTCAGTAGGTTATTAAAAGTCTCTCTCTCTCTTTTTTTTTTTAAGTTTAAAGTTTATTTCTGTCTGAGCCAGACAGAGTGCATGAGCGGGGTAGGGAGAAGGGGGGAGAGAGAGAGAAAGAGAGAGAGAGAGAGAGAGAGAGAGGACCCAAACAGCCTCCACACTGTTATGTTAGGTCAGAGCCCAACGGGAGGTTCGATCTCATGAATCATGAGATCATGACCTGAGCCAAAACCAAGAGTTGGATACTTAACTGACTGAGCCACCCAGGCACCCTGCATTTGACTCTAGATTTTGGCTCAGGTCATAATCTCAGCAGTTCATGAGATTGAGCCCTGCAGTGAGTTCTGCACTGACAGTGCAGAGCCTGCTTGGGATTCTCTCTCCCTCTCTGCCCCTCCTTTGCTCTCTCTCTCTCTCAAAAACAGTAAATGAATTAAAACACACACACACACACACACGCGCGCGCGCGCACACAAGGCCACACTGACATGAGGCTGATAGGCTGGTAGGCTGGGTGACTAATTGACCAGGTTTTACATACTTCACAAAACAAAAATCTCAATCCAACTGCTGCTTATAAAATTCAAATTCATGTCTCAGCAAACTATACATTATTACTAAATGGAGCTTCAGGGTTACTTGTGAAGTACAGAAAGGACAAATGTTAAATTAAATCTGGCAATTCCACCAATCTATCATACTACAGATATAAAAGAGATAATTAGTCCACCAAACCTAATATACTAGCTATCAGTAGTCCTAAAAGAAGTTAGTTATACAGAGAAGATTTTCCTATAAACATAAAAATATTCCCTTAACAAGCTAATGTACACGTTTCATTTAGATACATGTTCAACTGTGAATTGCAAATGCACTCACACCTGAATGGTTGGAAGGTAGAGAAAAGAGTGTAACTTCAAAAAGCATACTCAATATAATTCTCCTTTTGAGTAAAAAAAAAATATTATTAACACAAATTACATAAATGGTATAGTTTATATTTCTCAAAAGATGGAATAATTATAAAAGATTAAGACAGAATGACCCAGTCTTTTTCAAATCTAATAAAGTTTGTTATAGTAATAATGAGAAGTATATAAATTAGTATACAAAAAAACTTAAGAAAGATCAACTGCATATATACTACAAATTAATACCTACTAAAAATTTATTATATAATACTTAACACTAATAAATATTTTGTTTTGGATAAATTTTTTTTTTAAACACCAGATATTAATTTAATAATATTAGCTTTAAAATGTTAATACAGTTTACCCATTCTGGCAGAAATTCATGCAGAGTTTACAAAAAAATCCTCCCTCAGATTTTAAAAATGTTGACAGATTTGCTATTATAAGGTGTTTCAAACATTTTTTTGGGGGGTGGCAACTGAAAAATTGTCATTTGCTAAAAAAAGTAAAAGATGCCATATCGTTATAAAAGACAGATATAGGTAGTTACAAAAGATAACATATCTATTACATTTTGACATCCTATTACTGTATTGATAACACACACATAAAAAGTTCTTAATTTTATACTCATAACTTTTTTTTCTGGAACTTCATTCAAAAGCAGATCCTCAAATAGTATTTCACAACGATCTGCAACTGTATTCAATATATCTCTCTTCATTGCCTATAAAAAAAAAAACACAATAAGAAATGAAATCCGTGACTTTAGATTTGCATTATTTTATTACCACTCCCCGCCCAACATAGTTGACCTCCCTGTATAATCATGTTTACTACAATAATTGGTGGTACATCATCTCATTTTTGTTAAAGTTTATTTATTTGAGTGAGAGAGAGATAGAGAGAAAGCTCAGGGGAGGGGCAGAGAGAGAATCCCAATCGCTGATAGTGTGGAGTCTGATGTGGGGCTCGATGCCACAAACCATGAAATCATGACCTGAGCCCAAATCAAGTCACTTAAGTGACTGAGTCACCCAGGCGCCCCACATCATTCCATTTTTTTAATATCCATTGCTTTAACATGATTAACACATTAACAGTTTAACAGCACATTTGCCTAGCCTTCATTTAAATAATTAATTAAAACCAAATAAATGAATGAAATTTTGTATCTAAACAAATAAAGCTAGTGTTCCAAATTAGGAAATGTATAATTATAACAAAAGTGCCAGTCATCATTTTTTAAATTTCTGAATTATCCAGATTATAGAATACTAGGTAATAATATTTCCAATGAATACTTTTCCTGTTATTTATAAAGTTTAACTTCCTTCTGAAGAGATAATTTCAAATGTACTACTATATCAAAACTGTGGATCACTGAATAAATATGTATAATCATCACTTTAAAAAAAGGCATAGACCAGATATCCTACAGATGAAAATCTTGGGACCAACGACATGGTACATTTGGATTAGCTAAAAGATTTGACCTTTATCAGTTAAAATCAAATTAATAATTATGAAATCGGAGATTGAAATAAGATTTTAGGATTTTTGAATAGTTATGTTAACATGCTTCTGTTTTTCATACAGCAGTTATTCCTTCTGTACCTGCACAGCATCTTTAACCTTGGGTTTACTGCTATGAATATAAGCTCTGCATTTCACGGCACCCTTAAGGTTTACCGAGCCACTGCAGATCTGGACGGTGGCTGTGGATCTGCGGTCTGAATTCAGAAGCTGAAAGACAAAATCTATTTAAGTTCTAAGAGCCAATAATTATTAACTATATGAAACATTTAAACATTATATAAGCCATTTCATGAAGTGAGATAGAATTTCTGACTGAACCAAGTGTTTGAAAATACCTTCCATAAATTACTAAAAGGCCTTCACATTCCTTATTAAATTATGTATTATTTTCTGAGTATTTTAAATGTACTCTGAAGTAAAACACAACCCCCAAAATGGGACACAGTAAAAATGAAAATTCTAAGTATACCTGGAATAAATAGGGTCAATTCTGAAGAACAAACACAAATCATGTAACTTGTGAATAGTGCTATGCGCCTCTGCAATAATAATAATAATAATAATAATAATAATAATCAGGAAAAAAGGAGGAAAAAAGGTGAAGAAACTGAAAGACATGACTATGTAGCTACTGAGAGCACATGAATAGTTAATGTCTAATGTAATTCAGGCAAAGTTAATTTGGGGTTTTTTTGCGTGTGTTTTTTAAAGAATTTAAAGTTAATACAGTCAAGGTCTCATTGGTAAAAAATCTGTCATAAACCAAAAAATTCAAAATGTTCCAGGACTGGTTAAGACAAAGTTTATCCTCAAACCAAGCAGCAGGGTGATAATGCTCATACTGTACCTGGAATAAGCCTATGATACTTGTAGAGATCATTGATATATCAATAAGGTGAGGGTGGAGGAGGAATACTGGGCTTCCTTTATCCACTACCCAGAACTTTACTACAAATGAAACTATTCCATTTTGGAACATAATGCCCTTTTTTATGTATTTAATATCTAATTTATATGTCTTACAATATACAACACATTTTTATTAAAAAAAATTTTTTTTAACGTTTATTTATTTTTGAGAGAGAGAGAGACAGAGTATGAACAGGGGAGGGTCAGAGAGAGGGAGACACAGAATCTGAAACAGGCTCCAGGCTCTGAGCTGTCAGCACAGAGCCCGATGCGGGGCTCGAACTCACAGACTGCGAGATCATGACCTGAGCCGAAGTCGGCCGCCCAACCGACTGAGCCACCCAGGCGCCCCTATACAACACATTCTTAACATATACATGTATAAATTAGGGCACTGTTTTCCACAAAGTACTAGACTATATATAAAAGACTACACACACACACACACACACACACACATACACACATACACAGATGGAGGAGAGTTTTCAAAAGATATAAGGACTAACTTACTCTTTTTGGTGGTAATGTACCTGTATGCTACAAAGATCAACTCCTTTTGGTTTCTTTGGACTCAGGAACAAACTAGCTTAAAAAGAGACTCTGGGAACCTAACTTGGTCATAACTGGAGGAATTTTTGTGACACTGATATGGTATTTTGGAAAAGAAAAAGATCCATCTGGTTATGGTGACCAAGAACTTTACAGAAGTGGTGGTAGCATTTGGGGTAGATCTTAAAGTATGGATAGGATTCTGACTGCCTGAATGACAGAGAAACGACTGTACTGGCCAAGACACATGGCTCAGAAAATAAACAGAATTTTAAAGGCACAGAAAGCAAACCTCTGAAACTTTTCTAACTAGTCAGTATAGAGCAATGAAGGAATTTAAAACAAGGAGATTATTAACACAATCAGTGCCTAACCCTTATATACACTCAACACATATTTTGTGAAAAAAAAAACCTAACAAGTAAGACTTTAGATACAACTATTCCATTTAGGAACATAATGCCTTATTTTATATATTTAATATCTAATGTATATGTTTTACATATCTAGTAAAAAGCATACAGGTACAGGAATAGCTTTAAAACAAGGGACACTTCTAACCTCAAAGGTACTAACAAGAGAAATTGAGAACTATGTTGATTGGCATTAAGTCCAATGACAATCTAGTAAACGCTCTATTGCTAAACACAGAGAAGGAAAAGAAAGGAAAACAGCCTCCTATGAAAATTACTTTTAAGTCTATTTTACTTAGGTAAAATAACATACAATAAAAAAAATATCCTGTTCTACATGCATACTTTTAGGAATAATTAATGGCTTTAACTTTTTATTCTTCAAGACATCCAATTCTCAACTTCTGAAAAGAAGAGGTGTGTAATTTAAAACAACCATATAAAAATATAAAAATTGCTAATGCTGTGTGATTTTTAACAAATCAAAGGCGGTATAAATATACTTCAAAATGAAGTATATGACAACTCTTGACACATCTCTGCACACATCATTTTAAGTTGTTAAGAACCACAACTTTGCTTATAAAACCTATAACCCAAAATATCACACACATGTATGTATATGTACGTATATGCTATACGTGTATATATAGTATACGTATATATATATATGTATATATATATAAATATATGTATATAAAATACGTACATAAATTGCTATCTACTTGATGCTAAAATTTTAACAGCCTTGAGGCAAAACACCAAAATAGATTTCATTAAAATAATGTTTCTGGTAAATAAATTTCCTAGAACTGGACATTTTGTACACCTTATGTTTCTAAAGTTCTTTAATTCTCTAATTATAAAAACCAGAACAATTTCATTATGATTATTCTAAGAAATAATGTATTTTGATTAGATAAGTAGTATTTTAAAATATTTACCAAATGTGTTAGCACTTTGACATCAAAACAATGACTAGTCGCTTGAACATTTCCTCTAGAAGATTTTTTCTGAAAAAACACAAAAGTTAAAAAACTTGATTATTGAGATCTGAGTGGAGTATAAAAGATAATTTAGGAGCCATCCTACATATTCTAAGTAATTTAGAGGAAAAGAAAGTCTTATTATTTGTTTCATATTATCTTTTTCTATAGATATGTTACTTTGTGTATTCTTTATCAATCGACGTATATTCTTAAAAACCACTAATTCCCTACTTTTGTTTCTCTAAAGCAACAATTGGCAAACTATGGCCTATGGGTCAAGTCTAGACTCCCTCTCCTCTTTGTAAATAAAGTTTTACAGAATACAATCAAGATCATTCATTTACATGTTATCTGTGGCTGCTTTTGTGCTACAACAGCAGAGGTGAATAGCTGCCAGAGACCATGTTGCCAACAATGTCTAATATATCTACTATTTGGTTTTTTACAAAAAGTTCACTGACCCTTGCACTAAAGGGGGAAATTACCAAAGTTTCTCCTCAGATCAAAGCTATTTTAGAAGTTTGTATAGATTCCTTCTACACAATGGCCAAACTTAGTCTTTAAACTGCTATCAAAGTAGAACATGTACCTTTAGTTTCTTGTCTTTTTTTTTTTTTTTTTTTTTTTTTATGTACCTTTAGTTTTAAGCAAGCAGTTTACAATTTGGAAATCAGAATTTAGATGACATGTACTTCTTCAGATTTCAGGATCCAATTAATTCAGAAATAATCTCCCATAATTTTCTGAAAAAACATTTATTTGCTTTACTTTAAAAAACCTTAGGGGGCACCTGGGTGGCTCAGTTGGTTGCCTGTCCAACTTCGGCTCAGGTCATAATCTCAGTTTGTGAGTTCGAGCCTTGCATCGGGCTCTGTGCCGACAGCTCAGAACCTGGAGCCTACTTCCAATTCTGTATCTCCCTTTCTCTCTCTGCCCCTCCCCTGCTCGTGCTCTGTCTCTCTTGCTCTCAAAAATAAACAAACATTAAAAAAAATGAAAAAAAAAAAATAAAAGACCTTAGAAATAAGAAGTAGATGGAAACTGTTTTCATGAAGGCAAGAACTAAAGATGTCATTTTTAGTTTTTCCTTAAGTACAAATAATTTCATAAGATGATTTTCTCTCAACTCACCTGCCCTTCTAACAGGTCACAATCTTCATCTTTAACTTGTCCATTAATCAAATAAACACCATTTTCTATTTGCTTGGCCCAGCGTACAAGTCCATTCTTAAAAAAAATATAACATGGATATCTTTCAGATATAATGCCATCTCAATTAAACTCCCTAGAGTCTACTTTTTTCCCACCTGATACACTGAAATGTTAATGTGGTAATCAGTAGTATGGTATTTATTTATTTCTTGAGTTAACATTTTGCCATTTTTGCTTTGTATATTAAAAAAATTGTTTTTCGGTATAGCTGACACAAAACATTACATTAGTTTCAGGCATACAACATAGCAACCCAACTTCTTTATATGTTGTGCTATGCCTACAAGTGTAGCTACCATCTGTCACCATACAACACTATTACAGTATCACTGACTATATCCCTGTGCTGTGTCTTTATTCAGTCTCATAAACAACAAAAAAAGTATATCCCCCAATTTTTAGCACCTTACTCCTATTTAATAATAGTTTTTCTAAACTTTATCCCAAACTAACATTCATCACAGACTTAGAAGGCTTAATAATTACATGACCACAGTCAAATAAAATTCAGTAATGCTCATTATCTTAAAAAAGTGAGAAAAGAGAAAGAACCTCAAGAACAAATATATAAGGGAGTATAAAAGGGGAAAAAATAAGCAAGGTCCATCTGCTTCCTTCAACAGAAAAAAAAGAAGAGAAATGAGACATGAACAAAAGAATGGTACAGAAATACAAAAAAGGACTGGAAAGGAGAAAACAAAACTAAAGACCAAACAGTATACCTTTTAAATAATTGTATTTTATGTAACTGTATTTTACAATGTACTTAACTACATATTAATTAACAAATATTTACGGAGCACCTATTATGCTAAATGTGTTACCATTATGATGCTGTCCTATCTCTAAATTTCTAATCTGGCTGGGGTAATAAATTAGTCACTCATAATATCATTATAATTAGTATGCAATTTATGAGGATCATAAAATGAATGGCTCAGACAACCAGAAAAACAGCAGATTATCTATTCAGCAATCACTAAAGAAAATTCATTTTGCCTTAATACCTTTGTATTTTTCTCCAAAGTATAGCTGACTGAAGTAGTAGACAGTGGGATGTGAATATTAATATGAACTGTACACTCTAAAGAAAGCCATGAAGTTGACAGTCCATTTTGATACTTCCAATCTGCTGGTTTTGCTGAACTCTTTAGCAGTGGGGAAAGTAAAAAACAAAACAAAACAAAACATAAAATATGTGATTTAGGTAAAATATATCAAACAATAAAACATCATAAAACGTACAACATAGTAACTCACACAAACTGCTATCTAACATACTGGCCAACTTCTTTCATCAAAGGGCAATAGGTTAAACTAAACAGAAATGAAGCATGCATTAAGTTCACTATTCTTCAGCACATTCCAGACAGCCTTGGCAGCTCCATCCCCCAGTGGTGGGTTGAAAAAGAATCAGATAGTTCATGGGTAGAATTCTGACAAGTCCTCTGGTTCTTCTCACCTGTAGCTTCAATAGTGTCAATTCTGAAGCTTATGATGCAGAGCAAATAATCACTGAGCAACTGACTATTAGGTGTCAGATGTTCTCCTTTCTGTCCTATACCTTGCTAACAGAAAACTGCAAAGTTACTTTTTCACACTGCTTTTAGACATCTTAGCAAAATGTTAGTCTGGATTCTGCTAGTAGGTAGCTTGCTTACTAGGCAATATAGCTAGCTACCAAAAGCCCAGATACTTTTACTACCAGCCACTCAAATAGAATACTAAATATATAAGTAGGTAGGGGAAGCTTAAGAAAAATATTTTAACAATGAAAAAAAAACTAAATTTTCCTTATTTGTAATGAAATTAATCACATTTCAAAATAAACAACTGTAGTTGGCTGTGAACATCAACAGGAAGTGAAATTATGGAAAATTATTAAAACTAAATATTTAGTTTTATTTTTAAAATAATTTGCAATACAAAAATCTTTAAAGAGGTATTTTTCTTACCTTTGGATCATGGATATCATAAGTTCGACAAAATATTCTTTAATGGTTAAGGGTAGAAATGACCAAAAAAGATAATTCATTCTTATTAATCAAAAGAAAACAAACCATCAAAAAATAAAAATAAAGTGCATGCATCCAAGAGTTTTTAACAAAATCAGACTACTTTATATACTGAAATATATACACATATATGTTTGCACATATACATCTTGTAACTAAACATATAAAAATATCCGTATTTTGTATAAATTTATATAAACACAAAAATCGTTCTGATTATGATACCTATGATGCTGTAAACTATTTCCTATTGCTTAAAATCCTGCCAATCACAATGAATAGAATGCAAGCACTTGCAGAATTTTCCTCAAATACACACCCTCTATAATAGGAGTGCTGCTTTAAATGGAGTCCAGTCTGAAAATGTTTACTGAGTCAAAGGTCCTGTGCATGAAACTTTTAATTACCAAAGGCATTGTAAGCTCAGCTTCGGCAGGAATGATCTCTTCTTGAATTTTGCCTTTTCCATGTCCTAATTCACTAGGCCCTTGCGCTGCTTAGCTCCCTTGGTGTGGCTGCCTCTTGCTTGGGAGGTACCCTTGCTCTGACAAGATGTAGAGAAAAAGAAGCTAAGGAGCCCCTAAAGTGGCTTTTAGTGTCACTTGATGTTGGCTAAGGACATAATAATTACTTGGATGTTCTACACTGTCCAAATCAGTGTATCTGTGCTTTGAACTGACCATTCTGAACTGGGGGTGAAAATTTACCATGATAAAAGAATTACTTTGCCTCAGCTGTAAGTTGGGCTTCTACCTCTCTGTACGGGACCTACTGAGCTTCAATGTACAGGGGTAGTTAGCAGTTAATGAGCTCAGAATCCCCAGTTCTTTCCACCTTTCTCAAAGTCTTTAATAATCCAAGACATGATTAACAACAATTACTACCATAATTACTATTGGCAGTCCTAATTATGTGTTATATACAGGAAAAACTTACAAGTTATGCCTGTTTTTTAAATGATGATTTAAATCAATGGGAAACTACTTGCAGGAACATTATTTTGGTCTCATATATTTTAAAATACAAACACCTATACAAAAGATACTTTTTTGTAGAAGAGCAAACGTGAAGTGTCACTCGTTCTGAGACTTCCTCTTCTGTGAAATTCCACAGTCTCCTTTTATTCATAGATTTTTCCATAGCAAATACTAGCTGAAAGAGAGGAAAACAACATCAACTGAATGCAAAATAAGAGAACAAAAATGAGTGCAGAAAAAGATAATTATAATGTCCCTAGGCTCCCAATTAGCTTTAAAATTCCATGATTCTATCGTTGTTTTGTCTTCAAAAAAATGACTGAATATTAACCTTTTGGATTCCATTTTTAGGGATGTATAAAATTTGGGTTTTAAATATAAACATACAATTCACTGTCATTAATCAACTGGACATGAGAAATTAATTTGGGGCAATTAACATTTAAGTATAGAATAAATACTTTATTTTAATTAGAATCACAAATGACAAGTGATTTTTAACCTATAAAAATGAAGCATGTCACCCATTTGGGATTTCTTATTTAAATGTCACAAAAGATGTAAGGCACTACATAAGTACACATAAAATATACTAATAACATAAAAGTAAAAAAAAAAAAATTAGAAACAGTGACATGTATTTATGCCAAAATAAGAATTTTAAAAATACATACTTGATATGAGAGGGGTCATAAATGTGACTCAAAGCTTCCTAACAGTAATGTGCACAGACCAACCTAATCTGTTACCTAATTCACATAGTCCATAAACTGAACACAACTGTTGAGAAGAGGCACAACTTTCTTGATAATGAAGAAATTTCTTCAAAGATGATAGTATATAATATAACAAAGATCTCAACAAAGACCTTATGGAAGACACAAGTTTTATAAGGTTATTTCTTACAAATTGCCTCAATAAGGGCAATAGAAACAAAGTTAGGAAACTGATACTCCATCATTTCTGAAATACAGCATTTCTAAAGTCTTACTTCCTTCGTAGGAACAAAAATCATACAAAAGTAAAAGGAAAGAGGACCACCACTATTTCTCTAGCTCTGAGCCCAAGTTCACCTTATTCAATCCAGTGCCAACCACAAAAAGATGCACAACAAATGAAATTAAAAATGTCTAGACTTATACTTCAAAATGTCAAAAAAGGATAAACAACTGTGAAAGGTACATTTATTTTAAATGGAAAAAACAGCAGAAAGTTGAGTAACTTGCCAGGGGAGGGGAATATCTCCATTTTCTTCCCTTTTTCCTTTAGGTACAAAGATTTAATACGGGACATTTGAGAGGAGAGAAGATTACAAAACTGAAGAGTCTGTAGCATCTGTGATTCTTATTGGCTGCACACTTTTTTACTAGGAAATGTTTTTTGGAGATTCTGTGGGGTTTTGCATTTATCAAGATTATAGGGTCCCCTTCTCTCTTGGGGTGGGAAAGAACTTTATGAAGACTCATTTGGATCCTGAGTGCTAAAAGAGATGAAAGGTGCCTGTACAGAGTTTGCTTTAGATTTGGGCTTAAGGGAAAACAGCTTGTGGACCTTCATAATTAATTATGGACTATGTTACCCAATTCACTGACATAGGAATAAAACAAAAAGGAGGGGACTAATGATAGTCCTGATTAAGTATCTGATAGTCCAGAATAAGTATCTGATTATGTTTTACTCTCAGAATCTTGAGAAAATTAACACGTGAAGAATCACAAAACCTATTAATTTCACATTATAGCAATCACTTGGAACTAAAAGGAAGTTAAGCTAATAGGTTTAATTTTAAAGATAATTTTTTACTATCATGAGACAAGTCATAGTGGTTTAACAAGTACTGTCCAATAGTAGTACTCTGCTAGAACTTCCATTTAGTTCCAAGTGATTGAGGAGGGCACTTGTTGGGATGAGCACTGGGTGTTACAGGTAAGCAATGAATCACAGGACTCTACTCCCAAAGCCAAGAGCACACTGTATACACTGTATGTTAGCTAATAAATTATGTTTAAAAAAATAAAATTAAGTTAAAGCTATTTTAAAATAGCTTTGATTGAAAATAGAAATATTGACCTTTTGTTACACTCAAAATACTATGCAATCAGATGAAAAAAGCTATTTTAACATAATCCCAGCATATAGGATTATGAAATGCTAATCTAAAATATGCCTAGGATCATTGCATATATGTATAATCAATTCAAATAAGATGTAAACCTTGATCATCTTAAGAATTTTTGATATTTCAGACTTACTCTACGCAGGGCATTTTGAAAATCATTTCCCATTTCTAAAGTTGTAATGATAAATACTCCAAGAACTAAAAGTCCCCCTGGTAGCATTCTGGACACCTAAAAATAGAAATATAGTATTAGCTAACATAAGCATTTGGCATTATATGCAATGTTTGGTGTTTGAGAAGCTAAATACTAAATTCACAAATACTTAGTGAGTACTAACTATATGTATACCCTACAGGTATACATATACAGGTATACAGGAGCTTTGAAAAACTGGTTAAAATACTAAGAAACAGTTGATAACCATGATGAATGGGGTGTCAGTATGTACACAATCTTTCTAAAGTGTCCTTAATTTTTGTCTTAAAAATACTTTATAACTTAAACCATTTAATAATGATACCCTTTAGTTACATCAATAAACAAAACCCCTTTCTCACAAGATCAAAGTATCTTGTGAGATACCTTCTAAAATTGTTCAATGGCTTCCACTGTCGGGTCACCTAAATAATACATAAATTTTATCTACTACTAGTATTTCAGAGTCTCCAAAATCTAGCTAATCAGATATTCAGAGCCTCACTTGATGCTACTTTTCCCTGAAATATTCAAGTATCATTCAAAAAGTTCTGTTTCCCATACATGTATCCAGCTTTCTAATTCTAAACCTTCACTCCAGCTGCTCCCTCAGCCTGAACTGGTTTTCCTTTATCCTTCTACATGACTGAACTCTACTGTACGTCAAAGTCAGCTTGAGGAAGCTGCCTTCCCTGATACTTTGATCTCCCAACTCTACAAGACTCTGGTGTTGTTTTCCCATGGAGCTTATCACATGAGCCCGTGCTATAATCATTGGTATGCGATGGTCTGGAAGTTCTTTAAGAGAAGAAGTGAGGGGCGCCTGGGTGGCGCAGTCGGTTAAGCGTCCGACTTCAGCCAGGTCACGATCTCGCGGTCCGTGAGTTTGAGCCCTGCGTCAGGCTCTGGGCTGATGGCTCAGAGCCTGGAGCCTGTTTCTGATTCTGTGTCTCCCTCTCTCTCTGCCCCTCCCCCGTTCATGCTCTGTCTCTCTCTGTCCCAAAAATAAATAAAACGTTGAAAAAAAAAATTTTTTTAAAAAGAGAAGAAGTGATTCTCAACTAACTCTCTATTCCTATAATATTCAGAAGAATGTTAAAAGCCTAGGATTTGAATAGAGGGCGTCTGACTTGAAAATCCATTGTTTCCTATTTTTTATGTTTACTTCAATTTTTGTACCTATTTATTACATTGGGTATGAATGTTATTTCCAATTTTTCTTTAAAATAAATGTTTTTTATTTTAGACACAGAATCTGAAACAGGCTCCAGGCTCCAAGCTATCAGCACAGAGCCTGATGCAGGGCTATAACTCATGAACTGTGAGATTGTGACCTGAGCCGAAGTCAGACACTTAACCAAGTTACCCAGGTACCTCTTTACTCTAAAATAATATTGTAAAACTTCTAGCAAGGCTTTCTATGTTCATGGCATTATTTGCTTAGAATAAATTTCCTGAAGTGGACTTGTAGATTATGAAGTTATGCATATTTTTGATCCAAACTACTAGTTTGTCCTCCACAATATGTTATTTCCCTTCACATGACTGTGGCTAGTTCTTAATACCATATGGATTTCTTTCTATCATCTAAATTCAGAGATCAAAATACTTTGGTTATTTTTTTGTGTGCTCAGTGCACAAGAAAAGTGATCACAAAGTTAAGTCTTCTTACATACCAGTCTATTCCTTAATATATTTACATTGTGTCTGCTGGTGGTTCCCTCAGATTTCATAAATTCTATTCACTATAGTAACATGTTTGACATATAAATAAAGAACAAAGTTTTCATATTTAGCACAGAAAATCTGTATGTTTTCAAAATCACCATAACACATAAAATTAGCGATTTCTTTCTAGAGGCAAAACGGTTAACATATTTTGCGCTAAAAATTTTATGTTCGTGTGTGTGTGTGTGTGTATGTGTAAACATATACAATATATATCTCTCTATGCATATATATATACATGCATATACAGTATACACTGCATAAGAAACCAGAAAAAAATTAGAGTCCAAAGTTACTTAGAAACCATTGTGAATTTAAGTTTGAAATATTTATTATTTTCATTAGAAGATATTAAAAATTTCTTGTATTTTTTTACTACACACCACTCCTATTACACATACAAACATACAGATAAACACGTGCAACTCTGAAAAATTTAAAGTTGACGGGAGATGGAAATCATTGTTTTACATTACTCTAACATTTCCTATTAGTTGATATAATCCATTCAATAACTACTTTTAAGTGAATTCCCTCTCACCCACTCCCAAATCTTTTTCCTCCTTATATAAAGGCAACACCATCTTCCTAAACATCTGGGCTAGAAATCTGTCATGTTTAGCTTCTTTCTCAATAGCTCTTCACTCCCAGTCTACTTGGTCACTAAATCATCTTGCTACTGGCTCTGTGACTGGAGCGTTTTGGCAGTGAAGTTTTAGCTCACTGCATTAGTTAATTCATGCATTCATTTATCCAACATTTTGGAGTTCTTCTTGTAAACCATGGAAATACTACACTTGGCACTGAGGATATACCCATAAACAAAACAGACATGACCCGTGTCCTCACAAAGCTTAGAGTCTAGGACGGGCTCACATCATCTTTTTTTGAACTATTACAGTAACTGATATTCAGTCTCTCTACCCTCCATTTATACTGTACCAAAGTATTGAAATTATTTCCTCAATTATTGATCAATCATATTAACTCCTTCTCTAAAGGAAGCTCTGAAAGTCTACCACAGAGCTACTATCTACCAAACAAACTGCTCACTTCTTAGGATAGCGCTCCGAAACCATCCATAAACATCCTCACAGCCTTATGTCTAAAACTACATTCTTTTACATATCCAGTGTTTCGATTGTAACCAATTGCTTGCTCTTCCCCTAACATGCCTTTAACATTCATGCCTTTGGGTCATTTATTCATACTATCCTTTGTGTCTTCAGTGTGTTCTCTGACTTCTGCTGGCAGTACTATTCATATTGCAAGTTTAGAACCTTTTGTGAACCTGTTTGAATCTAGCCATTGGCAGATATTTAATCATTCACCATTCCATATTCTTACTGTACTTTTCTACTTTTATCTCATTTCTCTTACAATTGGTTTGTGGTAACTTTGATTACAACATACATTCTAAGGACATAAAAAAAAAAAAACCTATCATTTTATTCCACATGAAGTCTTTAAAACAATCTGACCAGCAACTATATTATCAATAACTAGTATTATTTTAGTATTATATTATTAGTGTTTTATTAGTAGTACTATATTATTTTAAAGAAAACTCAGAAATAAGCTAAAGAACAAATAACAAAGACAGGTTAAAAACTACAATGGATAGGGGCGCCTGGGTGGCTCAGTTGGTTGAACATTGGACTTCGGCTCAGGTCATGATCTCATGGTTCACAGGTTCAAGCCCGACATTGGGCTCTGCACTGCCAGCTCAGAGCCCTGGAGCCTCCTTCACATTCTGTGTCTCTCTCTTTCTGTCCCTCCCCCACTTGTGTGCACACTCTCTCTCTCAAAAATAAATAAGCATTAAAAAAAAACCCTACAATGGATAAAGATTAGCAATAGAAAAGCAGAGCATATAAAATCAAAGGCTTTCAAATGAGACTGCCTGGTGCTGGCTTCGGCAGCACATATATCAAATCAGCCTGGGTTCAAATCTCAGTTCCATCACTTATTAGGTAATATTGGGTGACTTAACCTCAAGTAAGAAAATGCATTTTTAAATTAGACACAAGATATTTCTATCTTTGATGTACTATGCAAGTTTTGAAAACTTAAAAACGAGTATTCTGAAATCCTAGTCTAGTCGTCTGACGCTGAAGTGCTTTTATTTTGTCAGTCAATAAGCACAACTTAACTCTATAAAAAACAAATATGATGACCTGGTTGGCATGTTCTGTGGCCCATTCTTCATCCAAGTTATCCAACTTAGCTTTTTGTTGATGTTTGAGGTTCTCATTTTGTTCCTCTTTGGGTGGCGTTCTAGTGGCAAGAATGACATAATCCTTTTGTGAAGAACACTTAAAAACAAATTAGAAAAGCTTATTAGAGTGTTATCTGATCGAAGAACATAAAGCTCTTACAACATGCAAAAATAATATACGTACAGCGTAAATTGCTAATACTTGCATTACAACGGAATTAACAGGGAAACCAATTATCATGGATAACCTTGCAATGTTTCCCTCACGTGTCATTTATACACATGATATACTTAGTATCAGATTCTCATTTGCTTGGACATCCTGAATGTGAATCATATGGTGGCCCTTTAGTGGTTCTTAAAAACTGTTTACTGAATGAGTGAATGTACTGCATTTTTTAAAATATTTTTTTTTTAACATTTTATTTATTTTTGGGACAGAGAGAGACAGAGCATGAACGGGGGAGAGGCAGAGAGAGAGGGAGACACAGAATCGGAAGCAGGCTCCAGGCTCTGAGCCATCAGCCCAGAGCCTGACGCGGGGCTCGAACTCACGGACCGCGAGATCGTGACCTGGCTGAAGTCGGACGTTCAACCGACTGAGCCACCCAGGCGCCCCTGTACTGCATTTTAACTAAAAGATAAAACGCTTTGTCAATTTTCTAGTTATCATATTTATTTTCTAAATAATCTGAACATATTGGATGGCTCAGCAAATATGAAAACTCAGTAAGATAAAGCAACAAATTATCTTGTGTGTCTTAGTTTCACTGAAACAATGATAGAGCGAATTTGTACATGTTTGTCCACAGAAAAACAAACGGGATTTGGGACACATAATTGAAGTGATATCAGATTTATGTTCCTCAGTTTTAATAACTGTTAAATGGTAACCAAAGGTGAGCTATCTAAAGATAAATTTAGGGGGGCGTCTGGGTGGCTCAGTCGGTTAAGCGGCCGACTTCAGCTCAGGTCATGATCTCGTCGTCCGTGAGTTCGAGCCCCGCATCAGGCTCTGTGCCGACAGCCTGGAGCCTGTATCAGATTCTGTGTCTTCCTCTCTCTGACCCTCCCCTGTTCATGCTCTGTCTCTCTCTGTCTCAAAAATAAATAAACGTTAAAAAAAAAAAAATTAAAAAAAAAAAGATAAATTTAGGGAACTTTTAATAGCTCAACCTCCTTACAGTGAAAGAACACTATAAAGAAAAAGTAAAAACAAGGCAGATAAAACCAGTTAGCATGGTGTCATTCTCATACATGACCTGAAACTCCTATTATGAGTGTCATCCTGGAATAGAATACAAAGGAAGAGAAATTATTTCTACAAAAGTAATTTTTCCAGAAAGTTATATTCATATACACACAGGAAAAGGTAGATGCTGATTAAGAAAGCAGAACTTTAAAAAAAAAAAAAAAAAAAGGAAAAGAAAAAACTGACCCAGAGAGTAGGAAACAGGCAAGCTTGAAGAAGGAGAAAGTGATGAGTTTAAGTAGAAACATACCGGAAGGGATGAAAAGGCAATAGAAGGAAAGACTAGAAGGAAGATCTTAAAACGTGAGAGGCTTATTTGTAAGATGGTGGTTTTGCCAAGCTCTAGAAGCCTATACGAGTAAGGCAAGTTTGGAAAAGGGTATTTCTCCCTGACCTTTTATCTTTACTGACTACGTCTTTTTCTGAGACTCTCATTCCCTTAAACTTTCTTAAATAAAGGGTAGTCGAAAACCTTAAATGAAAAGTTCCTAAGGCACCTGGGTGGCTCAGGTAGTTAAGCATCTGACTTTAGCTCAGGTCATGATTTCATGATTCTTTAGTTCGAGCCCCGCATTGGGCTCTGCGCTGACACAGTGCACAGCCTGCCTGGGATTCTCTCTCCCTCTGTTCCTTCCCCAGGTGGGCGCTCTCTCTCTCTCTCTCTCTCTCAAAATAAACACATAAATTAAAAAAAAAAAAAGCTCCTAGCAAAAAGAGCCCCATATTGGATGCAAGTAACCTGAATCACAAAGTAGTTTAGATTATTGCCAAGAGGTACTTTGGCTACCTAATGTGAGGCCTCATAGGGTGGTATTATCTGTGTGAACAGTACAGGGTCTACCCTCTGCATTACAAGTTAGGAAATCAGCTGTATGAAAACCCTGAAAATGAACCGGTCTCTCAGGGCTAGACTGACATTAACTAGGCTCATTCAGAATGATGTTGAAAACAAGAATATCATGAAGGGGTGTGAACACATGACTCTTCTGGACAGTACATTCTTTATAAGTAGGTAACAGAGGGCACCAAATTATAAAAGGAAACAGCTTGAAAATCTGGATAGAATCAGAACAAAAAAATTAATTACACAATTCTAAGATTCTAAAGCATCGTGATAAAATACTCAGAAAGAAAATTATTACAATAGAACTTTTTGCTCCTAGGCATCAAAATCAAGCCCTTGGGCCACAGTGCACTCTTCTCTAACTAGTGTTTAGATGGAGGTAGGCCAGTGTGTCTGTGACTCTCCTTTTGTTGTCGCTTTATACTGCTGACCAGTCCTACCTGCTGATTATATGATAAATCAGCAGGTGCTTATGCTTTTTAACATAACTGTCCAAATTTCTGATCCATTTTGTGTTGATTTTTAAGGCTTAACTCTAAAAGGGAAATAAAATTTGTCTAATTTTCAAATTTCTCCTATTCCCTTTTCCTCCCTTTCCACTGAATCAACATTAAAAAAAAAAATCAGTTAAAATGGATACCATAGCATGTAACAAAGACATGCCCACTATCGCCACCAAGGTTGAGATAAGATAAACAATGGGAAATAAAGTTGTCAAAAGCTACTTTTGCAAAGAATTAGACAACCAGGAATTAATAAAGATTAGATGA